>NC_047084.1:409322640-409624716 GCF_902459505.1 Geotrypetes seraphini | reverse complement strand
AACGGCATTATGACTTCAGGCTTTCGGCTGACGAAACTTCTATTGATACAACCCAATATCTGCCTTGCCTTAGATGAAGCCTTCTCCACTTGATTGGCAGTTTTCATGTCTGCACTGATGATTACTCCTAAATCTCGTTCTGCTGAAGTCCTAGTTAAAGTTTCTCCGTTCAAGAAGTACGTCCTGCATGGATTTCTGCTTCCGAGGTGCATGACCTTACATTTCTTAGCATTGAAGCCTAGCTGCCAGGTTGAGGACCAACTTTCCAATGTAAGCAGGTCCTGCGCCATATAATTCTGTAAACTGCATTCACTTACTATATTACATAGTTTGGCGTCATCGGCGAATAGTGTTATTTTACCTTGAAGCCCTTGAGTCAGATCCCCTATGAATATGTTGAAAAGGAGTGGACCCAGGACCGAGCCCTGCGGCACTCCACTGGTCACCTCCGATGTTTTAGAGAGGGTACCATTAACCACCACCTTCTGAAGTCTGCCACTCAGCCAATCATTGACCCATGCAGTTAGTGTCTCTCCTAACCCCATCGATTCCATCTTGCTTAGCAGCCTGTGGTGTGGGACACTGTCAAAAGCTTTACTGAAGTCCAGGTACACAATGTCCAAAGACTCTCCCAAGTCCAACTTTCTTGTTACCCAGTCAAAGAAGCTGATGAGATTGGATTGGCAGGACCTACCTTTGGTGAATCCATGCTGACTGGGATCCCGAAGATTCCCTTCATTCAAGATCGTGTCCAATTTGCTTTTAATTAGTGTTTCCATGAGTTTGCACACTATTGATGTGAGACTCACCGGTCTATAATTCGCAGCCTCTGCCCTGCAACCCTTTTTATGCAGAGGAACGACATTAGCTAATTTCCAGTCCAGGGGAACTTTCCCCTTACTTAGGGAGAGATTGAATAGCTCAGCCAACGGTTTCGCCAGGACATCGCTCAATTCTCTGAGCACTCTTGGGTGCAAATTGTCTGGTCCCATGGCTTTGTTCACCTTGAGTCTTGCCAGTTCACTGTAAAATTCACCTGGTGTGAACTCAAAATTCTGAAACGGGTCTTCTGTGCTTTGTGTTGCCTTCAACTGCGGACCGTGTCCCGGTGCCTCACAGGTGAAGACTGAGCAGAAGTATTCATTCAGTAGTTCGGCTTTATAGGAATCTGCTTCCACGTAACTTCCGTCCGGTCTTCTAAGGCGTACTATCCTGCCTGTGTTCCTTTTTCTGTCACTAATATACCTGAAGAAGGATTTGTCCCCCTTTTTAATGTTTTTTGCCAGAATTTCTTCCACTTGAAGTTTTGCCTCCCTAATTGCCATTTTGACCGCTGTAGACCTGGTCCTATATTCTACTTTTGCCTCTCTTTTCTCCGTGCGCTTGTAGGAGAGAAACGCTTTTTTCTTCTCCTTAATGAGGTGCGAGATCTCCGCGGTGAACCATTGGGGTTTATTGTTTCTTTGTCGTTTATTTACTGATTTTATGAAGCGGCTAGTTGCTTCATGTATGGTTGATTTCAGTGTTAACAACTTAGCTTCTACATCATCGGTCTCCGCTTGGTCCTGCAGCGTCTGATGGACGAAATCTCCCATGCGTGCGAAGTCTGTGCCCTGGAAATTGAGTACCTTTGTTTTCGTGTTTGATCTAGGGAAGCCTTTCCTAAGGTTGAACCATACTATGTTGTGGTCGCTGGAGGCTAGCGTATCTCCTACTGAGACCTCTGAGACGCTTTCCCCGTTGGTGAGTACCAGGTCAAGGATCGCCTGGGCCCTAGTGGGCTCCGTTACCATTTGTTTGAGACGTGTTCCCTTTATGGAGGTTAAGAGCCTCCTGCTACCGCTGGTTGTCGCTGAAAATGAGTTCCAGTCTGCATCAGGCATATTGAAGTCCCCTAGCAGTACAGCTTCTCCTCGTAGAGTGATATTCTCTATGTCTTCAATTAATTCTGCATCCATGTCTTCCAGTTGTCTTGGGGGTCTGTATACCACACCTAGATACAGGCATTTTTCTCTGCCTCTTGCCAGGTTTACCCAGAGGGACTCCCCGGTGTACTTGACATCTGTGATCCTGGTGGTTTTGATGTCCTCTTTAATGTATAGAGCTACCCCCCCTCCTAACCTGCCCTCTCTGTCCTGACGAAGTAGATTGTAGCCCGGTATAGCCATATCCCACCCATGTGAGTCCGTGAACCAAGTTTCAGATATTGCCACCACATCTAGGTCGGCATTCCTTATTTCAGCCTCCAATTCTAGAATTTTGTTACCTAAACTGTGTGCATTGACATACATGGCCCTCCATATCTTGTGTTTGCTAAGTCCCTGTGAGGCGTATCCTACCCGAGTCGGTGTGACTCCCAAAGAACTGTTTGCAATGTGGGTACTTACCTTGGACATGGAAGCGGAGTTTCGACTCACCTCATCAGGATAATTCCTTTCTGCACTAATATGTGAATGGGTACCCTCCCCCGACTTACCTAGTTTAAAGCCCTGTGAAGCAGGCGGGCTAGTCGGTGGCCGAAGACGTTCTTACCCCTACTGGTCAGATGGAGTCCGTCTGGTCCCTGAAGTCCTTGTAGCGCTTCCCCATGGTTTAGGAATCCGAAGTTCATATCCCGGCACCATCCCTGTAGCCACTCGTTCGTCCTCAGGATACGTTCATCTCTGGCTCTTCCCTTGCCTCTAACTGGGAGGATCGATGAGAAAACCACCTGCGCTCCTGTCCGCTTCAGCCTCTCACCCAGTGTTCCAAAGTCTCTGGTGATGGTCTCCGGTGTGTTCCTGGCAGTGTCGTTGGTTCCTATGTGGACAAGAAGCATAGGAAAGTGGTCTCGGGGCGTGAGTAGTCTATCCAGACTGGCGGTGACATCTCGTATCCTGGCTCCAGGCAGACAGCAGACCTCCCTAGATTGCATATCCGGTCTGCAAATTGGTCCCTCGGTGCCCCTCAACATGGAATCCCCGATGACTATTACTCTGCGCTTCTTTGGGGGGAGCCGGTCAGTTGTCCCTGGAGATGGAGCTGTGTGTTGGGCCTGCTCCTGTTCCTGTTCCTCATCGGCAGTTCCTTCCTGAAGAATCTGGAATCTGTTCCGCAGGGCGAGTTGAGGGGTTGATGTATAGCTGCCCTGTTTGTAAGAAGAAGGAGAAGATGAAGAGATTGAAAAGGGGGGGGGGGGTCTCCTATATTTGCCCGTGGAGGAGGTCACCAGCTTAGAACAACCTCCTGGTGGAGGAGAAAAAAAGTGTATCTGAAACTGAATTCAAGAAAGCTTGAGATAAGTACATTGGATCTCTAAGAGAAGAGGAGATAGTAGATGGCATGTTAGGCAGCCTAGATAGGCCATATGGTCTTTTCCTGCCTTAATGTTTCTATGTTTCATATGTATAGTAATGTGTGCTCTCACAGCCCTCTGTGGTCAGTGTACTGTCTTCCTTGAAAATTTCTTTGTCAGGTACATGTGTAGGGATTTAGGGATGTGTGCCCTCAGTGTAGAGGCCATGGGTTTGATTTGGGTTACTGTTTTATTTACCCTGCCATAGTGGCTACAATGTAATAGGTGTGATATGCTGGCTATTTTTCTATTGGTCACTGGAGGGTGCTGTCCAAAGCCCTTCCCCTCACCCCTTTCTTTCCAAATCATAGATATGGGAGTTGTGGCACACTATAATGAGGATAGTTACAAACTCAGGCCTTGATCTTGGACAGAGCTGATATAGGAGTGTTATGTCTGTGGTACTTGCTTCAGATCCTGAAGTGCTTTTCATGAGTCAGATTAGGCCCATTTCTGACATGCATATCCATCTGTTCTGGTGCCTGCACAAAGTTCGGGGAGGGTTCAAGTGATGGCCTTCCACTAAACTATCTCTCTCCCCTTCAGAACTCTGCCGAATGCTTCATATTCCATCAATGTCACTATGCCCATGTTACCTTTCTCCTCAAGTAACTTCATTGATTCCTTAAAACTCCTCTTACTAACCTACAAGTGTATTCAGTCGGCAGCTCCTCAGTATCTGTCCTCTCTCATCTCATAATAATATAGTAAATGATGGCAAATAAAGACCTGAATGTCTTTTCTTTTTATATATATATATATATATATATATATATATATTACTGGATGCTAGACCACAGACATCTGCCTGGAGCTACTGTTAAAGTTTGATACCCTGGATTCCAACTACTGGAGCTGCCATCAAAGCTCCTCAGCACCTTCCTCATGTTCTAAATTACTGGAGTTTCCATCAAAGCTCTCCCCAGTCCATCATAAACCAAATTGCCATATACAGGACACAGACCATGCAAGTCTGCCTAGTACTAGAAAGAAAATGGAGAAAAACTAACCTAGAACATATGAAAATTGCCTGGAAAAAAATCAACAAACAATAGAAACTACAATTAAAGGATAAAAGAAAAGCACACTACTCCAATCTAATAGGCACAGAAACCCAAGACACCAAAAAACTTCCAAATATTAAAAGATCTGACTGACACCAAACCCTACCTGACCACTAACAACACCCTCCCCCCTCAGCCACCATCTTAGCAGAACACTTCAAGAATAAAATTACAAATGCCAGAGCAACCCTCGATGGTACCCAACCCACCTAATGGAATTCACAATACATCCCACAGAAAAAGAATCAACCGCAGCAGAAAGAACTTGATCCCATTTCCCCAATGTACAATGGCCTGAATTCAATAAACTACAAAAAATACAGCCACGCATCCTGTGATCTCAACCATTGCCCTCCATATCTCTTAACAACCTCCAGCACAAACTTCCGTGCTCTGCTCCTACAATGGATACAAACTACACTCATAGATGGCCTTTTCCCAAACAACCTCAGCGAAATCATCATCACTCCGATCCTAAAAGACCCAAAAGGTTCAACAGATCAACCATCCAACTATAGACCCATTGCCTCAATACCACTATACGTCAAACTAACAGAAGGACTAGTTGCCAAACTCCTCACTAGCTATCTAGAGGACCACAACTTACTCCACCCCACACAATCGGGCTTCAGAACCAACTTCAGCACAGAGACTTTACTAGGTTCCCTTATGGACACAACTAGACAATACCTCAGCACAGGACAAAAATGCTGCTCATACCTGGACCTGCCCACATACCTGGACCTTGTAGACCATGACATTCTACTACATATTCTGGACACAACAGGTATCTCAGATAAAGTATACTCATGGTTTGAAAGCTTCCTAAAATCCAGAACATACAGAGTAAAATCAGACACAGAAAAATCAGTCCAACCCCTGCGGCGTACCCCAAGGATCACTGCTATCCCCCACACTATTCAATCTCTATACGGCCTCACTCAGTGCATACCTGGACAAACTAGGTCTAATCTCCTATAGCTATGCAGACGACATTACCATTCCCATACCCATACCTTTTGATCAATCTAAGCCCTCTATGACAGACACACTACACCACTGTTCTTCAATCACCGGTCCGCGGACCAGTGCCGGTCCGCAGGAAATTTCTGCTGGTCCGTGCAGGGCTGGCAAGATCGACGAGTTATTTCCAGCTGGTCTGCGCTGGGCCGGAGAGATCATGGGGAGCCTCCAACAGTGGCTTTCTCCCCTCTCTGCAGCTCTCCTTTACTTACCAGCGCAGCGATTCAGGAAGGCAGCCTTGGGGCTTTTGCTGAGTCGCAGCTGCCTCTGATGATGCAACTTCCTCTTTCCTCAGAGGCGGCGCGACCCAACAAAGGACCCGAGGCTGCCTTCCTGAATTGCTGCGCTGGCAAGTAAGAAGAGCTGCTGGGAGGGGAGAAAGCCACTGTTGGAGGCTGGGAAGCTGCTGGGCAAGGAGAAAAAGGGACAGCTGCTACTGGACCTGGAGAGGGAGAAGGACAGATGCTGCTGGGAGGGGAGGAGGGAAAGAAGTCTAAGAAGCTGCAGGGCAAGGGGAAAAAAGGGACAGCTGCTATTAGACCTGGAGAGAAGGATGAGAGATGCTGCTAGGAGGGGAGGAGGGAAAGGAGTCTGGGAAGCTGCTGGGCAAAGGAAAATGCAATCTTTTAAGGCTCTGGCAAAAATCCTGCTTCTTCCACGCTGCCTGACAAAGAGAAGCTACAAAATGATCTGGCAGAGAATGGGCAAACTGCAGAGAACCGTCCCAAATCACCTCCAGCCAAGCACCCACCGGAACCAGAGGGGGCCCGGGCACAGAGTCATTGGGCAGGACAGACAGTGGGGGAACCGGTGGAAGGATTCTCAGGTTGGGTAGGGAGCAGTCCCACGCTAGTCCAAAACCTCTGGAAAATAACAAGGACCCCTGAAAAAGAAAATTTAGAGAGTTTTAGTGATGGACACCGCATTCGTCAACCAAGCCCGAAGGCAGAAAGTCCGACGTGCAGCCATGGATTTGGCAGACGTCTGTAAGAAGTCTGAGAGGAAAGAGGCAGCCAACTGAATCTTCGCCACCTCCTGGCCATCAGACTCACTGTCAAGGACCCACTCGGCCCACTGAAACATGGTCCAAGCCACCAGTCCCGCACAAATAGCTGTCTGGACCCCCAAGGCAGACACATCAAAATTCTGTTTAAGAATGGTCTCCAACTTACGCTCCTCAGAGTTGTTAAGACAGAACTGCCTTCAAGGGGCACAGTATGCCGCGTAGCAATAGCTGAGACTACTGCGTCCATCACTTTAAGGTAGTCCTATCCCCCACTGGGATGGGACCATCGAGATGAGCGCCCCAAGCATAGGTCGAAGAATCTGTCATGAGGACCTTCTGATGGGGGGGCGTTTGAAAAAGCAAGTCTCTGGAGAGATTGGAAAAGAGCATCCACCAATGGAGAGACTGCATCAATGAAGGACTGACTGTTATGTGTCGAGAAAGTGGGTCGCAAACTTGCGTCCATTGAGATGCCAGGGTCCACTGAGGAATTCTGAGGTGAAGTCTGGCAAAAGGAGTCGCATGTACTATGGAGGCCATGTGACCCAGGAGCACCATCATGTGTGTTGCTGAGATGGAAGAGCGGGAAGACACTGTATGACAGAGTTGAAGAAGAGCTTCCAGACATTGTTGTGGGAGGAATGCTCTGAGTTGGACAATGTCCAGAACAGCTTCGATGAATTGTAGATTCTGTGAGGGCTGAAGTTGGGATTTGGGAAAGTTGATTTTGAATCTCAAACTTTGTAGGAACCAGGTAGTCCGTTGGGTCGCTACAGAACAGACTCCCCTTGGTTCTCTAAACATTAAGCCTTACCCACCAGGGGGTAAGGCTTACCATTGAGGCACCTCTAAAAAATGGGGAGGTGGAGGAAAGGGGGGAAGAATCCCCATTCGAGACCCGCCAGATTTGACACCCTCAAGGTCGGATGGACCCCCAAACAGGGTCCACCCAAGCTTAATCCAGCACCAAAAAGGGGACAAAAATTCCTAAACAAATTCCAACAGCCCTGCCAAGGGAGATAGGTACAGCTCACCACACTCGCTGGAGACAGAGAAGACTGAGGTAATTAGGGAGGAGTCACATGATATGTACTATTCCAAAGTTTTGTCTCTGTCTCCACCTGCTGGTCATGATGAGATATAACCCGCTTATAAGATTAACCTATGCTGGTCTGGAAGGTTGCTAAAGAATATATAGTTATAAGGAGGGCATTGGCGGTTCTTCGTTTTGCCCTAGGAGTTGCATTAGACAGTTTAGAATTTGGCTTTTACAATTATCATTTCAGTTACTTCAGGGTTGGCTCATTGTATGGGTACAGAAATGCTTTTAGAAGTTTCTTGAACTGGAGTTAGTGGTCACAAGATCGTAGTGTAAATGGTAGTTGATTCCAGGGCAAACTGTTACTGTAACTTGATGACTTCCCCCTTAAGTGATTCAGACTCATCTTTCACTATATTTGTTATAAATTGTACCATGAAACCTACTACTGTTATTGTATAGTAACATCTAATGATTTAACCACATAGGTTGCTACTGGTTGCAATGTGTACTGCCATCTAGCGGAGAAAAAGCAACACAATACTGGTTAAATCTATCTTTAGAAATCTGATAACAGTAACATTTAATAGTTAAATATATTATCATACTTGGTTTCATTTATAAAAATTCTTTCCAAACCAACAGAATGTTTGGGTACACCTCTATTCAAACCATCCCTCTCTTTTCCAAGTCAGGAGACTAACACAAAAATGCAGACACACAGCACTCATACATGCATTCCCACACACAAACAAGAGGGGTTGGAAAGAATTCCATGAGCCACATTCTGCTGCATGTTTTCCTTACTTGTTCATATTAACATCACACTTTTGTATGTTTAATCAGCTAGTGTTACTAATTTTATTTTTAAAAAGTTCCTAACTAGAATACTGAAACAATCAATCGCTAAAATAATTTGAATATTGTTTTCATAACTTACTAGGACATCTTTAGCAGTTCATTGCTTTCAGGCTTCCAAACACCTCTAACCAACTGTTCAAAGTTGGAGATTAGACCACCACCAGCACCTTAAAATATAAAACTATGAGTGAGATTTTGTACTGAGCTTGCACAGTACAGTATAAATGCTAGCAGGATATGCTAACAGCAATACAATACTAGCGTTGACAATCACTTCATGCTTCATGCTTCTCCAGTTCCTTTATCTATGATAAACCAACTAAACGTAGGGTTACAGCAGAATCCCGATTAACCTCTATTCAAGCAACCGGCAAAAGAAAATCAACCCCGAAGCAGTAGTGGCTGCAGTCTTGAGCTGCAAACCCCCCTCCCTTTAGTCCCGAAGCAGTGGCAGCGGTTCTGAGCCATGAATCCCCTCCCTCCAGCCCCAAAGCAGCAGCAGTGGCTGCGTTCCTGAGCTATGAACACCCCCTCCCTCCTCCCAAAGCAGCAGCAGCGGCACTGGTCCTGAGCCGTGAAGCCCCCCTCATCCCTCCCTCCCTTGAAGCAGCAGTGGCAGTCGGTCAGCAGAGGAAACACTGAAAATAGACTACTTGCAGCAAGCCCCAGCAGGATCTTTTCCTCTGATGCATCACTTCTGATGCAACAGAGGAAAGGCCCTGCCGGGGCTGGACAAGAGTAGCCTGCTTAAAGCGCTGCCTCTGCTGATCTGCTGCTGCTTCGGTGAGAGAGATCCAGGATGCCAGACCAATACACAGGAGGGCATATTTTTTTGGGGGGGGAGGATTGGACCAGAAATGTGGGGGGAAGGTCCAGCAAGGTGCAGATGAGGGGAGATGGATGGATGCTGGACCCATAAGTGGAGGGGATACGGGGGGAGAGAAAGTGGTGAGAAGGGGGAAGAGAAAGTGAGGGAAGAACAGATGCTGGACCAACAAGTGGGGGTGGGGGGATGATAGAGTGAGGTGGGGAGACAAAACTATTTTTACAGTAACTCCCAAGCAACTAGTTATCTGGCATCCACTAATCCCTATGGGTGCCGGATAGCTGAGCGTTTACTGTACTTACTTGTAACAGACTTTCTCCTTTGTCCTATGGTAAACCTGCTCACTTTGTATTAACCTGTATCGTATTGTAAACTTCTCCTGTTCCTGGTCACTTTGTAATATCCTATTCAATTTGTATTAACCTGTATCGCATTGTAATCATCTCCTGTTCCTGTATCTTGTTCCTGCTCTCTTTGCAATATCCTCTCCTCTCTGTAAACTTCCCCCATTATCGCTTCCAAATTGTAATTCCCTGTATATTATTCATTGTAATTCCGACTTATTATGCACACTCTTCAACTTAGCCTATGTATCTCAAATCCCTGGTTCCAATTCCTAGCTTATTTCCTGTTCCAAACATATGTATCTTGTTGTAAACATATGTCTCCTGCTGTAAACACTGCACGATCTTCTTTGTAAACCGCTTCGAACTTATGGTATAGCGGTATATAAGAAATAAAATTATTATTATTATTATTATTATTGACAGTATGGTATATTTAACAACATGAGTGACATCATCCCTGAGTGCTCCAGCTTATTCCCCCTCCACTCCTTTATTAAGCAGTGGTAGAGGTTTCTACTGCAGCCCAGAGCACTAAATGCTCCAAAGCTCATAGAATTTCTATGAGCGTCAGAGCAGCATTGGAACATTTAGCACCCCAAGCCGCGGTAGAAACCTCTACCACGACTTAGTAAAAGGGGCCTATATTTGCTCTCCCAGAACCCAGAAGAGTTTAGAAAAAATCTAGGCAAGTGTGGGTCCTCTCTTCTGTGTGACTGTTGTTCCTCCCCCTCAGTCTGTCCCAAAGCTTAGTCTATTTCAACTGTAAGGGGAGACAGGAGTGTTTGTGTGTGATTTATCCTGGTGTGCAAGGAGAACCTATGATACAGATAAATAAGCTTACATTCTACAAGGATAAGCAGGATATAATCAGCCACATGTGGGTGACACCAGAGCTGAAGATGCAAGGATAGCTGGCATTCAGTATGGAAGAAAAACACAGACCACTTAAGAACATAAGCAATGCCTCTGCTGGGTCAGACCTGAGGTCCATCGTGCCCAGCAGTCCACTCGCGTGGCGGCCCAACAGGTCCAGAACCTGTGCAGTAATCCTCTATCCTCTATACCCCTCTATCCCCTTTTCCACCAGGAAATTGTCCAATCCTTTCTTGAACCCCAGTACCATACTCTGCCCTATTACACTCTCTGGAAGCGCATTCCAGGTGTCCACCACACGTTGGGTAAAGAAGAACTTCCTAGCATTCGTTTTGAATCTGTCCCCTTTCAACTTTTCCGAATGCCCTCTTGTTCTTTTATTTTTTGAAAGTTTGAAGAATATGTCCCTCTCCACTCTCTCTATGCCCTTCATGATCTTGTACGTCTCTATTATATCCCCTCTAAGTCTCCTCTTCTCCAGGGAAAAGAGACCCAGTTTCTCCAATCTCTCAGCATATGAAAGGTTTTCCATCCCCTTTATCAGACGCGTCGCTCTCCTCTGAACCCTCTCGAGTAACGCCATGTCCTTCTTAAGGTACGACGACCAATATTGGACGCAGTACTTCAGATGCAGACGCACCATCGCCCGATACAATGGCAGGATATCTTCTTTCGTTCTGGTTGTAATACCCTTCTTGATTATGCCTAGCATTCTGTTTGCCTTCTTAGCGGCCGCTGCGCACTGTGCCGTCGGCTTCATTGTCATGTCCACCATTACCCACAAGTCCCTATCTTGGGTACTCTCATTTAATAACATCTTTCCCATCGTATAGTTGTACTTCGGGTTACTGTTTCCCACATGTAATACTTTACATTTCTCAACGTTGAACTTCATCTGCCATCTCGTCGCCTATTCCCCTAGTTTGTTCAAGTTCCTTTGCAATTCTTCGCAGTCCTCTTTAGTCCGAGCTCCACTAAATAGTTTTGTGTCTGCAAATTTTATTATTTCGCAGTTCGTCCCAGTTTCTAGATCATTTATGAATATATTAAATAGCAGCGGCCCGAGCACCGAGCCCTGCGGGACCCCACTCGTGACCCTCCTCCAGTCCAAGAAGTGGCCCTTCACTCCTACCCTCTGTTTCCTACCCGCTAACCAGTTTCTGATCCATCTATGTACGTCTCCTTCCACCCCTTGGTTCTTCAGTTTCTGGAGTAGGCTTTCATGGGGCACCTTGTCAAAGGCTTTTTGGAAATCTAGATATATGATATCTATGGGGTTTCCTTTATCCATTCGTTTGTTAATTCCTTCGAAGATGTGCAATAAGTTCGTTAGGCACAATCTCCCCTTGCAGAAACCATGTTGGCTGGTTATCAGAAGTTTGTTTCTTTCAAAATGTTCATAGATGTTTTCTTTTATCAGTGCTTCCGCCATTTTCCCTGGAACCGAGGTCAGACTCACCGGTCTGTAGTTTCCCGGGTCACCTCTTGATCCCTTTTTAAAGATGGGCGTAACGTTAGCTATCTTCCAGTCCTCCGGGATCATGCCTATTTTCAGGGATAGATTGCAAATTTGCTGCAGTAGTTCCGCTATCTCCTCCTTTAATTCCTTCAGAACCCTTGGATGGATTCCGTCCGGACCCGGGGATTTCACCCTGATGCTATTATTGTGGTAGGCTGAAGCCAATTTGACAATAAATAATAATGACTTTTTTAATACTAAGGGCACAGTTTAAAATTAAACTGGAATCATTTGGGAAAAAGATCTGGCAACTGGAGAGCAGAGTGAGCTAATTGTCACCAAAAAAATAAGATATGAGGAAAATCACAAGAAAGGACTAGATGACAGAGCTGCTGGACCTGGAATCAGCAGGGGGAACCCACAGGAAGATGAGTCCAGTGCAGGCCAACGCCGGGAGGAGGAAAGATGGAAGTGAACCGAGGACACAGACCTGTGGCTAGAGAGATGGACGTACACCAAGGACACAGACCTGCAGCTAGAGAGAAAAGAGAAGATAGGGAAGACAGTAATCGTCGTGGGAGACTCCATCATCCGACAAGTTGACAGCCACATAGCAGGAGGAAGACAGGATCGACTGGTAACAGGAGCCAAGGCGGAGGATATAGTGAGCTGCATCGACAAGATCATCAACAGTGCGGAAGGAGGAGATATGGTGGTGATCCACGTTGGGACAAATGATGTGAGCAATAGAAACTACAACAAGGAAACACTAAAGGACCAGTTCCGGATGCTAGGAAGGAAGCTGAAGATCAGAACACCGATGGTAGCATTCTCGGAGATCTTACTGGTACCCAGGGCTGACGGGAAGAGGTAGACAGAACTGCAGGCAGTCAAAGTGTGGATGAGACTACTTGCAAGTAACATCAAGCGGGAAATTGAGAAGTTTTTAAACTAGGAAGAAGGGGAAAGCCGACAGTCAACCAAGAGACGATGGTTCGGGAAACAGTATACCCAAAGGATACTGTGTAAGAAGATTGTAAGGAAGACTCACCAGATCATAGGCACGATAGAAATCCCGGAGGATCGAAAGGACAGAAGCAAAGGAGACAGAAGGAGGTAGAAAGTGCAAGAAAGTAACAAGCCGCATTCTTAAGTGTATGTACACAAACGCAATGGGGGAATTGGAGGCTATAGCACAAAAAGATGACCTAGACATCATTGGCATCACGGAAACATGGTAGAACGAAGACGTCTGGGACACTGTGCTACCAGAATACAAGCTATACTGCAGAGACAAAGTAGGACAGAAAGGTCTACTAGAGAGAACACGCCGGAAACAAACAATAAGGTAGAGTCTCTATGGGACAAAATACCGGGAACAAATGGAACGGATATGAAGATCAGCATCTACTACAGACCCCCAGGGCAGTCCGAAGAGACTGATGAAGAAATGACGGACGAGATTAAACATGAATGCAAGGGAGGCAACGCAGTTATCATAAGCGACTTCAATTATACGGGGATAGATTGGAACCAAGGCAACTCCAGCTGCAGTAGAGAGATCAAGTTCCTGAATGCTGTAGGCGATTGCTTCCTGGAACAACTTGTCATGGAAAATACGAGAGGAAATGCAATTCTAGACTTAGTTCTAAATGGACTACGGGGACTGGCACAGGGTATAGAAGTAAAGGGACGCTGGGAAACAGTGATCACAACATGATTCGCTTCAACCTAGACACAGGAACAATAAATCAGTCCAGAACGACGGCCACGGCACTGAACTTCCGTAATGGGAACTACAAAGGGATGAGAGTCATGGTGAGGAAGAAGATTAAGAAGAGCATAAGCACTGTAAATACGATAGAGCAAGCATGGTCCCTTTTTAAGGACACAGTCACAGAGGCGCAAAATTTATATATACCGTGTATCAAGATGAAGAAGAACAAGGAACCGGCGTGGCTCACTGTAGTGGTAAAGGAAGCGATCAGAGACAAGAAGACTTCGTTTAAGGAATGGAAAAGAACAAAAACAGAAGAAAACTGGAAAAAGCACAAACAAAGATCAAAGCAAGTGCCATAAGGCGGTAAGAGGGGCCAAAAGAGACTACAAAGAAAAAATAGCCAAGAAGGCCAAAAACTTTAAGCCATTCTTTTGATACATTAAGGGGAAACGACCCGCAAAGGAAGCGGTGGTGCCGTTAGATGACTAGGGAATAAAGGGAGTACTAAAGGAGGACAAAGTCATCGCCAACAAACTAAACGCGTTTTTTGCATCTGAATTTACAGAAGAGGATATATCCAATATACCGGAAGCTGATAGGCTTTACACAGTAAATGAAGATGGGAAACTAACAGGGACGACGGTCAGTCTAGAGGAGGTATGCAGACAGATTGATAGGCTTAAAAATGATAAATCCCCGGGACCGGACGGCATCCACCCGAGGGTAATCAAGGAACTGAAAGGGGTTATAGCTGAACTGCTCCAACTAATAGCGAAATGGCAAATGAAGTTCAACGTGGATAAGTTCAAGCTGATGCATGTCGGTAACAAAAATCATATGAACAAATACAGGATGTCCGGTACTATACTCTGAGAGAGCCCCCAGGAAAGAGACTTGGGAGTACTTGTAGACAAGTCACTGAAACCATCCACGCAATGCGCAGCGGTGGTGAAAAGGGCAAACAGAATGATTAAAAAGGGGATCACGAACAGATCTGAAAAGGTTATCCATGCCATTATACTGGGCCATGGTATGCCCCCACCTGGATTACTGTGTCCAACACTGTTCACTGTACATGAAAAAGACATAGTACTACTCGAAAGGGTCCAGAGAAGAGCAACGAAAATGGTTAAGGAACTGGGGGAGTTGCTGTACAATGAGAGGCTAGAGAAACTGGGCCTCTTCTTCCTTGAAGAGAAGACTGAGAGGGGACATGATCGAAACATTCAAGATATTGAAGGGAATTGACTTAGTAAAGAAAGAAAGAGAGATTGTTCACCCTCTCCAAGGTGAAGAGAATGAGAAGGCACTCGCTAAAGTTAGAAGGGAAAAGATTCCATACAAACATAAGGAAGTTCTTCTTCACTCAGAGTGGAAGAAACCTGGAACGCCCTTCTGGAGGCTGTTATAGAGGAAAGCACCCTGCAGGGATTCAAGACAAGGTTGGATAAGTTCCTACTGGAACAGAACATAGCAAATAAGGCTAGACTCAAATAGGGCACTGGTCTTTGACATAATGGCCGCTGTGTGAGCGGACTGCTGGGCACGATGGACCACTGGTCTGACCCAGCAGTGGCAAATCTTATGTTCTTATGAATATTAACAGATACATGTTATCTTTTTTATTATCATTAAGAAATCTAGATGGGACACTCTTCATAGGCAATCAGAAGGATGATATGTCCTCATGGGTCTGTGGCTCATCAAATGCTGAAACTGACATCTAGATGTTCCCATTATGTTATTCTACCAATATTTTTAAGTACTTTTTTTTTCCATTTTCCTCATTTTATCATAGTATCATTTTTGAAAGTTAAGTGCTAATGGATTAGATTTCTTCTGTGTATTTACTCTGAGTTTATATCAAATCTGATCCCTGTTATTCGAGTCAAGGCCCCCCCCCCTTTGAAATCTAAACCCTTCAAAATGGAAAAAAAAATCTTCCCAATGCATGTCTTTTTAATTTTGAACCACACTATCCCATGATCATTAGATGACAAACAATCACCCCAGTTATAAGCATTGGTATCCGGAAGTTTCACCCCCACACATTTCGCTCCCAGGATCATTCGCTCCCACACATTTCACCCCCCAGATGTTTCATCCCCAACATTCACTGCTGTACTAAATTGCAATATCATAACCATAATCATTACTAACCCATTATCATATCAATATCATAATCGTTATAGTTTATTTAAAATTTGTTATACCACTTATCATACTTCTAAGTGGTGTACAGAATATAAAATAAACAACAAAAAAGAATTACAAACTAATAATATAAATCTAAACAGACAGGACATTACAGACATATTGGAGACAGAAGGATATGGGGGAAATCCATAAAATGTATAGCAGTAAGACATTTAAGAGAAGTACAATAGGAAGAGAGGATCTAGTTTGAGCAGTAATTATCAGTATCAATATCATTACTGACCCAGAACTGACCTCTCATTTTGCGAATGTTAGAATTTTTGCCCCATTCATAATGCCACAATGAAATTTTATTTTTCATTAAAAAGTAAAAAATACATAGTAAATATAAAACAATCAAGTAAAAAAAGTACACAAATTAAAATGAACCAGCACTAAAAAATCATAGAAACGCACAAATTAAAATGAGCCAGCACTAAAAAATTATAAGTCAAAAACATAACTGTAAAATAAAGTCAAAGTGGTCCTTTTATCAAGCTGCGGTAGGGTTTAATGCGCGTTAAACCGCCTGCCGCGCTAACCGCTAACGCCTGTATTGAGCAGGCATTAGTTTTTTAGCTGGCCAGGGGATAGCGCGTGATGAAATGTCCGATGCGCTAACCCCGCTAGCGCGGCTTGATAAAAGGACCCCAAAGAAAACACCAGAAAGCATATCACAACAAACTAAGGGCCTGTTTTACAAAGCCGCGCTAGCGGCTGCTGCGCAGTAACGGCCCCGAAGCCCATAAAGATTTAAAGGGCTTCTGGGCTGTTGCTGCGCGGCAGCTGCTAGCGCGGCTTTGTAGAACAGGCCCTAAAATTCAAAATTTTATGCAATGCCTCTCAGATAGTCAACCAAATTCTGATTCTCAAAATCTTGCACAATGTATTTGATCCTCATTTTGCGAATGTTAGAATTTTTGACCCATTCATAAGACCACAATGAAATTTTATTTTTCATCAAAAAGTAAAAAAATACATGGTAAACACAAAACAATCAAGTAAAAAAGCGAACAAATTAAAATGAGCCAGCACTAAAAAAATCATAAGTCAAAAATATACAGTAAAAACATAACTGTTAAAGAAAAAGTTAAAGAAAACACCAGAAAGCATGTTACAACAAACTAAAATTCAAAATTGTATGAAATGCCTTTCAGATAGTCAACCAAATTCCGATTCTCAAAATCTTGCACAATACGTTTGATTCTTGCTGAAATTGCAGCATATTTTTTTTATTTCTTGTATTGACAGATTGTTGGCTATGATTTCAGTGATTTCCAAATTATGAACACCATGCTGAAGTTTCAGGCAGTTGATAAACTGGTATATATTTGGAGAATGGGTACCCTATGTCTCTTGAAAGCTGCGGTTCCATCCTTCAATGTCATTGTTTCGATACTAATCATTTAACATTTGTTGATACACGTTCAAAAGTTGAACTGGAAACAGTGGTGCTTGACGTCCTCTGCAATTAATTTGGCCAATATAGGTGTCTTCAAAGTAATTTGCTGTTGGTACTGTTTCATGAGGAAAGTTGGGATCTTCCTGCAATTCTTCAAATGATTATACAACATTCTCAGGAGGAACAAAAGACAAGGGTTGATATCATGTGAATCCAACGGGCATATTTGTGATCACCTTCGTATTGTACCTTGAGTCCTTCATTTTGAACTCTATGCCAAACTGTCTGTGATAGGTGGAAGAAGCAATCTATGTTTTCAATACTAGGAAATTCAATATCAAATGCCTGGATTGCAGCTTGTTCAAAATCAATCATCAGTTTTTGTGGCTGGAATCCTGGCTGCATGTTCTTCAGTTCTTGAAGCAGTCTCTGCTATGTTAAACGGGTCTTGTTCGGCAACAAGACATACAATACTGGAACAATAAGGCCATTGTGGACTGCATTGATTGTGTTAAAGTTGCTCAAACAAGGCTGGTACAGTGGAAAACGTTCTATCAGCGAACCACTCTATGCTTCGTTCCAAAAATCAGCATAAGGTTGTGTTCATTTCCTGAATAAAAATGAAAAAGAATACAAAAACAAAGTCAGATTTTTGAACTGGTGAATAACAATAATGTATTATTCAACTGTTTAAAGTTAAGTAAGAACCTACATATTTGCATAGTCAAAAATTTTAGGAGGGAATTAAATCTCACAATGGTTGGATATTAAATCTTACCTTAGATGTTCATTGTAAATATATTTTGAAGCATTGGTTATGAATAATCAAATGATTTGATGTGGCATCAAATTTTGATCAAGGTACCTTTATATAAAGAATTTAGATTTGATTTAGATTTTAATTGATTCAGTTTTGGTTTGAATTAATTTATTTGATATGCACTTCGTGTTTTAGCACCAGTAACCATCATAAACCCTGACATAAGGCAGATCCAAAGGATAATTCCCTTGGCTCTTTCCTCCCTATCTACAGTGTAAGCAAGAGATTACCTGAGTTACAGAGAAGTAACTGCTGCTGTGCACCAGCCTGATTATTTGGCAAAATTTTTTGTGCTGTATAGACCTACCCATACTCTGCATTCATTGATTTCTCATCAATTGGCCTAACTTTCAGTTCATCTGGTTAAGCTGGCATCAACTTGTAATTCTGCTTTGTTTGCTTCTGTTCTGACTTTGTAGAACTCTCTTCCAAATTAATTATGCTTTGAGGTTTTTATTCTAAATTTAGGACTTTATTGAAAACCTACCTTTTTGGATTGGCATTTTCTTAATTTTTTACTCTTAGGTTTTTATTAATGTTTTTACCTTTTGAAATTTGTATTTTGAAATTTATAATTTTAGGGGAAATTGGTCTTGAAGCATCCATCAGCCTAGTGGATTTATTTTTCCTGTTCTTTTTAATATTGGCATTCTTTTCCTTTTCTATTTTTTGTAAACCACACTGTTGTTGTGAAGAGCAGTATATAAATACTAAAAAAAGGGGAGTGTGTAGCGCAGTGGTTAAAGCTACAGCCTGAAGTTTGGGTTCAAACCCAAGTTGTTCCTTGTGACTCTAGGCAAGTCACTTAATCCACTCATTGCCCCAGGTACATTAGATAGATTTTGAGTGCGCCAGGACAAACAAGGAAAAATGCTTCAGTACCTGAATAAATTAATGTAAACCGTTGAGCTTCCCTAGAATATAGAAAACTAAATAAATAAATAAAATAATAAACAAACATCTCCTGCAACTTCTGGGGGACAAGTTCATCAATGGCTTGCTCTCACGTTGTCTTGCTGATCGAATCGATCTCTTCAATGAATCTTTTCTTGGTTGAAGCGCACCAACATTGGAATAGACCCCTAAATCAACTTTTGTAAGTATCTGCTGTGGTGTTTCCTGTATTGTCCTTGTCCTGGCGGTTACTTCATTGAAGATTCAGGCTGCTTCAGGTCTTGCTGCCTGTGCTGCATGGTTGTGGGGATTGACAACATTCATAACATCGCCATTGATTCCTCTGGTCCAAACACACCCCTTGCAAGTCGATTGTTTTTCACATACCCAATGGCATGGACGTTATCAGCTACTCATTTAGAAAACAAGTAGATATGATTCTCATGGACAAGCCTCTTTTCCCACATATAGAGAAAATTGAAATTCTGAAGTTAGATGAAGCTAATTGCTGTAGATCAGTGTATCGCAAACTGTGTGCCACGACACACCAGTATGCCTCCTGAGATTTCTGGTGTGCTGTGACATACTGGTGAGGAGGGAGTCGCCCAGGTTGGCTGCCTGCCTACAGGACATACCTCTCGCAGCGAGAGGCGCATCCTGTAGGAAGTCAGCCATCACAGATGACTCTCCTCCTGGCCAGCATCTCTCCTCCTCTCCCGGTACCTCTCAGATCCCTCCACTGGCGGGATTGCAGCCAGACGGGCCTCCGCACATGTGTGGACATCGACGCAATGATGTCATGCACGCATGTGATGTCATCGTGTCGACTTCCGGCTGGGACAATGGATTTAGTGTGCCGCCGGCCGGAAAGTTTGTGACACAATGCTGTAGATGTTGAATGATTTGCTGTGATGCTGAACCTCTTGAAGTTGAACCGCTTTATATAGCATTTTAGGTGAACAAACACTCGCAAAATGACAGGTCATTGCTGGGTCAGTAAACATTAAAATGAATAAACACTTTCAAATGGAAGGTTGATGCTGGATCAAATGAAAAAAAGATGGCATATTCAGATGAACAAAAACTTGCACAGAGAGTGTCAATGCTAAGTCAGTAAACACAGGTTACAATGGCATATTCAAATGAACAAACATTTTCAAATGGGAGGTTGTTGCTTGGTCAAGTGAACAAAGATTACCATGGCATATTCAGATGAACAAAGACTTGCTGAGAAGTATCAATGCTAGGTCAGTAAACACAGGTTACAATGGCATATTCAAATGAACACTTTCAAATGGGAGGGTGATGCTGGGTCAAGAGAACAGCATCAACCATTCATTTGAACGTGAATATTCATTTGAATATGCCAGTGCAGTGTAACCTATGAACAAAGATTTATGATTTTGTTTTGTATGCTTCCCTTGTTGCTTTGACTTTATACTTGATTGCTTTGTGTTTACTACCAGTATGTATTTTTTACTTTTATAATTATTTTAACTTGATTTTAGACTTTTTGATGAAAAATAAAATTTCATTGTGGAATTATGAATGGGTCAAAAAATTCTTCAATATAGCAAAAGATTTGAAATGTGCACAATGAAAAAAACGCTGTGTAGCCATAAAAATTTACTTGAGTGGCATATTCAAATGAGCAAGGCCAACAAACATGGTAATGATGATAATGCTTAATGATTATGAATGTTCAGTAATTCTATCTTTTGTTAACCGCACTGAACCGAGGTAGCTATGATATATAAGCATTTTATGTTATGTTATTGGAATTCATTACTGCAGTGAATGTTAGGGACAAAAGATCCCAGGAACAAAATGTGCGGGGACGAAACATACCTGGGGCAAAATGTGTGTGTGGTGGGGGGGGGGGGGCAAAACTTCCTTTAACCAGCCCAGCTTGAGTAGGCTCCATTATTGCCTACTGAAACAATTAAGAATGTAAGAATTTAAGAATTGTCATACTGGGACAGACTGAAGGTCCATCAAGCCCAGTATCCTGTTTCCAACAGTGGCCAACCCAGGTCCCAAGTACCTAGCAAATTATCCAAACCTTTTTTTAAACTCTGCTAAGCTGATTTCTCTCTGTAGAGAATCCAAGATCTCCTTACTTCTAGAAGAACCCCTGTCTCTTGCCTTATATCATGCTCTCAGTCTGACAGAGGCAGAAGTAGTTTGGGGGGCAACAGTAGCTTTGGAGGCATTTTCCTAATATATTTCAGTAGTAGAAGTTATTGGACCGGAAAAAGAAGGGGCTTTCCAAGGTCCCAAAGGTCCTGTCCCTCTTTTTTTGCTGTTTTGTAAGTAAAAAGCAGCAGCTAGTTATTTTTATGTAAGACGTAACCAATTCTGATTCCTTGAGTATAATCTGGAAGCTTCTTCGCCTGTTATTTGGCAATAGAGTGGTATTATCTGATGTGCACAGGCTTGGAAATGTGTATTATATATCTGATATGTGAAAAGTAATGTGTTCCCTTTGTAGTTGTAATTTAAAGATTAGAGTGTATTAAGTTGAGCCCCTATAAATATAATCATTCTCTTTTTTCATAGATTAATGAAATGTGAAGTTACTTACCTGTAGCAGATGCTCTCTGAGGACAGCAGGACATGTACAGTCGACTCTGCTTAAGTGCAAGGCCTCTGGACTACCACGTGCACTTAAACGGCGTGTGCACTTAATCGGAGTACCACTTTTTAGTCATGAAAAATCAGGGGGGGGCGTGGCTTGGATGCCAACAAAGATGGACGTGAGTGTGCTGCTCCTCCTTCCCAGGCATTCTAAATGTTTTTTTGGGTTTTTTCAGATAAATAGTAATTATTTTGGCTGCTTTTGTTTATACAGTATTTGGCTGAAAGATGTCTTCTGGAAACAATCTCGTTTGGAATTCCAGCCCAAGAGGCAAAAACAAGAGCCTATCACTCCTTCTAAAATCCCCCTTCCTAAGGATATATTGGAGAAAAGGGAGGTTCTGAATCAGCTGAGGTCCATGACAGACTGGCTGCAGAAAATCACGGATAGGATCACTAAATCTCTAATGCCAGAGTGGATCAGTTGGAAAAAAGAGTAGAAGCAGCAGATCTTAAATTCTGCTACAGAAATTAAAAACATTACCTGGCACGATTCAAAATTAACTCTTCTTCCAGATTTTGCTCCAAATACAGCCAACGTGAGGAAGAGATTTTTAGCCCTATGTCCAGAGTTAAAGCAGCTGGGGGCACGTTATGAACTCAGATGTTGGTGACACACTTAAACAAAACCGTACAATGTGATGATCCGGACAAACTAAAATAATATATTCTACAATGTACTGAGCCGATGACTTGAATAAGTGACTCAGAAAATTTTTGTTTGTCTTTGAGTACTGAGTAATTTTTATTTATTTTTTTTACATGACTGAGTGAAGATGGGCTGCTTTTCCCGAAAGGCTTTGGGAGTGAAATTTACTCAATCAACTTCCGTGTCAGCCTGCATAGTGTTCCGCCGCTAGAGCAGCCTTCTACCCCACATGTACAGCTGAATTCTGCTCTACTGTTACCACTGACTCCTGCCAATGCCTCACTGAGAAAAGAAACCGCTGTCGGGAGTAAGGGAAGTGCGCTTTCAATCAGTCAGCTGTTTGCTTTTAGGGTTGTTGGCAAGGCTGTGGCCACAGACAGAGCCGGGGTAAGTGAACTGGCATTTCAGGTAGGAAAATGCTGCCTTAACTGCTGACATAATGATATATTCCCCAGAAGCGCCTGTGCAACCCGACAGAGCACAAACCCATTGGTGTTCGATGCTTTCCACAACGGAAACACTTTCTTATCTACTTTTGCTGCCTTGTTATTTTGCCGAATTAAATGGATTTCCTCACCCGTAGCATACTGAAACTGACTGCCAAAAGTCTATTGTCAAACAAGGATTGAGTGCAGAGCAGAGCCCCAGATGGCAGTTCAGCAGCACAAAGATCGCTCGTTCCTGCCCTGAATTTCAGTATTGTCTGTGGCACTCAGGGGCCACCTTGGACCGGCGGCTTTGGGATTATTCGGAGGCTGACTGTACTCATTGCCAACTGTGAACATGGTGTCCTGTTTGCCGGGAGTCGGCGCAAAGCCGTGTCATGTGCAAGAACACCTTCCAGAGCGTCTTACAGTTTATCCTGTACACCATTGGTTGTAAATCGCTGCAGATCTGGGATAAGAAGGTCAAAAGGAAAGGTGTAAAGTTGATCCAGAAACTGTGGGATCTGTTCAAATACTAATTTAACTAAATGACTTGAAGGCGTTATCCATTTGATCTCTTATATTTATTCATTTATTAAACTGAGGGTCTCTTTCAGGCTTGGCTCTGCACTCATCTTTTTTGTGGGCATTTAAGTTGGTATTATTCTAAATGATATATATACATTGACATGTTTTTAATGAATATAGGGTATTAACTGTCTATTTAGTGGGAAGTTCATGATTTGTTGATTTATTGATCACATCATTATGGAGGGGAGGTTGGATTAGAATATTGCAGTCTTTTCTGATATATGGTAATTGTAGTTTTTTGAGATTATTTGATCAATTTGTTATTTTATTATTATGGGCATTTTTAGTTGATATTAATTTAAGGGATATGGGCATTGAAATATATTTGAGGATGGATCATTAGGTCAGTCAATTAATGAATTTAGTGACTTAATTGTTCATTGGGAAGTTCATGATTTATTGATCACTTCATTGGGGATGGGATGTTGGAATAGAATATGGTAGTCTTATTTGATAAATGCTATTTGTAGTTTTTTAAGTTTATTTTATCACATTGATATTTTATTATTAATAAAATAAAAGAATGAGTAATAAGGTTAAGAATATTAGTGAGGTATTATAGAGTATTTTCAATTGATTTTCACTATTATTTTAGGAATGATATATTTTAAAAGATCTATAATTAATTGTTAGATATAAGAATGGGGAAGGGGAACTTTTAATAGTCTATTTATTTAATTGATTAAAAATGGTTTAAATATAACATGATTTAAATATAAAGATGGATATCCATGGATTTTTATTGATAATTTTACAATTGATTTAATATGTTCATTTGGAATGGATTTATTTTCAAATGTTTTAATACTGTTTCTTAGATGCCTTTATTCTTTAGTATTAGATTCAGCCTCTTAACTCCTTGCGGGACCAATGAGCTGCAGGGGGCGGGCACAGTATCTGCAGAGAGGGAGGATTTAAATTTGAAGAAAAGGACGACGACGCCATCTTTTCTCACATTAAGATTGGAGTCGGATGGCAGCGGCAGCCTTGGTGAGTGCAATATATAGAAACTTGAATACTTATGGATGAATTTTGTTAGGAGAGGGGCAAGACACAATTGGATGTGATAGCTTCTGTTCTATATTTTGCAGGGAGACCCTTGATAAAACACTTTTTTGTGTGAAACATGTCGGGTCTGACTCCCAGGTTTGGCTGAGATAAGTATTCATTATACTTTTAAAATTTATACTATAATATTGAAGACACGAAGAGATTCATTTAAGTTATTTATTCTAAAAAAAATACTTTAATAATAATAGCAAATTAAAAAATACAACAAATGGACAGTCAATGATGAGGCACCACGGTATGCTTCCCGCAGTATAAATTATTACAGCGGAGGAGTGGTGGGGCTGAGGCGTCTTTTTGAAGCATAAGATGTATTAGCTTCTAATATAGTAGTGGCAGGGGATCTTAATGCTGTTATGGATCCATTGATGGGAAAAAAAATCCTAGTAAGATTTTGAAGTCATTGGGATTAGAAAATCTAATACAATCTTGTGGTTTGAAAGATATATGGCGGATCCTTCATTTTAATGAACAGGAATTTTCTTTTTGCTCCCATGTTCATAAATCATTTTCACAAATAGATTATATTTTTGTTTTAGATCAATTAGTTCAGCAAGTAACAAAAGCCACCATAGACCCAATCATTTTGTCAGATCATGGTGGAGTTTGGATTGAATTTAAATTTGCTGAGCAAGATAGTAGTAGACCTGTGTGGAGATTTAATAATACATTGCTTGCATACTCAAACTTTCTTGAAGAATTTCAGTTAAAAATGAATGAATATTTTCAGATCAATACCTCAGAGGAAATCTCCTTAGAAACCTTGTGGGATGCTTTCAAAGCAACCATGATGGGACAAATCATTTCATATTCAGATTATATTAGGAAACAACTCAAAAGGTAATTTTCTAATATGGAACAAGAAATTAAGGCTTTGGAGTTAAAATTGGCTGGAAAATGGGAATAAATTACCTTGCAGGCTCTTTTTAAAAGCTAAATGTAAGTACAATGAGATTTCTTCTAAATTGGTCATGAAAGATTTCTCAGCAGGCCCTGTATTATGGAAACTAAAATAAAGCAGGAAGATTATTAGCAAATTATCTCAAAGCAAAGAAAATAAAGGTAAAAATTGTTGCAGTCAAAGATGAGAAGGGTGATACCCATTCTCAAATTGGAACTATTTTAAAACAATTCTTGAATTTTTATAAAGCTTTATATTCTTCCAAGCCTTATTCAAATAAGGAATTAGAAGGTTTAGAATTTTTAAAATTAAGGGACCAAAAATTCCTGAGCATATAAAAGGAAGTCTTGAGGATCCTATATCAATGAAAGAACTATAAATAGCGTTGAAGTCCTTTAGAGTTGGATCCGCTCCAGGTGGTGATGGTTTCACTGTAGAGTTTTATAAATCATTTCAAAATACCCTATTACCACATCTGTTAAATTTATATCAGGTTCAACTAACGGTTGTATTACAGGTACTATGGCAAAATCTTTAACTATAGTTTTGCCGAAGCCAAATAAAGATCCCATGTTGGTTTCAAATTACAGGCTTATCTCTTTAATTAATGTAGATGGAAAACTTTTGGCTAAATGATTGGATTTATGCTTGGCCAAGGCTCTCCCTCATATCATTGGTATGCACCAAACAGGGTTCGTTGCTCAGAGACGTTCTTCTAATAACACTAGATTGGCTTTTCATATGTTGAATTTAACAAAAAATATGAATGATCCAGCCTTCTCAGTATCTTTGGAAGCAGAGAAGGCCTTTGATCAGGTAGAATGGACCTTTATGTATCAAGCAATGGAATGGTTTGGTATTGGTTCAGGATTTATTCAAATGATTCAAACCTTGTACAGCTCCCCTTCTGCCAGACTGTATATTAATAATAATTTCTCAGAGCATTTTTCTCTGAAACAAGGAGTTAGACAAGGATGTCCGTTATCTCCTTTGCTTTTTGATATTGTATTGGAACCCTTGTTATTGGCTATTCAGCAGGCAGAGGAGATATAGGGTATTCCTTATGCAAGTCGTGAATACAAAGTACCTGCATATGCAGATGATATTCTATTTCATTTGAGGAATCTTGAAACTATTATTCCACATTTATTGGATTTGATAGAGAAATTTGGGAAATTTTCAGGATATAAGATAAATTGGAGTAAATCAGAGGTTCTTCCACTTAATGTACACTGTACAAAAGGTTTACTTGATTCATTCCCCTTTCTTTGGAAAGAAGAGGGCATAAAATATTTAGGTATTTGGATAAAAAATACGCTGGAAGAGAGAATGAAAATAAATGAAAAATCCTTACTGCTAAAGGTCACAGAAATGTGTGAGCAGTGGAACCCGTTACATCTTTCTTGGTGGGGGAGAGTTCAAACGATAAAGATAATGATTTTGCCTGTGGTTTGTTATCAAATGGGTATGTTGCCAGTTCTTTTTCCGGGTTCCTTTTATAAAAAATTGAACAATATGCTGACAAAATTTATTTGGCAGGGTAAAATTGCAAGAATTGCTTTAGTATCTTTACAAAGACCAATTTTGGAGGGTGGGGTAAATTTTCCTAATTTTTATAGGTACCATCAATCCTATATTATGCGTTAGGGTATATATTGGATCCTCCCAGAGCTCATGGAAAATCTCCCAGATTGGTTATTGTTGGAATGGCAACTTATGTCACCATTGAGATTGAGTCATGTGTTAAGTATTAAGATGCCAAGGTTATACAAGGACAATAGAATACTAGTTGATACATGGAAAACATTAAAATGTGTGAACAATTTAACAGCTATTCCAATTAATAAATCAACTTATCAAACCATATGGCTGAACTCCAAGATTCAAATTGGCGGATTTAAAGTCATCTGGAAATATTAGATGAAGGCGGGTATACTTACTCTGGATGATGTTCAGTGTTTTCCCCAGAAATTTTTTCTAGTCGGGTGGCATGAAAAAGTAGGCGGGATGGGGAAATTTGGTGGTGGGGAAAATTAACCCCCTTTTACTAAGGTGTGCTAGCATTTTTAGCGCGCACAAACCCCCGCGCTATGCGGGAAAACTAACGCCAGCTCAATGCTGGCGTTAGCATCTAGTGCATGCGGCAAATCTGCGTGTGCTAAAACCACTATCACAGCTTAATAAAAGGAGCCCTAAATGTGTACTATTTTTATTAGTTATTATTTTCCAATGCTCAATATGACTTCCTTTTTTAAGGTTTGACACTTGTGCCAGAATATTTTTGCTAAATTTAAGAAGTAGCCAATTCTAGAAGAGAATAATTAGATATTTGCCCTCTTTCAAATGGTAAGAGGTTTAAAAAAATGGAAATGAGTTAATAAAGTCATTAGGTTCAATCTAGCCATTTATTTCTGCATGAATTTAAACAACTAAAAAAAAAAGATAAATATAGCTCATCCAGTCATACAAGAAATGGCTCTACAGCACCTCTAATAATATTTTGATCACCAGGTTCCTTCCTGAGGTCTCACTGAGGATATGAAATAGATGCTATCCCTACCTCCAGACCTCTTCCACATAATTTATGGAGAGGTGTTACTGAGCCTTGAAGGAGACCTGTGTGATTGATCTTTATCTGCTACTTTTTTATTTTGCTGTAGTGCAAAGTGAGAGCTAGGGCAAAACAGTTTAGGTAAAGATGCAGGTAATAATTAGCAATGTATTAAAAATATTTTATTTTTATTTGCTTATAATCTCATTTGAAAGCTGCTTGATGTTAATACAACTATAATTTAATTATTTATTGTGTGTGTGGGGAGGTGGGACAACACCGACATCAACAGTAAAGTTAGAATAGGGTCATTAAATCCAGTAGCGTACCTAATATATATGACAGCCAGTGTGGATCATTTTTTAACAACCCGCTCCTCTATATAAAAAAAGATATTTTTAGTAATAATTCATGAGTCACACAACAAGGGTGCACCTAGGAAAAGGCAGCATCTTAAATACTGCAGTGAGCAGTAGAACGCCAACACATCCATTGTAAAACTAAACAAGCCAGATCCTGCACAGTCGATGCTTACAGAAAACCATGTCCTTTTCATACACACAGATACACCCTTGCCCAATATGGAACAATCACAAACTAAAAACAGAAATATGTACACAAAAGTTAAACAACCAAGAAACCAGACTTGCATATAGTGCAACACCAAAGAAACAGTGACACATCCTCTAATACTGTGCAAAATATAAAGACAGTAGATGTAAATTTGAAAAAAACTGCAACATAACAATCACCACTTTACAAATTAACAAATAGATATAAAACAAATAATGAGAAATAAGAAAATACCATTTATTGGACTAATCCATTTTTCAATTAGCTTTCAGAGGCCAAATCTTTCTTCAAGACAGTAAAGCAGGGGTGCCCACACTTTTTTGGCTTGTGAGCTACTTTTTTTAAATGACCAAGTCAAAATGATCTACCAACAATAAAATTTTAAAAAACACAAAGCACACTGTACGCAGAGAAAATGTTAATTATCATTTGTATTTGGGGTTTTTTTCCAGAGGTCAAGGCAGATGATTTTAAAATATGCAATGTCACCTCAATAACAACTATACAAAAATAGACAAATATACCCTCTCCCTTTTACTAAACCGCGATAGCAGTTTTTAGCGCAGGGAGCTGTGCTGAATGCCCCGCGCTGCTCTCGACACTCATAGGCTCCCTGTGCTAAAAAACACTATTGCGGTTTAGTAAAAGGGGGCCATAGTGCAAAATATAGACAGCAGATATAAATTCTCAAAACGGGCACATTTTGATCACTAAATTGAAAATAAAATCATTTTTCCTACCTTTTTGTCTGGTGATTTTATGAGTCTTGGTTGCACTTCCTTCCGACTGTAAATCCAATATTTCTTTCTGCCCCTCCCCTTTTTGTCTTTCTTTCTCTCTCCCCCGCCCCCTCTTTATTTCTGCCTTTCTTTCTCTCTCTCCCCCCTGCCTGCTTGTCTTTCTTTCTCTCTCCCCCGCCCCCTCTTTATTTCTGCCTTTCTTTCTCTCTCTCCCCCTGCCTCCCTGTCTTTCTTTCTCTCTCCCCCTGCCCCCTCTTTATTTCTGCCTTTCTTTCTCTCTCTCTCTCCCCATGCCTCCCTGTCTTTCTTTCTCTCTCCCCCTGCCCCTCCAAGCCATCACGCTGATTTCTCCACTTCCCTGACTCTTTCCCTACCCCCTAAGCCACCACGCCGATTTCTCCCTGCTGCTTCCCTGAGTCTGGTCAGGCACATACAAGCGCCGGACTCACAAGACTTCACCTCCGACGTCAATTCTTTTTTTTTTTTTATTCTTTATTAATTTTCAAGCTTTGACAGTGTATTACAATTAATATAACTTTAACAGATTGCATAAAATACACCATATTGCACACATTATTAAAGAAAACATCCATTTTCCCCCCTCCTCCCAATTATTAATATTGGCTGGCCCAGAACTTCCTCTCCGATGTTAGAATTGACGTCGGAGGTGAAGTCGTGTGAGTCCGGCTCTTGTACGCACCTGGCCTGGCTCGGGGAGGCAGGAAGAAAAATATTGCAAAGGCAATGCGATCGACTCACATTGCCTTTGCGATTTACTGGTTGATCGCGATTGACCATTTGTGCACCTCTGCTGTTATGGTATCCTGTCCTGACCTGAGGAAAGGGGTTTAGTCCCAAAAAATTTGCCTTATTTCCATTTCCTATTTATAAACTTTAATCAATACAGTTACAATACTACTTGATTCTACGTAAAGCAACAAAAAATTTTTTTTCTACCTTTTGTCGTTTCTGCTTTAATTATCTTCTCTTCACTCTCTACTTTCTATTCAGCGTTTGTCCTCGATGCCTTCCATGCAACATCTGTCCTCTCTTTGCCTCTTCCACCCAGCCTCTGCCCTGTTTCTCTACCCCTTGCATCCACTATCCACCTTCTCTGCCCTTTCCATCCAGTGTCCGCTCTCTCTCTGTTCCATATGGCATCTTCCCTCTTTCTATGTCCCTTCAATAAACTGTATAACCTGTGCCCTTTCTTTCCTTTGTACATGATTCATTTCAGCTTCACCCCCTCCCCTATGCTCTGGCATCTTCTCTTCTCCTTTCCTTCCTTCCTTCCCACTCCACCCCATGGTCTGGCATCTCTATCTCCTTCCCTTCTCTCCCTCCATATGTGCTGACATCTCTCCCCCGCTCTATGGTCTGGTAGCTCCTTTCCCTCCCTCCCATGGTCTTCGCATCTCGCCTCTCCTCTCCCTTCCCTGGTCTTCCTTCTCCCTCCCCAATTGGGTGCTGCTGCGGCAGCACTTCTCTTCCCCTCCCCCCTCCCCAATTGGGTGCAGCAGCAGCACTTCTCTTCTCCTCCCCCCTCCCCAATTGGGTGCAGCAGCAGCACTTCTCTTCCCCTCCCCAATTGGGTGCAGCAGCATTTCTCTTCTCTTCCCAATTGGGTGCAGCAGCAGCTTTTCTCTTCCCTCTCCCCCCAAAAAAATTGGGTGAAGCAGCAACATTTCTCTTCCCTTCCCCCTGCCCCCCCCCAGATGGGTGCAGCAGCAGAACATTTCTCTTCCCCCTCCCTTTCCCCCATTGGGTGCAGTAACAGCATTTCTCTTCCCATCCCTCCCAGTTCACACACCCGTCGACAGAGTCGCTAGGCAAGTTGTAAGCTTCCCTCCATCACTGATCTATCTTCCATAGGTCAGAGACGGAGGGAAGCTTACAACTTGCTGCTCTTCCTTGCTTCAGGCCTTCCTAATTGCCAGGTCCTGCCTTTGCAGAAACAGAAATTAGGCAGGACCCGGCAGCGAGGAAGGCCCGAAGCAAGTAAGAGAGTTTTAACTTCCATCCGTCGCTGACTGAGTATGTGGCAGCAAGACACAGTGAGAATCCAAAATGGAGGCCGTTCCTGCTGAAACTGGAACAGCCGCTGAGGAGCCCACTGGCACTGGTCGTTACCATAGGAAACTCAACCTCCTTATCCGAACTCGCCTCCTGCACAGACCCAAAGGTCGACTTTGGCTCCCCATAATCAGCTCTGAGCTCCCAGCAACTCCAGCCCTTGAAGCCTACACATGCAGTACCATAGTAGCTTACCTGCGCACTGCTAATGGGACTGCAGAAAACAGGCACCAGAAGTTAGGAAATCCCTTCAGCTAAACAGGCAGGCCCAAAGCAAAAACTGCCTTAGCCCGTAGCGAACTCATGCTTCGGGGCTCTAAAGTGTGTGTGCCGGGTTCCCTTCTCTTCTCCCTGGGATGTAACTTCCGGTTTCGGAGGGAAGAGAAGGGAAGCCGGCACGCACACTTTAGAGCTCACGGGCGATCTCCAAGCTGGTGAGAGGAGGTTTTTTTTGTTTTGTTTTTTAATGTTGAGCAACGGCGGCAGCAGAAGAAATTGTGATAGATGACAGCCAGGCAGTCATCTAAATTAGCTGGGCGGAGCGCCTGGCTAAAAGGCCCTAAGGAGAACACTGATGTTGTTTCCGATGGTAAGCTGCTTGAATCAATGAGGGCCAAGAGCCAATTATCTTCAAATAATAACAAGCTATTACTCATTATGACAGGGGTTGCCATACAACAGATTATGAGAAATTGGAAAAATTGGGATCGATTGAATTATAGCTTTTGATGGAACTCCCTCTGTCATATATTTAAAATGGAAAGAGTAAATGCCATGCAGTATTTGAATTTTAGGAAATTTCAGGCTATTTGGGAACCATTAACAAAATACTGTAATGAATGAATATCATTTTTCCCCTTAAATATGCACATCCAAGGTGGGAGGAGAAGGGTGGGTGTATTTTGGTTTTCTTTTAAGTGCAAATAATGTGTGTGGAGGGGTTATTATATGTCTTCTTATGTTTGATGAAAGTCATTGAATATGGGGGAGGGAGCATTATGGGATCTGAATTAGATTTTAATAGGACATTAAGTGATGTATTTAAGTATAAATTGATGTTATCTGCTGTTGCACTTATTGTAAATTTTAAAAATGAAGAATATTAAAAAAAAAAAGTCATGAAAAATCACAGAACGCTGTAGTCAAATGCAATAAAACTTTTATTCAACAAAAAACACACCGAATACAATTTAACACGGTTCAGTTATAGAAATAGCACTGTTCCGTCTAATGCAATACACTGTAAACCTTTTTTTAAACCAACATTCTACTGAAATAATCAGTCATTGTTTTCTGCAAGTAGATTGCACGATTCAGGCTGTGTATCTGACTACTGATACTGCAAAACTGTCCATAGTCGTGACATCCATTTACCTCCAGATAACAACGCAGCGTGTATAGGGACTTCAGCACGTCCGAGAAGGAAACAATCTCTGCAGGAGTTTCATTAGTCATGATGACCGCAGCAGTATCTCTATCCTTTGTTGTCTGCTGTGTCTTTTATGACTGTACAGATATTGGAATTAGTGCTGTCAGATGATATGGACACATTGTTGTCAATGACGACATACAACTCAAACTCTTGTGGTGAGAGTCCAACTGGGAGTTCAATGGACAAAGTGTCAGTTTCAGTTCTCTGATCAGATGCGTGAATGAAGCTTGCCTGTTGATAGCAATTTGAAATCATTGATGATGAGACTCAACTGCACACCTCCCGAACCATGTGAAGAGCACCGTCATTTTTCTCGCAAGCTCAGCAGCTCGGGGGCTGGATTCCGTGCCTGCATCAATCACTGCCATCACATATCTTAAGACAAGCGACCTGTAATGACGTTTGAAGTTTGCGATTATCCCTTGGTCCATCGGTTGGATCAAAGAGGTCGTATTTGGCGGAAGAAACACGAGTTTGATGTTGGTTAGTCTTACGTCATTGCTGTGTGCTGCACAGTTATCACACAGCATTACAATGTGCCTCCTATGCCTTCTCATCAGATTGTCAAGCTTCTGTAACCATTCAATCCACAGTGTCGCCATCATCCATGCGTTTTTGTTGCTTTCATATTCAACAGGAAGGCGTTTAATGTTTTTGAAGCACCGAGGATTTTGATTCTTCTTAATCACCAGTGGCTCGAGCTTTTCACTACTGTCTATATTGCAACTAAGCAGCAATGTCAATCGTTCCTTTGGCACCTTGAAGCCAACAGTTTCACTGCGTTTGAAAGCCAATGTTCCATCAGGGATGGCATGCCAGTACAGGCTCATCTCATCGGCGTTGAAAACGTCGCATAGTTCATATCCACCAATGTCTGATGGCAACATTTCCATGACCCATCTTTCTGCACCAAACTCATCCGCGTCTTGTTTTTCACCATGCTGCTTCTTAAATGTTATGCCATTACAAACTTTCCACCTCTTTAACCATCCGTTTTGTTGCTTTGAAGTCTTATATGCCCAGTTCTTCGGATATCTGTGCTGCTTTCTCCATCTGCAGAGGCCCTCTTATTGGCAGTTGTCAACTTCTAGCTTCAGTAAACCATCACAGCAACACCTGTTTAACGACTCCAGCCTTCCCAATTCTTTTCTGGTAGGATTGCTATTGTTTTGCCAGTCTTTCAATATGGCTTGCTTTTTTTTTTATAAATCCGAGAAATCTGGCTAGGATGAATGCTGTAATAGAAACCTGACTCTCCCATTGGTCAAGTCTCTAAGACATCAACACGTTCAACCAAAGACAAAGACTTTTGTCCACACAACGCCATGGTGCAGTTCTGAAAGTTCGAACACCTGGCCAGGCCTAGACTGCTGTTTCAAAACATGTGGCTCATTCATGTGAGAACGTGATTGCTTTTAACCGGAGTGAATGCAATGTGAACGAATAGAAGTGGGACCTAGAAGATCAGGAAGTTCATCAAAGTATAGGGCATCCAGCAATTCGGCACTCAGTTCCACATCTGTTGAACTGAGAAACTCCTATGATCTTAGGTTTTGCTCTCTTGCCTCTGATCTGGGTTTAAAACAGCATGTTTTGATCCAAACTCACACAGCAGGCTATACTATTGACTTTATCTTTACACAGCTTCCAGATTCCTGGTTTGCTTCTGTTTCCTGTTTCGTCCCACTGCCCTGGACAGATCATTATCTTCAATTTACCATTGCATCACCTGAGATCCTGATCAAGCTAGCATCAACTGCCTTCATCTCCTATTCAGACATGCGCTCTTGCAATCTTGCAACTCTGTCGCTATTATTTACTTGTTTACCTTCTGATTTTCCCTCTCTTTCGCTTGCAGTTCAGGCTTCAAGATGGGAGTTATCATTACTTGCTGCCATTACCAAAGTTGTACCACCTAAACACCTTAGTACTTGTAGGCAGCTCTGGTACTTGAAAAACTGTCAGTTTAAATCACATCTTCACACTTGTAAATGCCAATGGAATAGGACAAAAGACCAGAGCAACTTGCAAGCTTTTTGATCTGCTCACTCAGGATACCATGCCTATCACGGCAGAAAAGGGCCACGGCCCATCTAGTCTGCCCACACTAATGGCCCACCCCCTAACTACCTCCATGAAGAGATCCCACATGCCAATCCCATATTTTCTTAAAATCTGGCAAGCTGCTTGCCTCAATTACCTGTTGTGGAAGATTATTCCAGCGATCAACCACCCTTTCGGTGAAGAAATATTTTCTGGTATCATCATGAAATTTCCCACCCCTGATTTTCAACGGATGCCCTCTTTTTGCCGTGGGTCCTTTAAGGAAAAAGAGATCCTCTTCCACCTCGATACTGCCTGTGACATATTTGAACGTCTCGATCATGTCTCCCCTCTCTCTGCGTTCCTCGAGTGAGTACAGCTGCAACTTACCCAGTCGTTCCTCATACGGGAGATCCTTGCTCATTACACTAGACTTATCGCTAAAGCTTCCAATCAACCTAGGCAACTTTTCATAATAATGTTCAAGCTATTGAGTTTGACTCCGACTCCTTCTGTAACTTCATCACTAACTGTTCATGACCTAGCTGATCATTTTGTATGTAAAGGTATTATCCCCTCAGTCTTTATTTCCATTCTCCCTTCCTGCAGTCCCAACTGTTAGTTCTCCTGTTCTTTCATCTTCTTCATCTGATAGAACTTCGCTAGGAAATTCTTCTTCTTGGACTCATTTCACTATACCCTCTGTTATCAATTTTGAGAAATGTCTCTCTTCCATAAGGAAGTCCAAATGCTCATTAAACTTAATTCCCGCATTCTGGGCTTTTGGAATATAGAAATGGGTTATCTCCTCTTATAATGAACATGATGATAAAAAGTTTGTCTACAGGCACTATTTCTCTTGAATGGAAGACTGCTACTGTCCATCCTATCCTCAAAATCACTGATTGGACAACTCATTGGCATCTAATTTTTGATCAGTTTTAGATCTCCCATTTATCTCTAAACTCTTGAAATTTGTTTTTCTACAGCTAATACAGCATGTTGAGTGTTATGTCCTTCACCCATCTCAATCTGGTTTCTACAAGTATTATGCAACAGACACAATATTAGCTTCACTTATGAATTACTGTTATTCATCATATAACCGAGGGAAAGTAGTTCTTATTTCTTTAGATCTCTCTGCAGCCTTTGACTTAGTGACACTTATTATTTCCCATTTAGCAATACTAGGGATCTCGGATATGGTTTTAGAATGGTTTAAATCTTTTTTTTTAGTGACAGGTCTTTCAAAGTATCCTTTTCCTCTACTAATTTGATTTGTTGTCCTCTGACTTGTGGTATCCCCCAGGGCTCTGTACTTCCTCCTTATTATTAAACATCTTTCTTAAAGCCCATGCATTCCGGATTCAAGAATTTCAAATAAGATGCTATATTTATGCAGGTGTGCCTTGATATGATTGATACCTGAACTCAAGAGAACAAATTGGTTCTCAATCCTCAGAAAACTGTAGATCTATGGGTAATCGGTACTACTTGTACTCCTTCAGCTTCCCCTTCTTTGCATTCATCCTCTATCTGACTGGTTGAGGCTATGAGGTACCTCAGAGTCCATACTGATTCTGCCCTAACTTTTCAACCACAAATTACATATTGTAAGGTCTTGTTTTATTAACTCTGCCAAATTAATTCTGTTCTATTTCTCCCCTGAACCATATCTTCTCCAGGTTCAAGAGCTCTAGCCACTTTAGCATTTCCTTATAGGGAAGTCGTCCCATCCCTTTTATCATTTTTGTTGCCCTTCTCTGTACCTTAACTAATTCCAATATATCTTTTTTGCATGTGGAGTACAGAACTGCATATAGTATTTAAGGTACAGCCGCACAGTGAAGTGATAAGAATGATAAACAGTGAAGAATGTTCTTATCATTGTTTTCCATTCCTTTCCTGATAATTCCTAACATTCTATTTTCTTCCTTAGCTGCCGCCGCACAGTGAGCTAAGACTTTCAATATATCCTCAGCAATGACACCTAGATCCTTTTCCTGACTCCTAAAGTGGAACCCTACATCAGGTTCCTCTTTCCCACATGTGACACTTTGTACTTGCTCACATTAAATATCTGCCATTTTGATGCTCAGTCTCCCAGTCTTTCAAGTCTCTTGAAAATCTCACATCAGCAAATTTAATTCTCTCACTAGTTATTCTCATCTCTAGATCACTGAAAAATGTTAAAAAGCAGCGGTCCCAACACAGACCCCTAGGGAATCCCACTATTTACCCTTCTCCATTGAGAATATTGACCATTTAACCCTACTCTGTTTTCTTTTAACCAGTTCTTAATCCATTACATCCTATTCCATGACTTTCTAATTTCCTCAGATGTCTTTCATGAGGTAACCATATTTCTCTACAAGGCTCATGGCCCCACTGGTCCTGCTCAAGTTTTAGTAGACTTTTCTTTATGAGAGGGATAGCATATGATGCTAGTCTGTTGTGTACCTCAGTCTGGAGAAGAACTAAAGGACCTTATTGTTGAGCTAAATGGCAAAAAGATCTGCTGAATAGATGGCCCACTCTCCAAATATATTGCGGATAATGCCACTCGTGTGATTGCATCACCTGAAGAAAGGTTATGGCGGAGGCTTCAATTTTCTGGTGGAAAGAATTAAACATAATGGTACACAAACGGAGTGAGAAGACAACTACAGTGTGACACAAGCAACAAAATATGGCATAATGCCTTTTTAAAAACTTTTTATGCAAATAGCTAGAATGGAAGTGCTCCAATATGAAATACTGCAGCCTGAAGAAACATTAATTGCGACAGAGAACTCAGAGATGTAGAAAGGTAAGGCTTGAACAATAGTGAGAATACTTGCTGTCAGAGTGCAGCTGAAGTGATGCAGCTTAGTTGGCATTGGGAATGGAAGAAAGGGTCTGAATATTACCCTCTAATTCCTATATCTCCCAATACGCAACTGTTGTTTAAACAAATTAGGAGTAAGATTCACAGCAGCAGACCAGAGATACCTCAACCCAAAAAATCTCACCCAGGGCAGGGGGAAACAGAGAAATGGGCTTGGAATCTTCCCAGTGTTTCCATACAAAGCTGCTCTCATTTCTCCTCATTAAATCCATCAAGAAGACAAGCTCAACAAAACTAGCCAGAAACTAGTTTAGGAGCTGACAACTAGGAGCTGCATGGTACATCATCAGCAATTGCTGAGAGAGAAAGTATAGGCCTGTTTACGAGCTCTATTGCTTTGTTGGTAAAATATTGAAGGTTTTATGGATGTACAATACCCTTTAGGTATCTTCTGGTGGAGCAGCTAGCCTCGCCCACTGTCATCAGAATCAGTTCTGGTTTAAAAGCCTGCCACTTTTGAGACTGTTTCATCTGCTTTTGGACTATGTTTGGCTTTGAATCTCAGCTGGCTAATCTTTTCCCTGCAGTGTGAACTGAGATTTTCTATCTCCCAGTGGAGAAGTTAGCCTCGCCCACTGATGTAATCAGCATCACCTCTGCTTTAAAAGCCTGGCTCTTTTGAGAGTGTTTCATCTGTTTTGAGACATTGTTAGACTGTGTTTTGCCTTGTGTGGTACTTCATGTGGGGCTTAGTGCAGACTTTTAAATGGCCAATCTCACAAATCTACGAATTAGTCATAATCACAAAGGTGGCACTGAAGAAGGGAGGGTTTGGCATTTAAACACTATCTGGCTGTTTATCCATTTCATATGCTGTTCTACTAAGCTTCTGGGCTTTTCCCTCTTGAATCCTTGTTGTTAACCCTCCTGTAGTAATTGACTCCTGGTAGCTCTGGATTAAACTACTTTGTCCCATTTTCACCGACTATCATGTCGGAATCTGCCATCTCTATAGTGATTGATATGGGCGCTATGGAGATTTATGTTGCTCTCACAAAAAAGCAAGTCCTCCCTAAATATCTTGGTTCCAATACAATTCATTCAGCACACAGCTTATCCATCCTCCCAGACTATTAATGGTGTCCTAATAAATGCTCGCTCAGTAAAAAAAAAACAACAACCCAAATAATCTTTGACCTTGTTAGAGATTACCATTCTGACCTGCTGTGCATCCCTGAATCCTAGCTTCTGTGAGGAGATACTGTGGTTATAAACTCCTAATATTCACCTGGATTCATTGCTTATCACCATCTCATGCTGGAAAAAGGGGGGGAGGGTCCTTATTCTTGCTAAAGTGCTTATTCTTTTGCTTCTCTAAATGTGATACTCCTGTCTTTGATAGCATTGATCTTCTTTATCTGTCCTCCCACTCAATATCCTTCTCTGTTATTGTGCTCCTAGCAACATTCCTCGTGTCTACTTTGCTTTCATTGAATAGCTGGTTCATATAGATTTGTGTCACCGAATTTCCATCCTAGTTGGTGAACTTTAACATGTATATTGATGATAGGCATTGTGATCCTTTTGTAATCCTTTTGTAGATCAGTTTCTTAATTTATTTGATGCCATAGATTGGACATAACTGATAGTCTCTTGAACTCATGATAAAGGACACATACTTGATCTTATTTTCACTAACTCCACCCTCACACTAGGCACTCAGATTAATCAGATCCTCCCTGTGCCTTGGTCAGATCATAATCTCATTAGCTTTTCTATCGAATAGATACTATTCTCGCCTCTTCTTCTCCTCATACTTTTTCTAAATGTAGTTATTTTAAACTTTCTGTCTTGGAAAAGGCTCTCTGACAAACTAGCTCATTGCACTCATCTAGATTCTAACCATATGGTTGAAACATGAAATGGAACTTTGCTTCAAGCCTTAGATCAAATAGCCTCTATAAGGCTCTTTACTCATAGAAGGCATCACATAGTCTCTTGGTTCAATGCCAATCTTGTCTCTTTCAGACGTGCATTGAGACATCATGAACGATGCTGCAGGAAAAAAACCCTTCAGTGATACACTGGAATACTACAACATGTCACTACAAAATTATAGATCCCTCATCCTCTCCTCAAAAAAGATTACGTCAACAGACTTACTGACACCTCCCCAAGACAATCCAAGGAGCTATTTCGTATTGTATCTAATCTCATCTCATTACACATGTAGAGTCGTGGCTTACTGAACTGTCAAGACCAGGGGTCCCCAAAGTCCCTCCTTGAGGGCCGAATCCAGTCAGGTTTTCAGGATTTCCCCAATGAATATGCATTGAAAGCAGTGCATGCACATAGATCTCATGCATATTCATTGGGGAAATCCTGAAAATCCGACTGGATTCGGCCCTCAAGGAGGGACTTTGGGGACCCCTGGTCAAGACTATGCCGATGGTTTTTCTACTAAAATCTCTTCTATTCACTCATTTTTCAATAATAGATCCCTACTCTTAAAATCTCCACCACTATCCGATCCCATTTCATTGTGGGAGTCTTTCCATACGATGACATTGAGATACTGTACATATGAGGGCTGTTCAAAAGGTATCAGACCTTAATTTTCCTTGTGTAAACAAATAAAGCTAGGGAGACATGGTTTGGTGCACCTATGTAGGCGACCCTAATGTGCATGCTTGAATTTTTTCCTGCCTACAGAAGCTGTCAGTCACCGGTAGACCACCGATGAGTGAGGAAGTGCAAGTAAGCGCTGTCCGATTTTCATTTACAATGAGCAACCTTGAAAGAGGCCTGGGAGTGATGGTAGACACAACATTGAAGGCGTCGGCGCAGTGCGCCACAGCCTCAAGGAAAGCGAACAAAATGTTGGGTATCATTAAGAAAGGTATCACGACCAGGAGAAGGAAGTCATCCTGCCACTGTATCGTTCAATGGTACGCCCGCACTTGGAGTACTGTGTCCAGTACTGGTCGCCGCACCTCAAGAAAGACATGGCGGTACTTGAGAGAGTCCAGAGAAGAGCAACTAAGCTAATAAAGGGTATGGGGGACCTCTCATATACTGACAGACTGAAAAAGCTGGGGCTTTTCTCCCTGGAAAAGCGACGACTCAGGGGAGACATGATAGAAACCTTCAAGATCATGAAGGGCATAGAAAAAGTGGACAGGGATAGATTTTTCAAACTAAGGGGAACCACAAGCACAAGGGGGCACTCAGAGAAATTGAAAGGGGAAAGGTTTAGAACAAACGCCAGGAAGTTCTTTTTCACCCAGAGGGTGGTGGATACATGGAACGCGCTACCAGAGGATGTGATAAGCAGAAGCACGCTACAGGGCTTCAGAGAAGGTCTGGATAGGTACCTGGAGGACAAAGGGATTGATGGGTACAGATAGGAGTAGAGGTAAGGTTATAGGGACAGGATTAGAGGTAAATTATAAAATTAGTCAGAGACCACTGTTCAGGCAGTGGGCCTGATGGGCCGCCGCAGGAGCGGACCGCTGGGCGAGATAGACCTCTGGTCTGCCTCAGCGGAGGCAACTTCTTATGTTCTTAAATGACAGAAAAAGTTGAACGATGCTACTGCATTAAATTTTGTGTAAAGCTTGGCGATTCCCAAGTGGAAACGATCCACAAGACTCAACAGTCCTTCGGGAATGAAGCAATGGGCACCACACAGATAAAGGAGTGGTACAACCTCTTCAGAAATGGCCGCACATCAGTGGAGAGCGAAGCACGTTCTGGTAGGCCCTCAACATCCAGAAATTAGATTGTCATTGACCAGGATGATGCAGGATCATCAAATCACCAAGGGGTACTACCAAGAGGTTCTGCATCGCATTCGCATTGGCAGCTCCATCACGATAACGCACCTGCTCATTCTTCACATTTGATACGGAGTTTCCTGGCCAAACACAACACACCTGATGACCTGATTCCACAGGCTCTCTACTCTCCCTACATGGCTCCGTGTGACTTCTGGTTTTTCCCCAAGCTGAAAATGCCCCCGAAAGGGACCAGATTTCAGTCAAGAGAAGACATGCAGAATGCGACAGACTAGCTGTGAACAATCTCAAAAGAGCCGTTCCAGCGCTGCTTCCGAAAGTGGCAGAACTGTTGGAAGAAGTAGCCCAAGGGGACTACTTTGAAGGAGATTAGTATAAGATTTGTTATATCTGAAATTGAGTATTTTTTATGAATAAGCGTCTGATACTTTTTGAACAGTCCTCATATTTTCTCGTAAATCAACAACTCCCAATGTGTCCTTGATGCCTGCTCTCCCAAAATTATAAAGGCCCTGAAGGATCATTCTGCTCCTTTATTTGCTGATACAACCAATACATCTCTGCTAGATGGGCATGTTCCTGATAGTCTTAAGTTAGCAGCTGTGAAGTTCCTCCTTAAGAAACCTTCTTCTGATCCCAACTTAATTGATAATTACAGACTGTATATCCTCTTTCTTTTCTAGCTAAAGCTCTTGAAACGGTAGTCTTTGACCAACTAACTGAATTTTTGCACACTAATTCAATCCTTGACCCCTTTCAGTTTGGTTTCTGCTCTTATCAAGACACTGAGACTCTTCTATCATTTTTGGACTTTATCTGTCTAGGGCGGCCGTGCTAGCCGCTATCGCATCCTCTTGAGCATGTGGTAGTTTTTAGGCCAGCGAGGGGATTAGCACGTGATAAAAAGTCACGCGCGTTAACCCCACTAGCGCGGCTTAATAAAAGAAGCCCTAGGTTTTAGTCAATTAAAACATTTTCTTCTAGTTAGCCTGGACATCTTGGCCACCTTTAATAATGTCCATTATCAAGTGCTGCTTAATAGACTACTTTCCATTGGTTTATTGAGCACAGTATACACGTGGCTTCAGTCCTTTCTTTCTAATAGATCTTATTCTGTATTTATTTCCCAAAGCAGATCCAATGAAACTCTCATTACTAGTGATGTTCCTCAAGGTTTCATTCTTTCACCCACTCTATTCAATATTTTTTTACTGACACTTTGTAAACTGCTTTTGCGCCTTGGCACTGTCTATCGTCTCTATGCCGAGACATTCAGTTCTCTCTTAAGGTTAAAAACAACATTGATGAGACAATTTTAGAACTTCAAATCACATCTGAACCTAATAGAACATTTGTTGCACAATAAATTATTGACGCTAAAATGATGCCCAAATCTGTAGCATGTTTCTATCTGATCTCCCTTCTCCTGATGTTCCAAAATCCCTTAGGATTGGCAATTTCAGTTTTGCTATAGTGAATAAAATGCGCAATCTGGGAGTCATTCTAGATTCCAGCCCCTCCATGAAGCACCATATCTTGAGAGTGGTTTTTGTGATTTTCCATAAGTTAAGGATTGTGAGATCCTATCCTTTTCTAACTCAGTAGCTCAGGCCTCAATTTTTACCTGCTTTGACCACTGTAATAGCCTTTTAGTCGAAACCTCAAACCCTACAACTTGCTCAAAATGCCATAAAAAGAATCAACACTAGTACTGGCATCCCTCCTGCCCTAAGCTTCCAACTGCCTAACTTACAAAGCTCTTCTTAATTTAGTGCCTCCCTCCCCGCCAATTTCCGCATTGTTGCAGCGTTACCAGCTTACCAGGATGCTACATTCCTCTGGTGATCATCTTCTTGAAACTCTCTTCAGATGACTGGTCTGGCTAGAAACTTATAGAAAATCTCTTTCAATGTCATGGTACCTAAACTTTGGAATGCTAAGCCTTCAACTCTCCTTACATTGTCCAGCTTTGGATCTTTAAAAAAAAAAGCTGAAAACTATTCTTTTACTTCATGCCTATAGAGTTTTAATGAGTGCACCCACTGTCTAACCATCTCAGTTCGGTGTTTTTGTTACCACTAACTGCTCATTGTCTATTGTTTCATTTAATGCTGTGCATGTCTTTTGCAATCCGCCTAGAACTTTGGATAGTGCAGAATAGAAATGTAGAAAATAAATAAATAACCTACTTTCTTTCTCTAATCTTTTGTCTTGCTATACCACATCATCCCAGTTCAGAATAAGAGTTATTAGAAACAAAACAATAATACTTTAATTAAGATTATCATTCTAAAAGTGTTTGAAAAATAAAAGCTTTCAGGTATTTACGAAAGATTTGATAAGATGTACATGATCTTAGATTGACTGGCAATTCATTCCAAATAGAGGTAAAAATAAATGACAAAGAACGATAAAGTAAATTCTTAGAATAAATACCCTATTAATAGATGGATACATCAAAGAATATGCGTGAGTAGATCTACAATTAGTTTGTCTAACAAAATTAGAAATGTCAAAGGATCTACTGACTGACAATAATAAAATTTTAAAAAGTTATTCAGGCACTCTCAAACTTAATTCTTTAATTAAGAGGCAGCCAATGAAGACTTCTTAAAAGGGGTGTTGCATTCTCACATTTTGATTTGCCATATATAAAAGGAGCTGTGGTATTCTGAATCAAATGTAATATTCTCAAATTACTAGCACTAATACCACAGTAAACTGAATTGCAGTAGTCCAGTTGTGATAATACAATTGACCAAACTAGAACTGCGAAATGTTGATGTTAAAGTAATCTGATTTAAGGCAACATAAACTGAAAAAAACATTTTCTAAGTAAATTATTTATGTGCTGTTGAAAAGTAAGATTTGAATCCAGAATTATGCCCAATACTAGTAAATTTTTCAATAAACAATGGTTCTCCACTATTCAGAAAGATATTTTTCTGGAATTTCTGGGTGTTCTATTCAATCCATAATAATTTGATTTTAGTAGAATTCAGCTTCATTCGAAGTTTAAAGAACCAGTCGGAGTCTAGATATACAAAAGCAAATATTAGAAGACAATGTCTCAAATCTGAACTTACCCCTTACAATATATAAATATCATCAACACAGGTGAAAAGAAATTCACCTGATCCCAAAGATAACAAGTTTAGTATAGTCATATAAACTTTAATAATACTGGAGACAGCAGTGACCCCTGAGAGATACTGCAACCCAGAGACCATGCAGAAGATGCTTTTCCATTAAAATTTATTACATGGGATCTAGTAACCAATAACTTATGCAACCAATTCAATATAAATTTAGGAGCTCAGTATTTTCTGAATATTGTGCCCAACATTTTTCAAACATGACAGCTTGTCTGCTGTAAAGTCTTACCTTTCGCCCAGCCGATAGCAATCATAATTATCCAAGCATTACTAAAACGGCTGTTGGCATGCAGTACGCCATTTACTATTTTCCATGTTCTGGTCACCTCCTTCATTCCAGCTAGCATAAGTCGAAGTGGTAGAAAGGAACAGCATTTATAGAATATGTTGCGCGGATAGTAAAATATTAAGTACCTGTAATATTAAAAGAAAGTTTGTGAGGGACTCTTCAGATAAACTTTGTTAAATAAATTAGTGCTAAAAAGAGTATACGGTGTTCCCCTGGTCGTTCGCGGTCGGCGGTTCGCTATCCTGGTCATTTGCAGTATTTTCTGACCGCGAACTGCTGACAAGGAGAGGGCAGCAGGAGGGCAGCAGGAGAGCAGCCGGAGCACCGCAAGTGCAGGAAATCACTCGCAGTACGCTCCAACCGCCTCTTCTTGCACTAAGTCGTGCCTTATCCAATCAGGAGCTGCTTTGACACGCAGCTCCTGATTGGATAAGGCCTGACTTAGTGCAGGAAGAGGCGGTCGGAGCATAGGTATAGGAATAGGTAGTGAGTTTGGAGGAGAAAAGAAAATATGCAATTTCCTCTTCAGTGATTTCAGAAAAGGAAGAAAAGGTGGCAGGGCTCTTTCACTTGCCAAAAAAGACTACTACACCCATTTGACAAACTCTCATGGATTCAACCCTCATCGTCTCTTTGCCATACTGAATTCTGTACTCAAAGTGCCCTCACCTCCAATCCCACTTTCACTTTCTCCCCAGACTATGGCTACTTCTACGACAAGCTTCACAAGATTGACCCTGTTGAAGTAGCCATAGTCTGGGGAGGAAGTGAAGGTGGAATTGGAGGTGAGGGCACTTTGAGTACAGAGTTCAGTACGGCAAAGAGACGATGAGGGTTGGATCCATGAGAGTTTGTCAAATGGGTGTAGTAGTCTTTTTTGGCAAGTGAAAGAGCCCTGCCACCTTTTCTTCCTTTTCTGAAATCACTGAAGAGGAAATTGCATATTTTCTTTCCTCCTCCAAACTCACTACCTATTCCTCTGATCTGATTCCTACCCATCTACTCAACACTATCTTTCCAACTGTCATGTCTTCCGCATATCCTCAGTCTTTCACATTCCACTACAACTGTTCCTGATGTCTTCAAATATGCCATAGTTACACCTCAAAAATCCCTCACTTGGACCCCTACCTGTTCTTCCAACTTTCACCCCATCTCCCTCCTCCCTTTCTTATCCAAACTATTCTTTGGGTTTTTGCCAGGTACTAGTGACCTGGATTGGCCACCGTAAGAATGGGCTACTGGGCTTGATGGACCATTAGTCTGACCTAGTAAGGCTATTCTTATGTTATGCTCTTATGTACTTAAACATGCTGTTTACCACCGTTTTCTTGACTTTCTTTTATCTCAAGCTATTTTTGATCCACTTCAATCAGGCTTCATTCTACAGAAACTACCCTTGCTAAAGTCTCCAATGATCTATTCCTGTCCAGATCCAAAGGACTCTATTCTATCCTCATCCTTCTCGATCTATCTACTGTTCTTGACAATGTTGATCACCACTTACTCCTTGATACACTATCCTCACTTGGATTTCAGGGCTCTGTTCTTTCTTGGTTTTCTTCTTACATAGTAACATAGTAAATGAAGGCAGATAGAGACCTGAATATTCAATTATAAATTCATGATTAAATTGTCTTACATTTCTGTAGACTGTAGAAGCCTGCCTGGTACAGTTCTTAGGTTCCAACTACTCACATTTTTCACCACAAGTGTACTAGTTAGAGTTGGATATGGGTTTGTCCCCTTCTCTACAGTCTACTGCACTGACCAATAGGCTACTCCAGAGACCTGCTTGCTGCTGGTATGTACTGTTTCATTCACATCTTTGGGGGGTGGGAGGGGGTTAGTAACCACTGAGGAAGTAGGGTAGCTATGCCTTCTCGCCTCCAGTGGTCATCTGGTCAGTTTGGCCACCTTTTTGGCACCTATTTATTAATGAAATAGGTTTAACCTCAAACATCCAAGTTTTGCCCTGGATGTTTCCTGCAATGTTCCATTATTGCAGAAAAATATCCAAATCATAAGTCTGCCATGATCCCGTCCAATATATGTCCCAACACCCCACCCCTTAAGATTTAGACACACTGCAGACAAACAGCATAAGAAACCATCTAAAAAGTATGTTTCAAAAATGGCAATTTAGATGTTTTAGCAAACAAAGAATCCAAATGCCACTTTATGCCATTTTTTGGATGCTTTTCTCTTTAAAAATGAATCTCATTGTTACTTCAATAAACATAATGAACAATAGAGGCAAAAAATAACTTTAAATTCAAATCGGGAAAATCCAAGATGGCTGCCTTGGGAGCACTTTTCAAAGGAAAATAGCCTGGGATTTTAGGGATGAGGGGACCTAGGACTAACACCCAAATTGCCTAAAAATTATTTTTGGAGATCATCAAAATTGCTGTGACAGGCTGTCAGCCCTGTACTCACTGTGTCATGCTATGCTGGGAGCTCCAGTAAAGGAAGCTGAAACAGCTTACAGGAAGATCCTTTGCCTCAACAAGCCTTGTATCCTGGACTGCTGGTCTTCTAACTGTCCCTCAAACCCAACAACACAGCCGGAGACCTCCGCCACCTACTGGACACACTGTGCACACGATCTGGCGGAGTTACACCGTCAACTCCAATCCCGGATACACCTCCATGGAGCCACGAAGCCTATGCTCAAACCCCTTAGCGTATGAACCTAGGGTGAGCCAGCTCCCAAGGGAACGGTCCCTGAGCCCTGATCTGAAAGTGCAGACAATCTCCCACAGCCAGAGCTGTCCCCTCAGGGAACCTCTACAGCATGAAGACTGTGAATTTGTGCAAAAAAATGAATAGAAGAAAAAATTAAACATGAGCAGAAAAGACTGGCTCCTACTGTTTTACTTGTAGGAAAGCAACTGGAGACCAGGGTGCAGTCCTGAGGTAAGAGGAGAGGGTCAGAAAAATTATGCAAATGAGGCTTCCTGCAAGCACTCTTGCAACATGGGATGCATAATCCACTTGTCCAAGAATAGAGTGGGATTGTACAAGAATATTCATTGTCTATACTGAAGGCATATATTTAGTCTTTCAAATTTTTCTTACAAAAGCAATTTGCTTACCAGCATGCAGATGCCAAAAATATGTTAGTGGTGTTTGTGAGGAATGCTGCTGGAGGTTCTGCAAGCATCAAGGATGACAGGATTCCCCCACCAAAGCAGCAAAGCATAGAACTGAACCAGCATGCAATGGGACTGCGCAATGCTACTTCCATTGTTCCTGAAATGACACAAAGTAAAAGGAAATCTGTTAATAAAAACAAATCTGTCAAATTTTGTAAGCTACATATTTTTTTCCTCATTCCAAAATATGGTAAAATGTATTCATTTCCTTGAGTCTTATTTGACCAGTCCAGACCAACAGGTTTGTGTCCCCCTACCAGTCAATGGAGGTAAATACAGAACTATTCTGGTGACTGGTATGTTAGAGACAGTGCAGTCTATTAGTCTCCAGTATGCCACTGGCAAAGCAGAATTAGGTCCATCTTGCCACACATCTGCTTATGTAACTCCATAAAAATCCTTGTAGCAGAAAGCAGAAAGAGCACACTACATCCAATGAACTATATACACAACACTGAAAGAGTGTGGGCTTAGTCCGAGAGGCATCCACTATGTTGCAATCTTCCAAGGCGAGCCTTGGACTGGCCTGACAGGACTCATGGAAAGAAAATTAAGAGGTATGAATAAATTTCATATTTCTTATAGTCCCACTAGAATAGTCCAGACCAACAAGATGTACCCAAGCAAAACCCCCTGAATCAACACAAGACCCCCTGGATCACTGCTCTGCCAAAGGCTCTGTTCAGAATATCAAGTCTGTTCAGAATATCAAGTCTTGCAGTGTTTCACAAAGGAGTGCAGCGATGAGCAAGTAGCCACTTTGTAGATGTCGTCAATTGTGACCAACTGGACCTCTGCTCAAGAAGCTACCGTACCTTTACTTTGGCAGAAAGGGCCTTCAGGCCCATCAGCATCACATTTCCATGGATGATGTAAGCTGTTTCAAAGCCCGTCATAATCTACTGCACTAAAGGACAGAGGTTACCAGATCTTTATGCAACCCCTGAAACAGGATGAAGAGTATTTTCAAAAGGCAGAAGGGATTGGTCACTTCAAAATATCAGAGCAGTGCACAATGGACATCCAAATTGTGGATTCTCCTGTCTGCAGCCATCCATTCCTTTTATTTTTTATCTTTTCTCTTTCTGTTTTTGAGCGATATATAGGTACTCATTGGGGGGGGGTTTAGGCAGTGGCGTACTAATGGGGGGACGGGGGAGGGCGGTCCGCCCCAGGTGCAGCCTTAGGGAGAGTGCACAGCGGGCCCGGTCCCTATCGCGCTCCCTCCCCTCTTTACTGCCGCCGCCGAGTTGAATCGGCTCCCTTTCTCCCTTACCTTCTTGGCGCTTTCACACACCCCTCCCCCCAACAGGCCTCATCAAGTTGCGCCGCAGCCACCAGAGCTCCAATGACAATGAGCATATACGCGGCCAGCACTTGCAGCTCCTCCTATGGCCGCATCAACACTCGGGCCCACTTCTGGTGCTCCAAGCGCCCTAATAAGCCTACCCTAGGCAATGAGCAAGTTCACGGCAGACTGGCGGCCCTGTGGCGGCCCAACAAACTCACAGCCTGATGCAATCTTCAGCGTCCTGCTTCTGGTGGCCTTCACAGTCACATATCGGCACTCCCAATGGCTCATAGCCACCCCTAGGCAACGAGCAACACCACAGCTGCCGGGTCCCCACAGTCTTCTGCCATAGTCATGGCCCCCAGGTAAATTTATATTTATTGTTAACCATGGTTACAATACAGAACAATATTTGACATATTAGGAAATATTGTAGAGGACAAATATCCCCCTTTCACTAATGAATAATGCGGGTTTTAGCGCTGGCAGCGGGGGTATCTGCTCTGAAGCTCACCCATGCTAGAAGGAGGGGGTATGTTAGCACTTGGTTCTCAGACAGGCCTAGCTTCCAAGTCCAGCATCTTCCTGGACATACAGTGCAAATATTAGATTTTTAACTAGTTTCCAGAGCCCAAAACCTCCTTCCTTAAATCAGGACAAGCATACTATAACAATACTATACTGTCCAGACCTGAAAGAGGAAGGAAGTTTTGACCTTTGAAATCTTGTCAAAAAATGTATTTTGTCAATAAAAAGGTATCACTTTTTATTTTCCACTTTTTAAAATTTATTTTTTAACCTTTTAAACTGGATTAACACAGCTACCACATTACTTCATCCTAAATTAAAAATAATTTTGTTCTACCATTGCTGTCTGGCCATTTCATTTTTTTTCTAATTGTGTTAGCCGTGCATGCCTCTCTCTCTCTCTCTCTGCTTCTGACATGCAGCATTGCCCCACTTTCTCTCTCTCTCCCACTCCTCTTCCCTTGTACCATTTACCATTACCCAGTCTCTTTCTCCTGCCACATCCAGTATTGCCCGTCTTGCTCTCTCGTCTCCTATACAGTATTGCCTTTCTCTCTCTCCCCGTCATCCAGTATCTCCTCTCTACCTCTCCCCATTCATCATCTCCTCTTGTCTCTCCTCCTCTTTCCCCACCAACATGCAGCACTGCCCGTCTCTCTGCCCCTTTCCCACTGAATCATTCAGCATTCCTGCTGCTTATCTCTCTTCTCCCATCCAGCACTGCCTCTATCTCTCCCTCCTCCTATGCTGTATTTCTCCTCTCTTCTGTCTCTCCAGCCCAGTAGCATAGCTAGAACCTTCATTTTTGGGTGGACTGGGTGGGCACAAACCACTAATTTCTTCTATACCTGCTACCCCCTCCCCCCCTCCCGAAGTAATAAAAATGAATACCTAGGCTCCATCAGTTGAATCCTCTCTGGAGTCCCCCTCAAGAGCAGTCTCATTCCCGCATTAGTCAACAGCACATTAACAGCTGCTAACACCAGAATTGCACTCCCCCCTCCCCCATGAATGCTCATTTCAACCCCAATCACATATGTGCAGGGGTTCTAATTAAACTGAGCCTATGGGGGTGGGGTGAGGGAATGCCAACATCAGCAGCCGGAACCCTCTGTAGACTGCTGTAGGAATGAGAGTGTTTGGGGGACTCCAAATATGGGGCTATCATGCGTCCGGGAAAACCCAGACATGTCCTCTTTTTCCTGGTTTTTGAAAACCCCAATGAGCTCCTGCCATATCTGGAGGGCCTCTGAGCCTTGTTACAGCAGCTGGAGCGTTGAAGCTGCGTGTGGCTGTCGTAAAGGTCATCTCTCACACAACCGGAAGTTGCATCAGAGACAACCTTTACAGCAGCCATATTCAACTACAATGCTCAGGCTGCTGTAAGAAGGCAGTTTAGACATCGCCGGCCACAGGGCAGGGAGGTTTGTCAGACCGGGCCTGTTGGGGAGGGGGGGAGGTGAAAGCGCCACATAAGTAAGGGGCAGTGAAGGAGAAAGGGAGGAAAGGTGGGGTGGAGAGGAAAAGACGCTTTAGGGAAATGGGTAAAACAGAGGGGGAGAAGGACGCTGAAAGCACATGGGGAAGACAGAGGGGGGAGAAGGACGCTGAAAGCACATGGGGAAGACAGAGGGGGAGAAGGACGCTGAAGGGAAATGGGGAAGAGAGAGTGGGGAGAAGACACTGAAGGGAAACGGGGATGACAGAGTGGGGAGAAAACGCTGAAGAGAAATGGGGAACAGAGTGGGGAGAAGATGGGTGAAGAAGATGGAGGAAGAAGACAGAGATACCAGACTATAGGGGGGGGAGAGGAGGGAAGAAGATGGGTGCCAGATCAATTTGGAAAGGGGGAGAAAGAGAGAGGCACAGTAACAGAGCAAATGAGAAGATGAGGAATTGAATGAGAAGATGAGGAAAGCAGAAACCAGATAACAAAGGTAGAAAAAAAATTCTATTTCTTTTTCTTTTGCTTCAGGATAAAGTACTATATTAGTTGTGTTGATAAAAATTTATAAACAAAGCCCTGCCAGCTGAACATCTCTTTCTCCAGTTCAGCAGCCAGAACTTTGATTTATAAGGAAGGAATAAGCTAAATATTGCAGTACTGAGGCTTGTATGGATGTTACGGGGACAGTGATGGAGCAGTGAAGGGGACGGTGCAGTGACGGGGACAGATTTTTTCCCCATGTTATTCTCTAGTGCTCACGTCAAAAGCTTCCCTCTGACTCAGCTTCCTGTTTCCGCTTTTGACTGAGCACCGCGTTGCTGATCTGAAGTTCTGTTGATGCCGGGGGTAGAAGGAGGCCCGTTGCAGATCTTAAGTGTCATCGCGGGGGGGGGGAGGGGGCATTGCCAATCTTGTTGTCAAAATCGGAAAGGTGAGGAAGGGAGAAAGATGGGCCTGTGCTGGATGGAGAGATTGAGAGAAGGGGGCAGATGATGGAAGTGGGGAAAAGGGGCAGATGATGGAAGTAGGGAGAAGGGGCAGATAATGGAAGTGGGGAGAGAGAAGAGGAGTAGATGATGGAAGTGGAAGGAAAGAGAGAGAAGGGGCAGATGATGGAAGTGGGGGGAAAGAGAGAGAAGGGGCAGATGATGGAAGTTGAGAGAAGGGGGAGAGAGAAGAGGGAGAAGGGAGAGCAAATGCTGAATGAAAGTGGAGAAAAAGAACACATACTGGATGGAAAGAGGGATAAAGATAAAGGACACATGCTGGATGGGGGAAGAAGATAGAGTTAGTGAGATAGTGGAGGGGTGAAGGAAAGGGGTGGCATGCTGTGCGTAGACATAGTGAAAAGAGGGAAACTGAGGACTGCATAGTAAGAAAGAATTTAATTTAGACGAAGGCAGAAAATAAAGAAGGAAGACCAGAGAAGGGAAGAGAGAGAGAGAGAGATGCCAGAGAAAGGGGAAGGAGACAGAGATATCAGATCTGAGTGGAGGAAATGAGAAGAGAGAGATACTAAAAACCACAGGGGGGGGAAGAGAGATGAAAGGAGAAAGATGCCAGACCATGAGGGAACAGAGGGAAGATGATGAATACCAGACCAAAGGGGGAGGGGTCTAGAGGAAAGATGGCAGGGAGAGACAGACAGTTTCTGGAAGGAGCAGACAGTGGATGGAACGGGCAGATGCTGGATTGAAGAGACAGGGCAGATGCTGAAAGGAAAAGAGTGAAACGAAGATAAAAGCAGAAACCAGAGACAACAAAAGGTAGAAAAAAATCATTTTATTTCTATTTTGTCATTAGAATATATCAGATTTGAAATATATATCCTGCTAGAGACATAACTGGGGACTGCAAAGCCCAGGCAGTGCTTCTTTAAATTCTAGCTGGCTTAGGGCTCTCTCGGACTAGGGGGCAGTTGCCCTAGTTGCACTCCCCTAACACTATTCCTGTCATGTGTGACTGCAGTATTCTGTTAGCATGATATTTCTGTGTAGCATTCTATAATAATTTGGCTTGTTCAGTTTTCTTGATAGTAGAGGGGATATATGTGAAAGGGAGGGGAGACAGGGGTTTTGTTGGTCCTTGCTCTGTATATTTATATTTATAAAATGACAATTGTACAGAATATTGTTTCTTTTTATACTTTAATAAAATATGTTCTATATAAAATCATAACTGAGACTTGTGCAGATGGGATCAGATGGTTTGCGGGGATTGAGCTTGCGGAGACGGGGCAGAAATGTGTTTTTCTAATTTCAGTCTTAGTAGTTTGCCAGTCCACAAAATAATTATTTTATTTCTGCCGGTCCACGGGTGTAAAAAGGTTAAAAACACTGCTCTAGGGCAGAGTTGGCAGATGCGCTAAGGTGCAGGAAGGTCCACCGATGACTCGTATGCCAGCTTTGCTCCGGAAGAAGTAAGTTATGTGAAGAAAGGGATTGCAGAAGAGAGGTGTGGGAGAGGAGAGAGATGCCAGACCAATGGGGGTGAAAGGAGAGATGGAAGGGGGGAGGCATACAGTTTCTGGAAGGGGCATAGAAAGAGAGAAGATGCCATATAGGGAGACAGTGGATGGAAGGAAGAGAGTAACAAGAAGATGAGGAAAGCAGAAACCAGAGAAGACAAAGGTAGAACAAAAATTTTCTATTTATTTATTGCTTTTCGAGACATGTGTTACTGTTTCTGTGGTGTTGCATTATATACAGAGTCCAGCTTCTTACTGGTTCAATTTAACCTTTGTCTATGTATTTCTATTTTATCCCTCCTTTACAAAACTATGGAGCGTCAGAGCTGTTACCACCATGGCTAAAATCCACGCTACAGTTTTGTAAAAGGGGGAGGGGTTAGTTTGTGATGACATATTTCATACTAGCATATTAGGCGAAGGTGTTCAGTGTGTTCGAAAGACATGGTTTTCTGTTAGGATTGACGGTGTAGGATTGAACTGTACTAAGTTCAAGTTCAAGTTCACGTTTATTTGATAAATCGCCTATATAAAAAAATATTCTAAGCGATGCACAGTTTAAAACAACTTATGGGGGAACAATCAATCTTAAAACAATCTTAAAACCATTTTAACAAAGTTTAAAAACATTAGTTTAAAAGACAAACGAAATCAAAACAAATAAGGTTTCTTCATAAATATAATTTAGGGACAAACAGGATACACAAAGGGAAAGGGGAAAAAGTTACAATTATCTTAGTCTAGTAAAAAACATAAAAGAGGTAAAAACACAAAAGGGGGGGGAGAAAAAAAAAAATTAATAAAAGAAAAAATAAAAAGTTGGTTTGAAAAAATGATCATAGCCTTAGAAGATTAGTTAGAAAACGCATCATTATATAGAAATGTTTTTAAAAGTTTTTTAAAAGTGATAAGATCTTTTTCTTTTCTAATAAAGAGAGGCAGAGCGTTCCAAGTTTGAGGAGCTAAAACAGAAAACATTTCATTTCTCCTTGTACCCACTATTTTTAAGGACGGGACTGATAATAGATCGGAGAGCTCGAGAAGAATGATAAGGAATAATCATTCTAGATATGAACTGTGGTTCGTTAAATAGCAGTAATTTGAAAACTAAAAATGCTATTTTAAAAGTAATCCGATGATTAATAGGCAGCCAATGGGATTTGATCAAAAGTGGTGTTACATGGTCATATTTTTTTGCTTTGTGAATGAGTTTTATTGCAGTGTTTTGGATTATTTGAAGTCTCTTCTTTTCTTTTTGCGAAACATTGAACAGCAGAGAATTGCAGTAGTCTAGTTTTGAGATGATCATAGAATGGATAAGTATGTTGATAGATTTTGGTTCTAGAAATGATGAAATAGATCGTATTAGACGGAGTTTGTAGAAGCAGGATTTAATGGTTTGGCTAATATGATTATGAAAGGTTAGATTATTGTCAATGATTACGCCTAGGATTTTTAAAGTAGATACTAGTTCTATTGGAGTGTTGTCAAGTACAAAAGAGGAAATTGGGGTGATGTCTTTTCTCCAAGTAAAAATCATTGTTTGCGTTTTCTGTATATTTAAAGATAGTTTATTAAGGTTGAGCCAGTTTTTTACTGTATCCAGTTTACTATTAATTGTTTTAATTTCTTCATCTTTTTCGGGATCAAACGGGTAAAGAAGTTGAATATCATCAGCATAAGAAAATGAAGTAAAGCCCAATGATTGACAAATAGTAAGTAGTGGGGAAAGGAAAATGTTAAAGAGAAGAGGTGACAGAATAGAACCCTGGGGGATTCCGAATGGTGAAGAGTAAGAAGTAGAGTGATCGTCTTTAACTGTAACAATGGAAGAACGATTAGAGAGAAAAGAAGTAAACCAGTTTAGGACCTGTCCACTGATGCCAAAAGATTCCAGACGATTAAGTAAAAGAGCGTGGTCGATAGTGTCAAAAGCCGCAGAAAGATCTAAAGAAAAAAGGGCAACCGATTTATGATGATCTAGGTAATAATGGATGTTGGTTATGAGACCTAACATTGAGTATTCAGTATTCTGATGTTTGCGAAATCCCGTTTGATTAGGGTGTAGTACGTTAGATGATTCGATAAAGTCCGAAAGCTGTTCGAAGACCAGTTTTTCAGTTAGTTTTGCTAAAAAGGGTAAATTGGAGATTGGATGGTAATTGGATACGTCATTACGATTGGCATTATATTTTTTCAGTATTGGAGTAACTGTAGCTATTTTCCAGTTGGTAGTCTGGCTTGTTTAGTTTTACAATGGATGTATTGATGTACTGCTCACTGCAGTATGTAAGATGCTGCCTTTTCCTAGGTACTCATGTGTGATGTGTGGCTTGTTACTAAAAATCATGTTTTTCGTACAGATGGAGGGGTGCCAAAAAATGATGGGCCCCGGGTGTCACATATGCTAGGTACGCCACGGGTTTAGGTGCTATTGCAAGGAGAATCACCCTTGACTAGTTTATTAAAAGAGTTGACGCATGCCATTATGCCACTTAGGGTGTTGTGCTGCAATTTGTGAAATTTGATTCTAGTATACTTTTAGAAGACTATTTTGATATTTTTAGAGGACAGTTGATGTGTTTGCAATTTATCATTTACATTTTCTATTAGTTTATTTAATTTGTTTTCTATCCCATTCTCCCTAAGAGCTCAGTTTTGAATTCTAAGTATTTTAGACATATTTTTATATTTTAATTAATTAGTTTATTTTATACTAACTTGTAAGTGTTTTTGGTTGGTTTTTGATGTCTTGTCCATAGAGAATGACACAGTGAAAAAATTCATCACCGTTCCTGTCCCCACGGGAAACCATCTCCATGTCATTTTTTTAAAATTCTTTATTGATTTTCCAAACATCAACATGCAAAACACAAACATGTATACATATAATAAATCAATAAAAGCACATTAATCTTACAAATATACATAAGCAACCATTTTATCCCCCCCACACCTCCCCCCATGACTAACCATTAAAAACACAACATAGATTCTTTCTATAACCTTTCCCTATTTAAAGTAGTAATGTAATCCTACCCTCCTCCCACCCACCCTAGATGTATATATCAAAGGGCTAAAATTAAGATAGAAATAGCTTCCCCCCCACACACACTCTCACCCTTCCCTGGATGTGTATGGAAATAAACAAAAATAAATTATAGACAAAAGACAACTATAGTGAAGTAATAAAAGATGTCAACGGGCCCCAAACCAGTTTAAATAAATTACTATGCCCCAACATGTCAGCATTCATCTTCTCATACCTCATAAATTCGCCCACCAAAAAGCAAAGTTAAGGCGATCGTAATTTTTCCAATTACGAGTTACCATCTGCATGGCTATCCCATTCTTTAAGGAGAGAGGGTAGAATCAGAGTATGAATGGGCACAACCACTGAACCTCAAAAGCATTGCATTGAAAAATGCTGGTGTAGAAGAACTGAGTTTGAGATAGACACTAAAGAATGACATAGTAACATAGTAGATGATGGCAGAAAAAGACCTGAATGGTCCATCCAGTATGCCCAATCTGATTCCATTTAAATTTTAAAAAATATATATATTTTTTTTCTTCTTAGCTATTTCTGGGCAAGAATCCAAAGCTCTACCCGGTACTGTGCTTGGGCTCCAACTGCTGAAGTCTCCATCAAAGCTCACTCCAGCCCATCTACACCCTCCCAGCCATTGAAGCTCTCCCCAGCCCATCCTCAACCAAAAGGCCATATACACAGACGTGTAAGTCTGCCCAGTACTGGCCTTAGTTCTTCAATATTTACTATTATTTTCTGATTCTATTCATCCCACGCTTCTTTGAACTCCTTCACCGTTTTCCTATCCACCAACTCTCTCGGGAGCACCTTCCAGGCATCCACCACCCTTTCCGTAAAGTAGAATTTCCTAGTATTGCTCTTGAATCTACCACCCCACAACCTCAAATTATGTCCTTTCTCTGGAAAAGATTTTGTTTTACGTTAATAACCTTTCAAGTATTTGAACGTCTGAATCATAGCTCCCCTGTCCCTCCTTTTTTCTAGGTTATACATATTCAGGGCTTCTAGTCTCTCCTCATACATCTTCTGGCGCAAACCTCCTATCATTTTCGTCGCCCTCCTCTGGACCGATTCAAGACTTCTTACGTCCTTCGCCAGATACGGTCTCCAAAACTGAACTCAATACTCCAAGTGGGGCATCAACACCTTCTTCCTTCTACTGGCTACGCCTTGTCACACTGTTTTTTTCGTCTTTAGATCTTCTGACACTATCACCCCAAGGTCTCTCTCCCCGTCTGTGCATATCAGCATCTCACCTCCCAGCACAGACTAGATCTTCTAGACTCCCCTCTATCTCCCCTGTCCCGCAACTATGATAAAACAACTACAGACAGTATAAAACCCAGCTCTGAGTCTTATCTATTCACTGAGGAAACACGATCACATCATAAGGGCATACCTCGAATCAAACTGGCTCCAAATACAAGTAACAACACTATTCCAATTCTACTGTCTACTATTTAAAACCATTAATGGAGACAGCCCTGCCTACTTGAACAACCGCTCTCAATTTTCCAAAGTAGTCATTCATGTACAACCTTGTCGAATGCCTTCTGAAAATCCAGATATACAATGTTGACCGGGTCACCATTGTCTATCTGCCTGTTTACTCCCTCGAAGAAGTGCAGCAAGTTCGTCAAGCAAGATCGTCCTTTACTGAAGCCATGCTGACTGGTCCTTATCAGATTGTGTCCATAGAGGTGATCAATGATGCGATCTTTTATCAGCGTCTCTACCATCTTTCCCGGTACCGAGGTCAGACTCACCGGTCTGGAGTTTCTCGGATTTCCCCTCGAACCTTTTTTGAAGATTGGTGTAACATATGCCACCTTCCAGTCTTCTGGAATCTTTCCCGATTTGATCGACAGATTGGCTATTAGTTGAAGCAGTTCAACTACAGTCCCTTTCAGTTCCTTAATGACCCTCGGATGGATGACATCCGGACCTGGGAATTTGTCGCTCTTAAGCCTATCAATCTGCCCGCATACTTCTTCTAGACTGACCGTCAACCTTGTTAGTTTCCCTTCTCCGCCTCCAGCGTATAGCCTGTCAGGTTCCGGTATGTAGTGTATATCCTCTTTAGTAAATACAGACGCAAAAACTGTGTTCAGTTTATCGGCGATAGCTTTGTCATCATTTAGCACTCCCTTTATTCCATGATCATCCTTCGCGGGTCGTTTCCCCTTAATATATCGAAAGAACAACTTGAAGTTTTTTGCCTCCTTGGCTATTTTTTCCTCGTAGTCTCTTTTGGCCCCTTTTACCACTTTATGGCACCTGCGTTGATGCTATTTGTGCTTTTTCCAGTTTTTGTCCGTTTTTGACCTTTTCCATTCCTTAAACGAAGTTTTCTTGTCTCTGATCGTTCCTTCACCGCTACAGTGAGCCACGCCGGTTCCTTGTTCTTTTTCCTCTTGGATCTCTTGTTGATACGCAGTATATATAGAGTTTGCGTCTCGGTGACTGTATCCTTAAAAAGGAACCAAGCTTGCTCTAGCGTTTTTACAGTTCTTATCCTCTTCTTAATCTTCTTCCCCACCAGGAGTCTCATTCCTTTGTAATTCCCTTTTCAGAACTTCAGTGCCCTGGCTGTCGTTCTGGATCGATATTTCACCCCTGCATCCAGGTCGAAGCGGATCATGTTGTGATCGCTGTTTCCCAGTGTCCCTTCTACTTCTACACCTTGTGCCAGTCCTCGCAGTCCATTTAGAATTAAGTCCAGAATTGCATTTCCTCTTGTATTTTCCTTGACAAGTTGTTCCAGGAAGCAATCGCCTACATACAGCATCCAAGAACTTGGTCTCCCTAGCACAGCCGGAGGTGCCTAGGTTCCAGTCTGTCCCCGGATAGTTGAAGTCACCCATGATAACTGTGTTGCCTCCCTTGCAGTTACATTTAATCTCGTCCGTCATTTCTCCATCAATTTCTTCGGACTGCCCTGGGGGTCGGTAGGAGATGCCGATCTTTGTTTCCAGTCCATCTGTTCCCAGAATTTTGACCCATAGAGACTCTAACTTATCTGTCTGTTGTGGAATATTCTCTCCAGTAGATTAAATTCCCTCTTTGACGTATATGGCAATGCCCCCACCTTTTTAAGCCACTCTGTCTCTGCGGTATAGTTTGTATCCTGGTAGCACAGTGTCCCAGACATTTTCCTCAGTCCACCATGTTTCCGTGATGCCGATGATGTCAAGGTTATCTTTTTGTGTCATAGCTTCTAATTCGCCCATCTTATTCCTTAGGCTCCTTGCGTTTGTGTACATACACTTGAGTTTGCGGCTTGTTCCTTTCTTGCATTTCCTTCCCTCTTTTCGATCTGTCTTGCCTGTGATCCGGTGAGTCTTCCCCTTTATCTTGCTGCACGGTATCCTCCGGGTATACTGGTTCCCAAACCATCGACTTTTTCTCGGTCGACTTTTGGCTTTCCCCTTCTTCTCAGTTTAAAAACTTCTCAACTTCTCTCTTGATGTTGCTTGCTTCTGTCTCTGCTGAGGTGGAGTCCATCCTTTCTGAATAGCTTGTTCTTCCCCCAGAACATTGTCCAGTTGCACAAGAAATGGAATCCTTCTTCTCACACCAGTGCCACATCCACGCGTTGGCTGCTTGCAGCTCCGTCTGCTTCTTCTCTTCTCGTCTTCCCTGGGTACTGGCAGGATCTCCGAAAATGTTATCCTCTGTGTTCTGGTCTTCACCTTCCTTCCTAGAATGCGGAACTGGTCCTTCAGTACTTCTCTGTTGTAGTTCCTGTTGCCCACGTTGTTCATCCCCACATGGATCACTACCACCATATCTTCTTCTTCCACACTATCGATGATCTTGTCGATGCGGCTAGCTATGTCTTCTACCTTGGCTCCCAGTAGGCAGGTCACCAGCCGATCCAGTATTCCTCCCGCTATGTGGCTGTCGACTTGCCTGATGATGGAGTCACCCACGACAATTGCTGTCCTATCTTCTCGATTCTCCAGCCGCAGGTCTGTGTCCCTGGTGTATGTCCATCTCTCCAGCTATAGGTCCATATCCTTCGTTCCCATCCATTTCCTCTCATCCTGGCATTCGTCTTCTTGTGAGTTCCCTCCGCTGTTTCCAGATCTCACTGTTGTGTCACCCATTTCCTCCTGGTGGCTGTCCATCTGGTGGTCCACGCTCTCTGTAGGTGTATCCTGGTAGTTCCACTATTGCTGCTGTTTTTCCATGGCCTCCCTGTATGTCTCCTCTATGAAGTTCTCCAGCTTCTGGACTTCTTCCTTGATGGTGTCCTCTGTCCTGATGTTCTCTGCATCTCTGTCCTCCTCCTCCACTGCTTGAAGTGCCTCCAGTTCCAGTATCCTGCCCTCCAGGAGTCTGAATTGTTTCTTCGGCTCTCCAGTTCTCCGCCATCGAGCGCAAACATAAGATCGCCTCCGAGGGGAGGTAGTAATACATATGGCAGACGGTGCAGAAAACTGGGTAGCTCAGTATCCTGCTTCGATCTGCTGCTTCCATTGCTGCCCGCTTGCCGGCCTGCTGTGGATGTCTTCTGTGGCTGCTGTGGATGTCCTATGTGCCTGCTGTGCCCTCTGTGTCTGCCTGGTTGTGTGTCCTCTGTGCCTGCTGTGGCTTTCTTCTGCACCTGTTGTGTCCTCTGTATCTGCTGTGTCCTCTGTACCTGCTGTGTCTGCCTGGTTGTGTGTCTCTGTATCTACTGTGGTCTCTTTTTGCTCTCCTTTAGTGGTGGCTCGTCCCTTCTCAAGGTCCTTCGCAAAGGTACTCTCGCTAAGGGGGAGCTCCGATGGATGACGTCGGGGGTGGGCGGAGCTAACTCTCGCCGCTGCTCCTTCTGTTCCTGCCTCTTTCTCTCCTGTTTTTCTCCTCTGAACTTCTCCTGCTTTCCCCCTCTGTTCCTCTGCTACTCTCCTCTCTGAGCTTTTTACAGAGCCGAACAGCTGTGCGCCGTTGGCCCCTCCTCTTTTAAGGGAGCGCTCCTATGGATGACGTCGGGGGGGTGGGCAGAGCTAACTCTTGCCGCTACCCCTTCTATTCCTGCCTCCTTCTCTCCTGCTTTTCTCCTCTGAACTTCTCCTGCTTTCCCCCTCTGTTCCTCTCCTACTACTCTTCGGTGTCTACTCTGTTACAAATCTTGATATCATCCGCAAAAAGACAAACTTTTCCTTCAGCAATGTCACTCACAAACATATTGAACAGCCCCAGTACCTAACCCTGAGGGACTCCACTACTCATCTTTCCTTCCTCCGAGCGACTTCCATTAACCACCACCCTCTGGCGTCTATCCGACAGCCAGTTTCTAATCCAGTTCATCACTTTGGGTCCTAACTTCAGCCCTTCCAGTTTGTTCAAGAGCCTCCTATGAGGAACCGTAAAGCTTTGCTGAAATCTAAGTAAATTACATCTAGCATATGTCCTCAATCCAGTTCTCTAGTCACCCAATCAAAAAATTCAATCAGGTTAATTTGGCACGATTTACCTTTTGTAAAGCCATGTTGCCTCGGATCCTGTAACCCAGGGGTAGGCAATTCCGGTCCACAGGCAGGTTAGTTTTCAGGATATCCACAATAAATATGCATGAGCTAGATTTGCATCTCAAGGAGGCAGTGCATGCAAATCTGTGCGAATTCTTATCCTGTGGAGGTGTTTCTTCTGTTTTGTATTCAGATTTTAGCAAAGCTTTTAACACTAGTCCACTGAGTGCCCTCGGTATGGGCCCCAAAGTGATGAACTGGGTCAGTAATAGGTTGAGTAGAAAGCAACTGAGGGTAGTGGCCAATGGAGATTGCTCTAAGGAAAAGGATGTTACCAGTGGTATGCCTCAAGGTTTGGTTATTGGGCCTGTTCTTTTTTAAATTTTTATAAGCGATATTGCTGAAGAGCTTTCTATTAAAATATGCCTCTTTGCGGATAATACCAAAATCTGCAATAGAGTAGACACCCCTGATGGTGTGAATAACAAGAGGAAGGATCTAGTTAAGCTCAGTCTGAAATTTGGCAGCTAAGATTTACTGCCGGGCTGCAAAAACCCAAGGGAATACTACAGAATTTTTGTGCAAGAAAGAGGAGTGGGACTTGGGAGTGATAGTATGGGATGATCAAAAGGTTGAAAGGGTGACAGCGAAAGCTAGAAGGATGTTAGGGTGCACAGGGAGAGGAACGGTCAATAGGAAAAATGAGGTATTGATGCCCCTATATAAGATTCTTGTGAGACCTCATTTAAAATATTGTGTACAATTCTGGAGACCACACCTTCAAAAAGATAAAAACATGATGAATTAGGAAGCAATCCTGTAACCAGGACCTACCCAGGGGATGTAATATCCTTTCGCACCAAGGAGGTGTCTCCAGGGGCTGCTGCCTAAAAGGGAAAGGTTAGGACGGTCGTTGTAGTTGGAGATTCAATCATTAGACAGTTAGATAGCTGGGTGGCTGGTAGACATTACATTAGTGATTTCTATTCCGCCATTACCTTGCGGTTCAAGGCGGATTACATACAATCGTCATGATATTACAAAATACATAAAGTGGATTCCATGAGAATTGTCAAGATATTAGGAGATACATAAGGAGTGGTTTGAACATTTTTGATTTGCTAAGAAGTAGATAGTAACATAGGTGATGCTTGGGAGGATCTGTTTTTGTTATATAGGTTTTTATGTGTTTTTTGAAGAGTAGGGTTTTTTTTTTTTTAAGGTTTTGTAGACTGTGTTCCAAAATAGCAGATCAGTGAACTGTCTGTCCAGTTTTGATGCTCTGGTGGCCATTAGGTTGTCATACATTTTTCTTCGTTTGACATTTTTGGTTGGCAGGTGTATGAATGGTGTGTGGGTTCTCCTGTGTCTTATTGAAGTGGATTGAGTTAGTCGGTTGTTCCAGTAGGTTGGGCTGTCTCCGTTTATGGCTTTAAATAGTAGGCAGTGGAATTTGAAGTGTACTCTTGCTTGTATAGGGAGTCGTGGTATGCCTCTGTGATGTGGTCGTATTTTTTCAGCGAGTAGATGAGTCTTAAGGCTGTGTTTTATATTGTTTGTAGTTGTTTTATCATGGTTGCTGGGCAGGGGAGATATAGTATGTTGCAATAGTTTATTATGCCTAGGATGAGAGATAATACCAAAAGTTTGAATTGTTTTCTGTTGAAGAATTTTCGAACTTGCCTTAGCTTTCTCAAAGTTGTGAATGATGTTTTTATTATTTTGTTGATTTGTGGTTGCATGGTACAGCCTCTGTCAATCAGTATTCCAAGGAGTTTTAGCGTGAGTTAAATGGGGTATGAGACTGAGTTAATTACAAGGTTTGTTACGGTTGGGGTTTTGCTGTTTTCTAAGAGGATGAAGTTTATTTTATCAGGGTTAAGTTTTAGTTGTGTTCTGGCATCCATGTAGCTACTGTTTCAAGTGTTTTGTGTATTTTGCCTATCAAGGTCAGTGTTGGTTGGTTGAAGGTAAGAGAATGGTAATGTCATCTGCATAGCTGTAGGAGGTTAGGCCGTTTGTCTAGGCCACTGTTCTTCAACCGCCGGTCTTCAGGAAATTTCTGCCGGTCTTTCTTGCACAGGGCTGGCAAGATTAAGGTGACCTTCTGTCCTGTTGTCCCCACACACAGCTTCGGGATGCCGAAATGTGTGCTCAAGGACAACGGGACAAGCGATCACCCCCGAAGCCAGCCTGCCTGCCTGTCTACCTCCCTGGCCAAAGCCAACCTGCTTGCCTGCCTACCTCCTTCCCTCCTTGTCGCGCAAAAAATAAAAAGCCTCCCTCCTTCCTTTCACCCGGTCCGTTGCTATCTTACTGCCCTGCTGCTAAAGCCAACAGGAAGTCTTCTTTCCCACGTCAATTCTGACGTTGAAGAGGACGTTCTTTGCCAGCCAATCGCTGCCTGGCTGGCCCAAAACATCCTTTCCGACGTCAGAATTGACGTCGGAAAGAAGACTTCGTGTCGGCTTTAGCAGTAGCAGCAGCAGGGCGGTAAGATAGCAGCGGACCGGGGAAAGGAAGGAGGGAGGCTTTTTTTTTTTTGCGCGACAGGGAGGGAAGGAGGTAGGCAGGCAAGCAGGTTGGCTTTGGACAGGGAGGTAGACAAGCAGACAAGCTGGCTTCGGGGGTGGAGATGGGACAAAATCTGGAAGGCAGTGAGAGGGGCATACGAAGGAGGCACTGGTGGCACTAAAGACATGGGAAGGAGGCACTGGGGGCACTAAGGACATGGGAAGGAGGTACTGAGGGCACTAAGGACATGGGAAGGAGGCACTGGGGACACTAAAGACAAAGGAAGGGGCACTAAGGACATAGGAAGGAAAAAGGGAGGAAATAGAAAGGGACAATTCTTGGGCCTGAGTGCAGAAAGAAAGAAATGAAAGAAAGGATACACAGACAGAAGGAAACACAACCAGAGACTCATGAAATCACCAGACAGCAGTTAGGAAAAATGATTTTATTTCCAATTTAGTGATCAAAATGTGTCAGTTTTGAGAATTTACATCTGCTGTCTATATTTTGCACTATATTTGTCTATTTTTCTATAGTTCAAGGTGGCCGAGCTCGCGGAGATGGGGTGGAAACAGGGTTTTTAAATTTTAGTCCTAGTAGTTTGCCGGTCCACAAAATAATTTTTTTTTCTGCCGGTCCATGGGTGTAAAAAGGTTGAAAAACACTGGTCTAGGCAGGAGCTGAGAGAGGCAATGTATAGGTGGCACAAGTCTTGAACAGCTATTTTATATTGAAATAATTTTATTAAAGTATTGAAAGGAATAATATGCTGTACAACTGTCATTTTATAAATCACTAGTATTTTAGCCCGTTACATTAACGGGTGCATGGGTTTTGTTGATCCTTTTTCTGTATTTATCTAATATAATAAAAGGCTAGGCCGCGCATGCGCACTTCCTATGGGTCGCTACAGCTCACGGAAAACGGACGCACGCATAGAAAGTGCGCATGCGTGGCTTAGCCTTTTATTATATTAGATAAATACAGAAAAAGGATCAACAAAACCCATCTCTCCTCACAATATCCCCTCCACTATCAGGTACATAGAATGGTAAATAGAAAATTCATCCTAACAGAATACCTGTCACACATACAGAACACAAAATGAAATACATAACTGACCAAAAATAATCAAAATAAATTAAACCAAAATAACAAGCCACACCTTCCATATAGTACAACACCAAAGAAATAAAAAGATTCATGTAATCCTATACTGTGCAAAATATGTCAGGGATGGAGTTAGGCCAAGGAGTGCAGTTAGGGCAACTACCCCCTAGCTAGAGAAAGCCCTAAGCCTGCTGAAAACTGAAGATGGCACGTACTAGTAGTAGTGGGCTTTTCGAATCCCTTCCCAAATTTCTGCCCTGGGCCCTACTCATGTCTAATACCAGCACCGAAAGGATAAACATTTCAGTTCTCATATATTCTAATCACAAAATAGAAAACATTATTTTTATACCTTTTCTTGTCTGGTCATTTTATTTTTCAGACAATATTGGTCCCAGACTCTGATTTCTGTTTTGTTCTATAATCTCTTAACTCACTTGCCAGGGTCTCCTGCTCATTTGACATTTCTTCTTCTCTTTGTTCACCATCCATCTTTGTGTACCTATCTTCCCTCCTCTGTGTCCCCTGTACTTCCTTGTCCAGCATCTCTTCTGTGTCCATCTCCCTGTATTTATCATTACTACTCTACGTCATGCATTACTCATCTCACTTCTGTAGTCCTATTCTCTCTCATATCTAGTACTTTCCCTCTGTGTCCATCTGTTTGAATAAAGACTATTCTTTTGGCTGATAGGACGCCTCCCTTGACTCTCTTTTCTTTGTACTGTCTGGTTTTCGAGGCAAGGACTTTCTTCTCCCTTTTGCTGCTCCTTATACCCCCTCCCATGTCTGACATTGCCCTCTCTATCCATGTACCATTCTCATGCAGTATCTCCCTTTGTATCCTTGTCCCTCTTCTCCTCTCCATGCCCATTATTTCCTCTCTGTTTCTGATACCTCTCTGTGTCTCTCCCTCTCTCTGCTATGTTCAGTATTTCATTCCCTATTCCTTCATTCGCTTAGTATAGCATCTCCTTTTCCCTTCTCTTTCCTCCATCAGGCCCCTTCTACAGGTACATCTCTTCCCCTTCCCTCCAGCTCCCCCTCCTGCAGGTCCTGTAGATCTTTCCCTTTCCTTCAGCTCCAGCCCTCCCCTCCATAGGTCAAGCACATCTAACTCCCTTACCTTCAGCTCCTGCCCCTCCCCTCCTGTGTCCTTTCGTCCGGCCCCAACCCCCCTCCTGGGCCAATTCCCCCATCTACTTTGCCTTACATTGCTCCCTCTCTTCATCGGGGCCGACGGCTCCAGCTCCCCCACTTGCTCGTGAGTCCTACAGCTCCAGACGGCTTCCCTCCCTGCCGCTGGCACACACTTGCAAAGCGAGCTGATCTCTACACAGGCTTGCTCGCGGTCTTCCCTCTGCTGGGCTCCTCCTTATGACACAACTTCCTTTCTTTGCTTAAAAAAAGAAGTTGCATCAAAAGAAGCCAAGAAGAGGGAAACCGCAAGCACTGACGAGCAAGTCTATGTAGAGATCGGATCACTCTGCAAGGTACATGCCAGCGGCAGGGAGGGAGGGAAGCCAGATGGAGCCGCCAGACCCACGAGCGAGGGTGGGTGGGCTGGAGCCACTGGACCCACAAGCAAGGGGGGCAGGGCCTGGACTCACAGGACCCACAATGGGGGCAGAGATGGTAAGATATTGGGGAGCTGTGGTGGGTGGAGTTACCCAAGGAAACAAAACTGTTTACCACTCCGCGGAATGGCAAAAAGCTTTGTTCCCACACCGATGGTAAGCAGATATAAATTTTACCTGTTCCTGCGGTTTTATTGCAGTAATTGGTCACCGTGACATTTTCTACTCCATATAGATTTTTTGAGAGGGATTCTATTTTTTATTTAGTGTATTATGGTTTATTCGTATTGTTTTATGCTTGCAACTATGAATTTAGTACTCCTCCTGAAGAAGTTTTGATTTGCGTTTTATCAAAATTTTAATAAACTTGGAAGCACACGAGAAACTAAGCTTGAGTTCAGGAGTTATAACTTGGATTCAGAGATGGATATATGGATTTACTGTATATTTAGTATTTTGAGATCACATTTGGACTTTTTATTTTTCACGGATAATTTTTTCACATTGGATTTTGTGTTTCCCCTCTTTTTGATATGGATTATGTTACTTGAGAACATTTATGAAATTTTACAGTCATTGTAGTTCTCTGAATGATAGTATATCAACATTGAGGACTCAACACAAGATCATTCAGAAAAGTGAAAACTTTTATATTTTTATATCATTTATTAAAGAATAAGATCAATACATGTTCTTGAAAAACTGTATTGGTGTGCAAGAGGAACTTGGTATTAGGGTGATGGTTCCCAGTATCATTGGTTCTTTTATTATGACTTATGAGTTGGAGCACTGAGCACACTATACATAAGTATATTAAATTTTATTTGGATAATCAAATACATAAAGTTGATAAGGTTTCAGTATTAATGTTACACTTGAATTGGGATAAAACTAGATTTTGTCAATTGATGTAGGACTTATGAACAGTACTGTATGTTGTGCTGGTTCAATAAGAAAAGGTCAAAGTACCCAAAATTGATTAACGATACAGAAACATGTTTTGACAACAGCTGAAACTTATTTTGAAAAAGACAATTGTCTATCTAGACACCCACATACTTAAGTATCTACCAAAACAATTGCAACCCTTTTAACTGAATGAGAAAAAAAGGTCTACATAAACTGTTAACACTTTTATTCTAAAAATGTCATTGCTTTACGACGCAATCACTTGTTTGATTTTAGTAAAATACAGCTTCCCCTCCCAATTCGCAGTAGGCCTGGGAATGCGTCTAGGAGGAAAAACCTATCCCTGATGACCCCTGCAGGAGGAATGAAGAGGACGCTACAAAGAAGGGGTGAACATGCAGGCCTTTGGGGGTTGGGGGCCCTGGTGTAGATTCTGTGTGAGTAGTTTCAGATCAAGCCAAACTGTAGGTTCGAAGGGATGGGGTAGAGAAAAGGGCTACAAAGCAATATGTAAACTTCCCCTCCCTTCGCTGAACCAACAGCTCATTCTCAGAAGGAATCAGAACACTCTGACAGTGTTGCTCTGTGGAGAGAGGGAGTAGGGAGGTGGAAGACACCTAATGGGGAAGGAGTAAGCTTTTTCTCGAGAGGAAGAATGTGTGTGTGCTGTAGAGTTTGTTGAAACCTCATTCCCCAGCAGCTGGAAAACAATCATAGGTTACAAGAGCCAGAGTAGAATTACATTGATGCGTTGATTTAATCAAAGTTGGAGGATCGTGCAAAAAGCAAGCCGTGCTCTTAGTTGTTCTTGTGTATTGCATGAGATTGATCTTTATTGGTTTCCTTTTCTGGTTTTGCGAAATGTAAGGAAGGCTACTGCATGTTTCCCCTTCAAGTTTTGACCAAGGTATTCATTGAATTTGGGATCGCCTCACTTCTAGACAATGATGGAATGACCATAAAATGAGTTTTTGCAGTCCACACCTTATGCTCGTGGTTTAAAACCAGCCCCTCTGGAGTTTTCAGTCTGCAGAATACAGCAGCTTTCCAAATACGGGCAAGTAATTTTGTAGTGCAAGACTATAGGCCAGGGGGGAAGCCAGAGGACGCTACAAAGAAGGCCTTTGGGGGAAGGGGGCCATGGTGTAGAAGTACATGGAGGGAGGGAGGGACGGGGAGGGTTCAAAGCAACATGCATTTGCCAGACAGGGGAAAGAAATAATGGGTCTAAAAACAGAGGAGAGGAAGAGAAATGGGTGGACAATGGGATTTAGGGAGGGAAGGAACAGAAAAGGAGAGAAGTTGGACACAAGGGATGGTGTAAAGGGGGGGAAGATAGAGATACTGGATAGGAGGGTTGTTGGGAAGAGAAAAGGAGAGCTGGTGAACCTTGAAGAGGTGGGGAAAGAGGGAGAGATGCTGGTTGAAAGGGTAGTTAAGAAAAAGAGAGATGGTGGATCTGGGGATGGTGGGGGTCCATCGCTGCAGCTGTGGGGATGGAGATGAAAAAAAGGAAAGATGCCAGACCTCCGAGGACAGAGATGGAAGATGGATGGTTAACATGGAGAAAGAAGAAAAGGACAAATGGGCAGGAGACCCTGCCTGGCAAGCGAGTTATCTGATTTGAATAATGACCAGGCAACAAAAGGTAGAAAATATAATTTTATTTTCTGTTTTGTGATTATAATGTGTCAGATTTGAAATGTGTATCCTGCCAGAGCTGGTATTAGACCGTGAACATGAGCTAGCATTTAAGAGAGGAAAAGTCTTTTTTGTTTACATCACAGCACCAATATGAGTAAGAGAGTGCAAAGAGAGTGGGGTGGATGAGGAGGCTTTAAAATAAACCCCAAACCACCCACTATTGCACATATAATACCAATTTACAGGTGTTAGTAGTGCTCAGAACCAATTCAATGGTGTAAAGATCACAAACAGGGTTAAACCCTGAAAAGTTGTGCCTTTAATATTCAGTCACTGCGATGATTGCAACAAGTCCAAATACTTTATACTGTGAATAATTAAAAAATAGTACTCAGCTAGGGTGTCCGAACTCTTCCAGGTTCTGACGTGTTCCGCCAGACCAGGCTTCCTCAGAGAAACCACCATGAAATGCTTTAAAAAGAGTGTGATCTACAAAACATAAAACAAAATATAACGTGTGAACCAAACCTGTGTTAAAACATATTTTAAAACACTCTCCGCGACGCTGGAGATTACCTCATGTTCTTCCCTTAACTTCCTCTTACAGTGGATTACTCCCCAATTGACATCCATTTAACCATACTTTTGTTGATCATTACTTGAAAAATGAAGTTCCAAAAGCCAGATCTTTTGTTAAAGATTCTACTGACATGCTTAATCTTCTTCAGTCCTATCAAGATTTGCCCTGGGATGCGCTTATGGCTACACTTGACATCACTGTTGTATACTAACGTCCCTCAGGACACCGCTTTAATAGTGATACGGCAACACCTTGAAGCTCAGTCTCTTTCAGCAACCAGGATCAAATTCTTAATATTTCTGGCTAAAATTGCGCTAGAGAAAAATTATTTCAGATTTGATGACCAATTTTATATGCAGATCAAGGGCACGGCAATGGCTCCCACTATACCTGCCTCTATGTTAGCAATTTTGAAGATAAGTTTTTATACCAGTCTGTTTACAATCAACATCATCCTTGTTTGGAAGAGATACATAGACAACATATTTGTGGTGTGGTCTAGTTCTGAATCAATTTTTTCTGATTTTATATCTTGGCTTAATTCATGCAATACCAACCTAATTTTTACAGCCACCACAAGTATGGAGTCTATTCCATTTTTGGATATTTTGATTACAATGCAAGATGGTAAATTTAAGACCACGTTGTATCGCAAGCCTACCGATAGGAATAATCTGTTGAAGTTTGAAAGTTTTACCCCAAACATCTACGTGAAAATATTCCTGTTGGCCAATTTTTACGGTTGAGAAGATTATGTTCCTCATGTACAGAGTTTAAAATACAAGCTGGGGACATGAGTATGAGATTTGAAGAAAGTATATCCCAGTGGAGTCATCAAGAAAGCATATAAAAGGGCATTATATGCACACAGGGAGTTTTTCTTACAATCTTCTCTAAGGTCTGTGGACCCCGCTTCAGTGTGTGTAGTACCTTATTTTTGTCATGCGTTCAAGATCAAGCGCATCAACAAGCAGAACTGGCATATTTTACATCATCATGAGGTTTTCAATCAGCTGCAAGATTTGCCTTTTCCTGTTCTAAAAACCTACAGCAATTACCGTATTTTCGCGGATATAACGCGCACCATTGTAAAACGCGCACAGGGGTATAGCGCGCAGAAATCACGATGATATGTACAAAAACTTTTCTATACCGCGCTCAGGCATATAACGCGCATGCTGCCCGACTCTCCTCTGGCCACCCCGACTCTCCTTTCGCTCTCCCTGACTCTCCTCTGGCCACCCCGACTCTCCTTTCGCCCTCCCCGACTCTCATCTGGTTGCCCCGACTCACCCTGACTTTCGGTGCACTGCCCCGACTCTCCTCTGGTTGCCCCGACTCACCCTGACTTTCGGTGCACTGCCCCGACTCTCCTCTGGTTGCCCCGACTCACCGTTCACCCGCCCTGACTTTCGGTGCACTGCCCCGCCTCTCCGTGCCTGTCCCCCTTGAAGTCCTGTCCCCCCTTGAAGGTCTGCCTGTCCCCCCTTGAAGGTCTGCCTGTCCCCCCTTGAAGTCCTGTCCCCCTTGAAGGTCTGCCTGTCCCCCTTGAAGATCTGCCTGTCCCCCCTTGAAGTCCTGTCCCCATCCTGAAAGCCTGATGCCCCCCCTCGACGTCCGATTCTTCTCCCCCCTCGGCAGGACCACTCGCACCCCCACCCCGAAGGACCGCCGACTCCCCGACAATATTGGGCCAGGAGGGAGCCCAAATCCTCCTGGCCACGGCGACCCCCTAACCCCACCCCGCACTACATTACGGGCAGGAGGGATCCCAGGCCCTCCTGCCCTCGACGCAAACCCCCTCCCCCCAACGACCGCCCCCCCCCAAGAACCTCCGCCCGTCCCCCAGCCGACCCGCGAACCCCCTGGCCGACCCCCACGACACCCCCACCCGCCTTCCCCGTACTTTGTGTAGTTGGGCCAGAAGGGAGCCCAAACCCTCCTGGCCACGGCGACCCCCTAACCCCACCCCGCACTACATTACGGGCAGGAGGGATCCCAGGCCCTCCTGCCCTCGACGCAAACCCCCCTCCCTCCAACGACCGCCCCCCCCCAAGAACCTCCGACCGACCCGCGACCCCCCTGGCCGACCCCCCCACCCCCCTTCCCCGTACCTTTGGAAGTTGGCCGGACAGACGGGAGCCAAACCCGCCTGTCCGGCAGGCAGCCAACGAAGGAATGAGGCCGGATTGGCCCATCCGTCCTAAAGCTCCGCCTACTGGTGGGGCCTAAGGCGCGTGGGCCAATCAGAATAGGCCCTGGAGCCTTAGGTCCCACCTGGGGGCGCGGCCTGAGACACATGGTCGGGTTTGGCCCATGTGCCTCAGGCCGCGCCCCCAGGTGGGACCTAAGGCTCCAGGGCCTATTCTGATTGGCCCACGCGCCTTAGGCCCCACCAGTAGGCGGAGCTTTAGGACGGATGGGCCAATCCGGCCTCATTCCTTCGTTGGCTGCCTGCCGGACAGGCGGGTTTGGCTCCCGTCTGTCCGGCCAACTTCCAAAGGTACGGGGAAGGGGGGTGGGGGGGGTCGGCCAGGGGGGTCGCGGGTCGGTCGGAGGTTCTTGGGGGGGGGCGGTCGTTGGAGGGAGGGGGGTTTGCGTCGAGGGCAGGAGGGCCTGGGATCCATCCTGCCCGTAATGTAGTGCGGGGTGGGGTTAGGGGGTCGCCGTGGCCAGGAGGGTTTGGGCTCCCTTCTGGCCCAACTACACAAAGTACGGGGAAGGCGGGTGGGGGTGTCGTGGGGGGCGGCCAGGGGGGTCGCGGGTCGGCTGGGGGACGGGCGGAGGTTCTTGGGGGGGGGCGGTCGTTGGGGGGAGGGGGTTTGCGTCGAGGGCAGGAGGGCCTGGGATCCCTCCTGCCCGTAATGTAGTGCGGGGTGGGGTTAGGGGGTCGCCGTGGCCAGGAGGGTTTGGGCTCCCTCCTGGCCCGATATTGTTGGGGAGTCGGCGGTCCTTCGGGGTGAGGGTGCGAGTGGTCCTGCCGGGGGGGGGGGATGTATCGGACGTCGGGGAGTCGGCCGGGCAAGAGGGCTTGGGCTCCCTCTTGCTCCGATCGTGGATGCGGGTGCGGGTGGGAGCGCGTGCGAGCGGTCGTTCGGGGTGGGGGTGCGAGCGGTCCTGCTGGGGGGGTGAATCGGGCGTCGGGCGGGGTGGGAACTATGTTTAAAAACTTTTGTATACCGCGCTCAGGCATATAACGCGCGAGGGGTATGCGCGGTACGTAAAATCACGTATAACGCGCGCGTTATATCCGCGAAAATACGGTATTAAGCAAATCCCATTTCCAGGCAAGTGTGAGCACTGTAGATAGTAACCTTTGGGGACATTATAGATGTAGACACTGTACCGTGTGTGATCATGCCATTGTAGTGGCTCATTCTCGTTTACATCTCTCACACCATCTTTTTCATCACACTACATGTGATTCTACAGGGGTTGTATACCTTATTCAGCAAAAAAATCCAGAGAAAACTAAAAAAACTCTGTGGAGTGACGATGTTCCTAAATGGACTTTATTTGAAAGTGTCAAAGTTCCAAAGGTACACTGAAATCATCCACATAAAATAATTTCATCCACATAAAAATAAATCATCCACATAAAAGACTTAAAGGACCTAGTCCGCTAGGGAAACAGGACCCAACACGGTCCGCGTTTTGACAAAAAGTGTTGGGTCCTGTATCCCTAGCGGACTAGGTCCTTTAAGGCTTTTATGTGGATGATTTATTTTTATGTGGATGATTTCAGTGTACCTTTGGAACTTTGACACTTTCAAATAAAGTCCATTTAGGAACATCGTCACTCCACAGAGTTTTTTTTGTTTTCTCTGGATTTTCTTCTTTGTGGATATTTTGGGGTCAATTCCTTTTGTTTTTTACCTTATTCAGCATCCATGCAACCTTTTTTATATTGGACACACCAAACGAACTATTAAAGTAAGAATCATGGAACATCTGAGTAAGGTACGGCAGAATGAAATTACTGCCCCACTTGTCCAACATTGGCTTGACACTGGCCACTCCAAACATTATTTGAAATTTATTGTTTTGGAAGCTCCTGTCATGCTCCGGGGGGGAAACCTAAAAACCTGGTTGTGGAAGAAAGAACAGTCCTGGATTTTCAGATGGTAGACCTTGGCTCCCAATGGGTTAAATCGGGAGGTTGTGTGGTGGGCGTTTCTTCATCGCTGACAAGTATGACTTCATTTCCGGTGAAGTGCGGGTAAATGGACGTCAGTTGGGGAGTAATCCACTGTAAGAGGAAGTTAAGAAGGGAAGAACATGAAGTAATCTCCAGCGTCGTCGAGAGTGTTTTTAAATATGTTTTAAAACAGGTTTGGTTCACACATTATATTTTGTTTTATGTTTTGTAGATCACGCTCTGTTTAAGCATTGCATGATGGGTTCTCTGAGGAAGCCTGGTCTGGCGAAACGCGATCATAACCTGGAAGAGTTCGGACACCCTAGTTGAGTACTATTTTTAAAAATTATTCACAGTATAAAGTATTTGGACTTGTTGCAATCATCACAGTGGTCAAAGTGAAGTGACTGAATATTAAAGGCACAACTTTTCAGGGTTTAACCCCGTTTGTGATCCTTACACCATTGAATTGGTTCTGAGCGCTACTGACACCTGTAAATTGGTATTATATGTGCAATAGTGGGTGGCTTTTTATATTTTTGTATTTGTATCACCTACGTGTGTTCCCAAGTTTTTTGTTTGGGTATAAAATAAACCCACCAGGATGTTTGAAAAAAACACCCAATTGGGCAGAAAAATCATTCAATAGGCTCAATCGAATCAAAATGTTTTTTCCTGAATCGGGCAGCACTAGTGTCTACTACTGATGGTGATAAAACAAAGTGATTTTCATTTCAATTCCGGAACTTGGAGGCGAGGAGGATGGCAGTTTGAGTGCAGAGCTCCTCTCCCTGGACAATCTGCCTGCTTTTAAATATCAGCAGCAGTGGGAGATCAATTGCTTTTACACCTAAGCAGCAACGGGACCAACCCACCAAAAACCCACAGTCCTGGTCCTGCAAAAATATGAGCTCCACCCTCCCTGCAGTTCGCTAGGAAAATCAACTGCTTTTACACCTAAACAGCAGCAGGACCAGCCACCACTACCAAGAGCCCTTTGCCCCAATCCAGCCAGGCATGTGAGCTCCTCCCTCCGCAGTCCATTGGAGAGATCAATCTACCTGCTTTTAAATATCAGCAACAGTGGGAAATCAACTGCTTTTACACCTCAGCAGCAGCGGAGCTATCCGCAACTACCAAGAGCACACAGACCCGATCCAGCCAAGAGTGTGAGCTCCACCTCCCCCTGCAGTCCACTAGGAAGATCAACTGTTTTTTACACCTAAGCAGCAACAGGACCAGCCACCACTACCGAGAGCCCTTTGCCCTGATCCAGCCAAACAAGTAAGCTCTTCCCCCAGCATTCCGTTGGAAAAATCAATATGCTTGCTTTTAAATATCATCAGAAGTAGGAGATCAACTGCTTTTACACCTAAGCAGCCTATAATAGGAGCCCTTGCCCCGATCCAACCAGGCATGTGAGCTCCTCCCCCTATATCCCGTTTAAGAGATCAATCTACCTGCTTTAAATATCAGCAGCAGTAGAAAAACAACTGCTTTTACATACAAGCAGCAGCGAGACCTACCGCAACCACCAAGAGCCCACAGACCCGATCCTGCCAGGAGTGTGAACTCCTCCCCCTGCAGTCCATTGGAGAGATCAATCTGCCTGCTTTTAAATATCAGCAGCAGTGGAGATCAACTGCTTTTACACCTAAGCAGCAACGAGACCAGCCACAACCACCGAGAGCACACAGACCCGATCCTACCAAGAGTGTGAACTCTTCCCCCCATGCAATCCGCTAAGAAGATCGACTGTCGGCTCCGGGCGGCTTTCCCGCAGAGGAGAGAATCCTGCATTCACCGTGGGCCTCATCTGGGGCAGCCTCCTTGGAGCGGCTGGGGCACGGGCAGTGTGTCTGGGAGGGAATGCATGGATGGGAGAACATCGCAGGGGAGGAGACATAGGCATCCTGGGACTGTCTGCCAAGTCTCTTCCCTGAAGAAGCCCTTTCTGGAAACGTCAATCGCTCCTCCTAAACTTACTTGCTCCACTTCATCACTGACGCTGAAACCGTGGATTGAAGACAAAGTTTTATTTTATTTTTCTTTCCAGCTTATGATTTATCTTTAATCTTATCTATTGTTTTGCCTTTTGTCTTTGTTTTGTTCTATTTCTATCATTTAAATTTCTCCAGAATTCTACTGTTCAACGGCTCCCCCTTCTGCTTCTATTCCTTTCTCTCCTCTCTTCTACCTTCCAAAGTATTTAGATCAATGCTGTCTTGTTAAAATGTTTATTTTATTTTTATTTTTCCTCTAACTCTACTTTTCACTTCTCTATTACCCTCCAGGTACTTTAGTTAGATTGTGAGCCTTCGGGACAGTAAGGGAATTTTTCAAGTACCTTTCTTATTTCTAATCTTAATGTATATTTTCTGTAAACCGCTTAGAACCTAACGGATGTAGCGGTATATAAGAAATAAATTACATTACATTACATTACATTACCTACAAGAGACTTTGGAATAAATATGAACAATCTCCATTGGCTACAGATGAAGTAACTGATTAATTTGGACTGGATCTCAAGAAACCAAACAAAGCACAATGGAACTCTGAATACCTGAATGAAGATAAATTCAATGCTGTTTGCACTAAACTGGAAGTTCCAAGACTGACTGCAGGCGAGTTGACTTTCTTGGTTGATTATGTTTTTTTAATGAAACCTTCTGCGCAGTCGTTGAACATCCTGCAGTCTGAAAAAAATGTTCATGGCCTACTTGCTGCCAACCATTACCAGGCTTTGTCATGCACTCTGAAATGACATAGGATGTTGGATAGTATCTTCAAGTGCAGCAGAAAGCAACCATAGACCAAAAAAGCAGCATGATTCCAGTTACCAGTTGTTATAAAGCACAACCAGGTCAAACAATTGCAGAGATTTACCATAATCTTAACTAAGTAGTTACCAAAAATCATCCTGTCTGAAAAAAGAACATTCATTACCATACAAAACACAAAAGTGAAACTATTTGTTTTTACTTTGTAGGAATCCTGTAATAATGAGTCTAAGCCTGCAATAAGTTAGTACATTATGCAACCTTCATACTTTTTCTAGCTTTAAGAAGTCTTATCTTTCTTTCCTTTTAGTAAATTTTGTGACTGAAAAATAACTCCACACTTTTTTTTTAGTTTTATTTATTCTAACAGTAGCAATAACCTTGTTTAATACAGAATTCAAGCTTATTTCTAAAAACATATTTCCTGCATTGAACCTTCAGATAATTTTAAATTGTAGTCTAGTTTAAAAATACATGTATAAATAAAACTAAAACAGGAGTTGTCCCTTGCTGATGACATCATAAAGTTATATAAACATATATAAGAGAATCAATCATTAGAAAAGATGACTTATTCCACAAGGCAAAAATTAAAAGGCTATACAATCTTAAACAAAGGGTTCAGAGATAAAAATCACTTCAGAATTAAAGGTAATTTTTCTTTTTAACATGCGACTTATTTCTCTCCTAGATCAAAAATCCCTTATTTTGTAGTTAGGCTCTGCTCAGTGCATGCCAGAATGCACTGGGTGGCCCCTAAATGCTGCCATTTTGATAACAACACCCCAGAGGAAGGAAAGAAGGATGCTTACTCTCTCCTCCCTACCTCCTGGATTTTTTTAAAGGTATGTTGGGGTGGGCCCCTAGGCCACCAAGAAAATGGTGTCCTTGGGTCCTGCCTGGACCACCAGGGCTAAGGTTTTCAGGGAAGCCTGCTTGAGACAGAGTGGTCGGATTGTTTTGAGAGAAGGGGTGTCAGACACCCCTTCTCTCAACCAACCCTTTTAAAGCTACCCCAGACCAAGCGTCATTTTTGCCGACGCTAATCACACCTGACAATATTTTTTTTTTTTTTTTTTAGTATGCCATTTAATAACCGCTTTAAAATGCAGTCTGTGCTGAAACCATTAGAGCGGTGTATTACAAACCGTGTTAAGCACAAGTATGCTGCAGCGAGATTCCAGCTGTGCCACAAGAGACAGATCATGTATGTATCTGTCACTGCTGGCACTGGTGCCTCTCCTCTTCTCTGTCCCCTGGTGTACTGGAGTTTTAGGGTTACCCGATGGAGGGATTTCCAAAACCTGGCAGTTTGTCCCAGTTATTCTGCGCATGTTGTGGTGCATGTGTCCATTGCACATAGGCGCAGGAAACACACTCAGACAACATACACACACCAGCAGGTCCAGACCTGCCAGAATATTTTGCCCTGTAAAAAGGAAGCATTCCCTTTTGTGCATAAGGAGAGCTCATTTAAATACTAATGAACTCCTTGTAATGCATTTGCATAGGATTCTCAGTGGCTGCTACCAAAGATCAGTAGAAGCTCCCGAGAACCCTTTTAAACATTAGAGGCTGAGCTTCTGTGACACCTAAGACAGGTTTAATAAATCTTACCAGCACAGAAAGCTTTTGAGCATCAAGACAGCCTTCCATTCAAACCTACTGAGTCATATGGTACTGAAAGAAAAATAGCTGTTCCAGAGGCTGCCAAGTCTCCACAGAAAACATAAGGTGGAGGGGGATTAAAACACTAGAATGAGGGCCAACTTGAAGGCGTTTAAGGTAGACAGGATGGCAAAGAGCAGGCTGACTGGTGGAAACAATGAGTGGAATCAAATTGGTTTGGTTCTGCAGAAATGTGTAGTGCAGGGGTGTCAAAGTCCCTCCTCGAGGGCCGCAATCCAGTTGGGTTTTCAGGATTTCCCCAATGAATATGCATGAGATCTATTAGCATACAATGAAAGCAGTGCATGCAAACATATCTCATGCATATTCATTGGGGAAATCCTTAAAACCCTGGTGTAGTGGAAAGGAGCCAAGGGGAGAATGTGTGAAGGGAATATGGACTTATGGAAAGAATGAGTGTAGAGAACTCTAGCACAAATGTAAATCCCCAAACACATAACTCAGCTGATAAAAGAGCTGCTACGAAAATTAAGAAGCTGCAATAAGAACAGAATATGGCAACACTGATTGGTTTCCAGTAAAACATGGTGTCAGACAAGGATGAATCTTCTCACCTTACAAGTTCAACCTTTACAGAGAAATCATCCTCAGAAAAGTTTGGAAGAAGAGCATTGGTTTCAAAGTTGGTGGTCAAAATATAAACTTATGCAAATGATACAACGCTCATCCCCAGCAGCAAAGAAGGCATGCCGAAAGTCATAACATGAGATTAGAATTGAACATAAACAATCTCCTGAACTCTTTTATAAACAAAGAAGCATCTAGCAGGGAAGAAATACTCCACAGAATAGCACTTGGTTGCCCTTCAATGAAGGCTCTCAACAAAGTATTCAAAGACAAGTAAATAACACTCCAAACGAAGATCAGACTTGTCCACGCACTCATTTTCTCAGTCCACTCATCAAGGTCTCCACATCCACAAAAGAATTCCTCACTGGAAGAGCAGCAATGATCACTGGTCTAAAATGGTTTAGCAAGACTATAAATCCAATGAACATACATGAACAGTTAATTTGTCATTAAAAATGACCATCTCTAGGAAAAAGTTAACTAAAATAGCAGATCAAAATATTGAGAATTTTAGATCTATGGCATGAAAAAATCTGCCAAAGTTGCATGACTGAACTTCTGTAACTTAATTTTTTATTTTCTCACATAAAAGGATGTAGTTTGGATTCTTTTATTACAAATTATTTGCTCTGACAGAACTCTTTTCATTTCTAGTGACTTATCTTTTCCCAGAGATAGTCACAAATAATGAGGTGGGGGGGGGGGATATTTTCAACTGTTACAAAGAGCAGTGATCAAAGTCCAGCAGCCTCCTTTGGGCTCCAGCTCACCTGCTTTTACCCAGGACAACTAGATCAGTGTTTCTCAACCTTTTCAAGCCTAACAAATACCAACCGAGTACCCCTGCCCAAGCCCCACCTCAGACCCACCCTGACTCCATCCCCATAAATAATAGTACTAATTGTAATGCAATTTCTACCATCCATTTTTTATATACACACAATATCTTAATACATAATGGTAACCACAAAATTATAAAAACACAAAGCACCACTGTACACAGAAAATATGTTAATTATCATTTATATTTGGGGGGTTTTCAAAGAGGTCAAGGCAGATGACTTTAAAATATACAATGTCACCTCAGTAGACAAATACAGTGGTACCTTGGTTTACGAGTGCACCAGTTTGCGAGTGTTTTGCATGACGAGCAAAACATCCGCAAAATCGGCATGCCTCGATATACGAGCGCCCCCCCCCCCCCGCGCAATCCGGCACACACACCCCCCCGCCGCGATCCGACATCCTCCCCTTACCCATCACCCATCCGAACACATCACTTACCCCCCATCTGGCACCCGGCACTCGGAGAGAGCAGGAACTAAGGCCTTGAGCATGCGCAGATGATCAAGGCCCAGCAAAAAGGACGACAGATCTTTGGGCACCGGCATGTCCTGTGCGTTGGTACCGGTGCCAGATGGGGGGGGGTAAGTGATGTGTTCAGGTGGATAATGGGTACGGGGAGGATATCGGATCGTGGCGGGGGGGGAGAGCAATGCGAGCGGGGGGGGATTCCTGGATCGTGGGGGGGATGGCGGATCAGGGGCCTTCGTGAGCGGGGGGGGGAGCAATGCCGGTTCTTGGGGTGGGGTAGAGCAATGCCACTAGCCTCGGGGGGTGGGAACGAATCAAGCAAGTTTCCCTTACTTTTTATGGGGAAACTAGCTTTGATATACGAGTAATTTGGTTTACGAGCATGCTTCTGGAACGAATTATGCTCGTAAACCAAGATACCACTATATAGTGCAAAATATAGATAGCAGATATAAATTCTCAAAACTGACACATTTTGATCACTAAATTGAAAATAAAAATCACTTTTTTTTTACCTTTGTTGTCTGCTGATTTCTTGAGTCTCTGGTTCCACTTCCTTCTGACTGTGCATCCAATATTTATTTCTTTCTGTCTCTTGCATGTTTCCTCTCCTCCAGACCTCCTTCTATTCCCCAACCAACATCTCTCTCTCTGTCCCTCCATGAGTCCAACTTTTCTTCTTCTTTCATTCCCCAGATCATTTCCCAGCATTTTTCACCACTGCCCACCAGCCTCATGCCCATTTCTCCTTCTATCACCCTTCTCCTACACCATGCCACATCTCTCCCTCAATCACTATGCCCAACATTCCTCCCCCTTGCATCCCTTTCAATATGTCCCTCTGTTCTCTCTCCACCACCATTTCCAACATTTCTCCCTCTCATCCTTCTCTTCTCTATGCATCTCTACCTCCACTGCCAATTCCAGACTTTGTTCCTTTCATCTAGCTGCCCCCTATGCCTGGAATAAATTACCCAAGTTTGTCTGTCAAGCCCCTTCCCTTTCCTTGTTTAAAAGCAGACTGAAAACCCACCTTTTTGATATAGCTTTTAATCCTTAACCATACTCTCTGCCCTCCAACCCAGCCCGCTGATTAACCATTTCCCTTAACTGTATCCATGACATCCTGTTTGTCTGTCTTGCCTATTTAGATTGTAAGCTTTTTTGAGCAGGGACTGTTTTCTTACTCTTTATGACTCTGTGCAACACTGCATGCGTCTGGTAGCCAGTGTTCTCCCTAGCGTTTTAGCAGGGCGCTCTGCCCAGCTAATTTAGGTGAATGCCCAGCTGTCATCAAGGTTGCAAATCCTGCTGCTGCTGCTGACAATGCCTCTCAAACATTTTTAAAAACCCCTCTCACCGGCTTGGGGATTCCCCAGCCTGACTTGGCACAGCCTGAAGTTCTGTATTCGACTCCGGCTAAAGAAAGTTTTTTTTTTTTTTAAAACCTCGAAAAACCAGGTAGTTTTTCAAACCTTCCCCATAACACTAGCCTGAACTAGCAGCAGCACCTGACAGCTGCAGTAGTGTTATCGAATTGATTCCCTTCTGCAGCCTCGGAGATTTTGCTAAGCCGCCCCAGCTCCGATGATGCAACTTCCTTCTTCCTCGGAGGCGGGACGGCCTAGCAGAGGCCCCAAGGCTGCTGCAGGGAATTGACTCACTAAAGCTACGGCAGCAGTCAGGCAAATTACAATAAGGAGAGAATGGTGCTGCTGCTAGTCCAGGCTAGTGTTACGGGAAGGGTTGAAAAATCGCCTGGTTTTTCAGGAGGGGGGGTCTTTTTTACTTTCTTTGGCCGGAGTCGAACACAGAACTTCAGACTGTGTTGAGTCAGGCCAGGGAATCTCCAAGCCAGTGAGAGCCTGTTAATCTGGAGGGGGGAGTTGTGCCGATGGACCTGGGAGATAAGAGGGAGGGTGCTGATAGGAGGCGAGGAAAAGAGAGGAGGGAGTGGTGCTGCTAGACCTGAGAGATGAGTGGGTAAGGTACTGCTTCTAGTCAGAGGGGAGGGAGAGGAGCCCTGCTAGTCGGAGAGGAGAGGTGCTGCTGGCCCTGGAGGTGGAAAGGAGAGGTACTGCAGCTAGTCGTTGGGGGAAACGGAAATAGAGAGGGAGAGGTGCTGCTGGATTGGGAACAGAGGAGTGCTGCTGGACTTAAAATGGAAGAGGGAAAGCTACAGCAGGACTGAGGGGAGAGCAGTGGAGGAGGAGAGTGGATGGGGGAATGTGGAAGAGCAGTGGAGGAGGAGAGTGAGGGGGGAGAGGGGAAGAAAAATGCTGCTGTTGCACCCAATTGGGAAGAGAGAGGGAAAGAGGGAGAAGGAAGACCAGGAAGGGAGAGGAAAGAGAGATGCCAAGACCATGGAGGGAGAGATGTCAGGGCATGGGGGGAAGGCGACAGATACCAGACCAGGGGAAAGGAAGGAGGGAGAAAGAGAAAGGAAGGAGAGGAGATGCCAGATAATGGAGGGGGAGAGGAGAGAGATGCCAGGGCAAGGGGGAGGGAAGGGAAACTAAGGAGACAAATGCCAGACCAGAGGAAAAGGAAGGAGAAGGAGGAGCCAGAGCAGAACGAGAGATAGGAGAGATTGATGCCACGGCATGGGGAAGGGAAGGAGATAGAGATACCAAACCATAGGGGGGAGGGGTGGAGTGGGAAGGAAGGAAGGAAAGGAGAAGAGAGAGATGCCAGTACATAGTGGAGGGAGTGAAGACAGAAAAATGGAGAGGGGATGAAGCTGAAATGAATCATGTACAAAAGAGAGAAAGGGCACAGGATATACAGTTTATTGAAGCGACATAAAAAGAGGGAAGATGCTGTATGGAAGAGACAGAGGGCGGACACTGGATGGAAAGGGCAGAGAGAGGGTGGACAGTGGATGGAAGGGGTAGAGAGAGCAGAGGCTGTGTGGAAGGGGCAAAGATAGAGGGCAGATGTTGCTTGGAAGGGAGAGAGGACAAACACTGTATAGAAAGAAAAGAGCGCAGAGAAGATGATTAAAGCAGAAACTAAAAAAGGTAGAAATAATTTTTTTTTTTGTTGCTTTACATAGAATCAAGTAGTATTGTAAATATATTGATAAAACTTTATAAATAGGAAATGGAAATAAGGCAATTTCTTTTGGACTAAACACCTTTCCTCAGGTCAGGACAGGATACGATAACAGCAGTATACTGTACTATCTTGAAGAAAGATTTGGCCTCTGAAAGCTAATTAAAAAAAGGATTAGTCCAATAAAATGGTATTTTCTTATTTCTCGTTATTTGTTAATTTTTAAAGTGGTGATTGTTATGTATCAGTTTTTTCACATTTACATCTACTGTCTTTATATTTTGCACAGTATTAGGGGACATGTGTCACTGTGGTGTTGCATTAGTTTAACTTTTGTCTACATATTTCTATTTTTAATTTGTGATTATTCCATATTGGGCGAGGGTGTTTCTGTGTTCTGTGTGTATGAAAAGGACATGGTTTTCTGTTAGCATTGACTGTACAAAATCAATTGACTGTGCAGGATCTGGCTTGTTTAGTTTTACAATGTGTGTGTTAGTGTTCTAGTGCTCACTGCAGTGTTTAAGATGCTGCCTTTTCCTAGGTGCACCCTTGTTGCGTGGCTTATGGATTATTACTTAAAATAATTTTTATATATACAGGAGGGGGTTGTTAAAAAATGATCAGCACTGACTGCTGGCTGTCATATATACTAGATACGCCACTGGATTTAATGACCCTATTCTAACCACCAAATTTCCCTGTCCTGCCCGGCTACTTTTTCATGCCACTCGGCTGGAAAAAAATTTCTGGGGAGAACACTGGGTAGCGCTATAGAAATAACAGCAGTACTACCTCAGTCCTCTCTCTCTCTGCCCAAGTTTCCTCTTTCTTCCTTTCCCCATGTGCACCATCTCTCACTCACCCTTATGCCTAACAATTCTCTCTTTCTATTCCCTCTCCCATTATGTCCCAAGTTAGTGCCTCCTTCCTTTCTCCATTCTTTGTTTCCATTTCCGCCGCCCGGGATTTCTCCCTGCCTGCTCCCCTCACTGAAGCCACCACCGCCACATATTTCTCCCTGCCTCCCCGTCCCCAAAGCTGCCACACTCTATTCCCCTCCTCCCTCCCTCCTCTGCCACACTCCATTCCCCTACCACCAATACAGCAACAGAGATGGGCCAGACGCATCCAGCAACTGCACAAGCGGCCGTCCCACAACTTCGATGTCAATTGTGATGTCAGAAGGAAGTTCCAGGCCAGTCAATCGCTGGCTGGCTGGCCCAGAAATTTCTCTCCGATGTCAAAATTGACGTTGGGGGGGGGGGAGGCTTGTGGGCCGGCCGCTTGTTCAGTTGCTGCACGTGCCTGGCCCGTCTCTGTTGCTGCATCAGCAGCAGCAAGGGAATTGAGTGTGGCAGGGTCGGCGGGGGGGGGGGGGGAGGGAGGGAGGGAGGAAGGAGGGGAATGGAGCATGACAGATTCAGGGGTGGAGTGGAGAGACAGGGAGAAATCGGCGGCTTCAGTGAGGGGGGTAGGCAGGGAGAGATCCCGGGAGGTGGCCAGCCCGTGTACCCCCTGGGTACACATACCACAGGTTGAGAAACACTGAACTAGATGACAGAGGAGGGGAGGAGAGAAGAGACAAACGTTTACATAGTTGACTTTCGGAACCTTCCGAAATTCAAGGGGTGGGGGAGGGAACGGCAGTTCATGAGCTCAACTAGAGAATGGCATGGGGACAAATTTGTTCCCTTCCCGTTCCTGCAAGCTGTCTTAAAGTGTTTGAGGTTTGTTCAGTTGAGGACAGAGCTTGCAGGAATGGGACAGGCGGGGAGGAGTCGGAGACACTTCCCGTGTCATTCTCTACTCATGGCAAGGCCCTTACAGATCTGTTTTATCTTCCTAAAATTTCAGAAGTTATCAGCCTCTCAGTGTTGAAATTTTTGATCTCGCGCAATGGAGATCACCACTTTATTCCACTGGCTGTTTGTTTTGCTCCTTCCATGACTTCCCACCCGGTTCTCGTGGTACAAAGTTGTCACGATCAGCCCAGGGCTTCGCGTCGGTGTGACTGACCCCGGCGTAGGCGGCTCCTCACCTGGCTGCTCACGTAGGCTTAGCACCGAGCACAAGTAATGCGCCATGTCAAAGAAGGGAAACATGGAGATCTCGGAGAAGTGCAGCGACAGTCGTTGCAGAGATTCCATGGCGGCGGCGGCAGCTTATGCTGTGGGTAGCGCTGTTGCGGAGGCTCAGAAGTTGGAAACTCAGAAGAAGGCCAGAGGGGCAGACGGCCGAAAGAAACTCACAACTGCTGCGGGGGGTGGGGTCCGAGTGCACGAGAAACGTCAGGGAGCCAACTGCCGTTGGCCGAAGCTCCGCGCGCCGTCCATTGGCTCCGCCCCCATCGTTTTCGTCATCGGAGCTGGGTAGGGCGTATCCAGAGCAGCGTGTTCGAACAGGTGCAAGAAGGGTTGCGTTCTCTCTGCCCCATTGGAGCCTGGCTTACGGGAGTATTGGGAACTTCACAAAACTTTTTGTTAGCAAACCTGTTGGGCAGAGTGAGGCCTTGATGCAACTTAGTTTATGCAGACAAAAAAAAACTTAGAAGGCTGTGAGAGCATGGTGTTTAAACCTTTTTAAATGAAAATATATAGAAATAAAAAAAGACATAAACGCTGGATTTAACTAAACGTTTTTAGCACTTGCTGGCGAGATAAATGCTCAGACGCTCATAAGAATTATTTGAGCATCCAAGCATGAGCGTCAGCATTTACCTCGCAAAATAAGATACTTTTTTATTGGACTAATTCGTTTTTTAAGGTAACCCCTATTCCCCTTCTAGCAAATTTCTACTGTTATTATCTCCTGAATGTAAAGAAGGGTGTACATTTCTTGAAAACACATGGCTCCTTAACACAAGGTGTGTAACTAGACACTAGCCTGTCTGAGTTAGAGAGTTGCGCGGGGACAGAAATCCCACCCGTCCCCACCCATCCCCGTGAGGACTCCCGCCCGTTCCCGCGAGGAATCCCCTACGTCCCCGCCCGTCCCTATAAACTACAGAAATAGTTATTTCATTTAATTATGCTACTGAATTAAAGGCTCTGGTAGAAACCCATTTAAAAATAAGTAAAAAGAATTTATTAATTTGGAAATATTAATTGGGAAGAATACATACTTTGTAAACGGGTTTCTACCAGAGCCTCTAAAGTTTATACATTTTTATCAACACAACTAATATACTACTTTATCCTGAAGCAAAAAAAAGATTTTTTTCCCTACCTTTGTTGCCTGGTTTCTGCTTTCTTCATGTTCTCATTCAATTCCTTCCATCCACTGTCTCTCTTCTCTCTGTGTCTTCCATTTGCTCTGTTACTGTGCCTCTCCCTTTCTCCTCCCTCCCAAATTGGACTGGCACCCATCTTCTTCCCTCCGCTCCCTCCATAGTCTGGCATCTCTGTCTTCTTCCCTGCCAGCGTCTTCTCCCCACTCTCTCTTCCCCATTTCCTTTCAGCGTCCTTCTTCCCCCCATCTTCCCCATGTCCTGTCAGGCAGCATCCTTCTCCCCCTTCTGCCTTCCCCATGTCCTTTCAGCGTCCTTCTCCAACCCTTTGTCTTCCCCATGTGCTTTAAGCGTCCTTCTCCCCCCTCTGTCTTCCCCATGTCCTTTCAGCGGCATTCTCCTCCCCTGTTTTCCCCATGTCCTTTCAGCGTCCTTCTCCCCCCCTGTCTTCCCCATGTCTTTTCAGCATCCTTCTCCCCCCTCTGTCTTCCCCATGTCCTTTCAGTGTCCTCCCCCCTGTCTTCCCCATGTTCTTTCAGTGTCCTTCTTCCCCCCCGTCTTCCCCATGTGCTTTCAGCGTCCTTCCCCCTCCCCCCCCCCCGTCTTCCCAATGTGCTTTCAGCGGCCTTCTCCCCCCTCAGTTTTACCCATTTCCCTTAAGCGTCTTTTCTTCTCCACTCCACCTTTCCTCCTTTTCTCCCTCCCTGCCCTTTACCTTTGTGGCGCTTCCCCACCCGACCGACAACAGAACAGGCCCGGTCGGACAAATCTCCCTGTCCTGTAGCCGCGAATCTAAATTACCTTCTTACAGCAGCTGGAGTAGTGAAGCTGCTGTAAGAGGTAATTTAGATTCGCAGCTACAGGGCAGGGAGGTTTGTCGGCCGGGCCTGTTGTCGGTCGATCGGGGGATCTGACCGGTTGTGCACATTCTCCGGGGCGGACTGCCCCCCCCCCCCTTTTTTCGTGCGCCATTGCCTTCTCCCTACCTGCCCTGCCGCACACAGCCGGCCGGAAGTCTTCCTGATGTCAGCGCTGACGTCGGAGGAAGGGAGGGCTTTGCTTAAGCCCTCCCTCCAACGTCAGCGCTGACATCGGGAAGACTTCCGTTTGGCTGTGTGCTGCGACAGGGCAGGTAAGGAGAAGGAGACTACCCTCGCGGCTAGAGTGCACTGCGATCCAACCCCGCAGGAACCCAGCGACCCTCAGAGGCGTCCCCACGGGATCCCCACGACCCTAGGGGGCGTCCCCACGGGATCCCCGCGACCCTAGGGAGCGTCCCCACGGGATCTCCGTGCCCCAAAGGGGGAACCCGCGGGGTCCCGCGGGATTCCCGTCATCCCCGTTCCCGTGCAGCTCTCTAGTCTGAGTTTAACCATTGTTTATTAATATAGCAATATGAGGAAATACATGCCTTAAAGGCAGACAGGGTATGTTCTAAAATAAATTCTAGTCAGAAGCCAGCCCTTTATGTAACAGAAAAAAAAAAAAATAAATTTAACGCACTTAGGCCCAGATGCTCTAAAATCACCGTTAAAATCCTGTGAGTTGCTATGATGCCAGTAAATTGTCCAATTTGAAAACGATGTTCAAACAACTTCGCAAGCAAAGGAGGTTCACGGAGGTCACCATAATCCCATCCGATCGGTCGTAGGAGAAAGCAAACGACACATGCGCATGTGCCAAGACAAGCTATGCCATACTTACACATGGACATTAATAATAGGGGGTGCCTTATTGTAGCAAGTCATATGTATCTATAGCTGTAAGCCACTCGTGTTACAAAAGCCATTTAAAAAGACTACAGCTTTTTTCCTTTTTGTTCGTGTGGTAGTCATAAATATGATTTTCCTGTGCTTTAACAGGCTGGTAGCAGCTGTTTGAAAAGCAAAAGTCAGGCAGTGTTGTGACTTTTCTGTGACTTTTTTTTTATTTGGTTATTTTTCTGTATAATTATGTATCAGTGAGTATGATAGCTGGGTGATCCTTTGGTTTATTTGCTGTGAATTGGTTGCTCTCCCTTTTGCAACATTACCGATGCTGGGGGGGGGGAGTTGGTTTATCCCTGTTGACATTGTCTTTATTTGTTTGCTAGCCTAGCACAGCAGGTGTGTGTGTGGGGGAGGGGGGTTCTTGGGTATACCTGTGTTGTGACTCCCTTTTGCAACACAATCATACGACAAATGTTTTTATTTCCCTTTATTGGCATGGAACAGCACATGGAGCAGCAGACCACATGGTGGAGGTGCAAGTGCTGTCACAGAGTACCATGGTCAAAAAGAAGCGGGCACTTGCACCAGAGTTCAGCAAGGATGAGCTAGAGCTTCTTGTGCAACGTGTACACCAATTTTGACTGACTTTTTAAAAAGTTGTGTCTCTCTCAGGGCAGAAAAGAACCAGCTGTGGAAAGGGGAAGGAATGGGAAGGGAGGCAGAGAGGAGGAGGGGTGCCAGCGTCCCGTGGAAGACTGAGCCCGGGGAGGACCACCCTCTTGCACCCCCCCCCCCTTACTATGCCGCTGCTTGTAGCCTTTTCGACCACCCCACCCCCTTTGCCCTCTTCAACCCCACACCAGCACTGTGGTGTAAACAAAATAAATAAAAAAGGCTTTTCCTCTCACTTAAGTCCTAGCTCTGGCAGGATACACATTTCAAATTTGACATATTGTAATCACAAAATAGAAAATAAAATTATTTTTTCTACCTTCCACTGCCATATCCAACATTTGTTTCTTTCCCACCATCTAGCATCTCTCACTGCCTTGTGCCCTGAGTCAAACCTCTCTATTCCCCTCCATGCAGCATCTTTCCCTTCCTCCCCTCCATTATCATGTGCAACATTTTTCTCCCTATACACCATCTCTCCTGCCCTCCACCTTATGTCCAACATTTCACCCTCTCTCTTCTCTGTGCATATCTCCCTCCCCTTCATATGCAGGATTTCTCCCTCTTACCCCTTTCTACCTCTTGTTTCATCATTCCTTTCCTCTCCACCCCAACAATTCTTCCTCTTTCCCTCAAAGTGCAGCATCTTTCTACCCCTCCCCTCCCCCTCTACAGCAGCTTTCCTCCCACCCATCCTCCTGCAGATCTATCTAGGATTCCATTGATTCCTAGATAGATCCACAGGTTTTGAACTTTATTGTCATAGGGGCATGTATCCAACGAGAAGAGTGATTGGTTAGTTTTTCCATGCATAGCAGACTTAATGGGTGGAGCTTCCTGCTGCCATGTTTGTGAAGCTGCTTAGACGCTCTGGAGAACAGAGTACACAAATGGGTAAACCAGAAAAATGAAAAAAAATTATACTATTTATACTTAGAACTTTTGGAAATTTAAATATTAGCAATGAATATGCTCATATATATTCCAAGAGGTAGCCGATTCCGGTGAAATGCTGGCCATCGTCGATGTGAGAAGAACTCCACATTGGGATAAGTACTCCTTTTCATTCAAATTCATTAGACAAACATAGATGATTGATTTGTTCAGTTGTTAACTACTGTTCTCTGCATTGCACAAGGCTCTTTTTGACGTTACCCAGTTGAGAAGCTTTTTATGCCGATGAAGGAATTCACCCCAGTTGAATTCTCACACTTTTTCCAACTAAAGTCGGTGTGGGAGGGGTTCTGAGGCTTTTCCTTCATCCTGGGTTTTTGATACACTTTTGAGCTCGACGCGGTTTACAGTAGGAGAAATAGGAAGGAACTACAACAGAGGGTTAGAGGTAGAAGTGTGAAGAAAATTTAGAGGACTTGGGATGCCTTTTGTGTAGAGGTATTTAGTGATTCACTTACTTGAGGGCTTATAATCACCTGGGGGTTTTGGTCACTCTGCCCCAACAGTTCTAATTTAAAGCCCTCCTCAGCAGGTTAGCCAGTCTGCTGCTGAAGACACTAATTCCCTTCATTGGTAGATGCACATCATAGAAACATAGAAATAGACAGCAGATAAGGGCCATGGCCCATCTAGTCTGCCCACCCTAATGTCCCTCTCCTACCTGTACTCTGTGAATAGATCCCACATGTCGATCCCATTTGGCCTTAAAATTAGGCACGCTGCTGGCCTCAATCACCTGAAGTGGAAGACTATTCCAGCGATCAGCCACCCTTTCACTGAAAAAGAATTTTCTGGTGTCACCGTGCAGTTTCTCGCCCCTGATTTTCCACGGATGCCCTCTTGTTGCCGTGGGACCCTTGAAAAAGAAGATATATTCTTCCACCTCGATGCGGCCCCTGAGATACTTGAACGTCTCGATCATGTCTCCCTTCTCTCTGCGTTCCTCGAGTGAGTATAGCTGAAATTTATATAGCCGTTCCTCGTATGGGAGATCTTTGAGTCCCGAGACCATCCGGGTGGCCATTCTCTGGACCGACTCCAGTCTCAGCACATTCTTGCGATAATGCAGCCTCCAGAATTGCACACAGTATTCCAGGTGGGGCCTCACCATGGATCTATACAATGGCATAATGACTTCAGGCTTACGGCTGACGAAACCACTGCGTATGCAACCTAAGATTTGTCTTGCCTTGGATGAAGCTTGCTCCACTTGATTGGCAGCCTTCATGTCCTCACTGACGATCACCCCTAAGTCTCGTTCTGCTACAGTTCTTGTTAGGATCTCGCCATTAAGGGTATAAGTTTTGCATGGATTTTGGCTGCCCAGGTGCATGACTTTGCATTTTTTGGCATTGAAGCTGAGTTGCCAGGTCCTAGACCAGCGCTCCAGTAGGAGTAGGTCGTGCCTCATGTTGTCGGGCATTGGATTTTTGTCCGTTGTGCTTTTGCCCACTACATTGCTTAGTTTGGCATCATCGGCGAATAATGTTATTTTACCTCAGAGCCCTTCTGCCAAGTCTCTTATAAAGATGTTGAATAGGATCGGGCCCAAGACCGAGCCCTGCGGCACTCCACTGATCACCTCTGTCATTTTGGAGGGGGTGCCGTTCACCACTACCCTCTGAAGCCTACCTCCAAGCCAGTTTCCAACCCATTTCGTCAATGTGTTGCCCAATTCTATAGATTGGGCAACACATCTTGCTCATCTTGCTCAGCAACCTGCGGTGTGGTACGCTATTGAATGCTTTGCTAAAGTCCAGGTATACGATGTCCAGGGACTCCCCAACATCCAGCTTCCCCGTCACCCAGTCAGAAGCTGATCAGGTTGGATTGGCAGGATCTCCCCTTAGTAAATTCATGTTGACGGGGATCCCGTAGATTCTCCTCGTTCAGGATCATATCCAATTGGCGCTTGATTAGAGTTTCCATTAGTTTGCTCACTATCGATGTTAGACTCACTGGTCTGTAGTTTGCTGCCTCCATCATTGAGCCTTTCTTGTGGAGTGGAATGACGTTAGCCGTCTTCCAGTCCAACGGGACACTGCCTGTACTAAGGGAGAAATTGAAGAGCGCGGATAGCGGTTCCGCTAAGACATCACTCAATTCCCTGAGCACCCTGGGGTGTAGATTGTCAGACCCCATTGCCTTGTTAACCTTGAGCTTTGACAGCTCACAGTGAGACACTGCTGGGCGTAAACTCAAAATTACTAAACGGATCAACTGAGTCAACCCTTGTCTGTAGCTGAGGGCCGAGTCCCGGCGCCTCTCGGGTGAAGACTGAGCAGAAGTATTCATTTAACAGTTGGGCTTTTTCCGAGTCCTTTTCTACATATTCTCCGTCTGGTTTCCTAAGACGTACTATCCCGCCTGAGTTTTTACTTCCGTCACTGATGTACCTGAAGAAGGATTTATCTCCCTTCTGGATGTTCTTCGCTAGAGACTCCTCCATTTGGAATTTGGCCTCCCTAATTGCTGTTTTGACGGCTTTTGACTTGGTCAGATAGTCTAGTCTAGAGTCCTGTTTCCCCGATTGTTTGTAAGAGATGAATGCTTTTTTCTTCTCCTTGATGAGGTCTGAGATCTCCACAGTGAACCACTGCGGCTTATTGTTTCTTTGCCGTTTACTTACTAATTTAACAAAGCGGTTTGTTGCTTCCTGTATGGTGGCTTTCAAAGTCGACCACATTTCTTCCATGTTATCGGTTTCTGCTTGGCTTTGTAGCACCTGGTGAACAAAGTCTCCCATGTCTTGGAAGTTTGTGTCCTTGAATTTGAGGACCTTGGTCAGTGTGGTAGATTTAGTGAAACCTTTCCTAAGATTGAGCCATACCATGTTGTGGTCACTGGAGGCCAATGTGTTGCCCACCGAGACCTCTATGACACTTTCTCCATTGGTAAGTATCAGGTCCAGTATTGCCTGATCCCTTGTTGGGTCCATCACCAGTTGCCTGAGTCGTGCTCCCTTCATAGAGTTTAATAGCCTCCTGCTGCTGCCGGAAGCAGAGGAAAGTGTGTCCCAATCCACATCAGGCATGTTGAAGTCACCTAATAATACTGTATCCCCACGCAAGGTGATATTAGCTATATTTCCGATTAATTCCATATCCAGGTCATCCTGTTGTCTTGGGGGTCTGTATATTACGCCAAGATAAAGGCATTTGTCCATCCCTCTGGCCAAATTAACCCAAAGGGATTCCCCAGTATACTGGACATCTGCGATTCTGGTGACCTTAATGTCATCTTTAGTATATAATGCTACACCTCCTCCCATTTTGCCCTCCCTGTCCCGGCAAAGCAAGTTGTAACCCAGTATGACCATGTCCCACCCATGGGAGTCCGTGAGCCAGGTCTCAGATATCGCCACCACATCCAGGTCGGCATTCCTTATTTCTGTTTCCAATTCCAGGATCTTGTTTCCCAGACTGTATGCGTTGACGTACATAGCCCTCCATGTTGTATTTTTGTTACGTCTCAGTGGGGATATTCCCGCTTGAGCTACTTGGACACTTTTAGCATTATACGCATGTTTTGTACTCTCCTAGACCCAGAACCACAACGTGCCTTTGGAAAATCATCCCATGGTCCAGGAAGCTGAAACGCTGTCGACAACACTATCCATACAGCCATACATTCTTCTCCAGTATGTAAGCTTCTGTGCTCGGGTCTATACTCTCATCAGGCTGGATTGACAAGAATACCACTATGCACCTGACTGCTTCATTCAACTGAGAGGTTGAATGAGCAATGCCAAGGGTACAAGGAAAATACTAGAGGATCAATCCTAGGATAAAACCATAGGGAACACTGAAAACAAGTGGATGATGACTGAGCCCCTTGAACCACAAATGTTCTCTTAATGAGATAGAGCAGTTTCAGAGATGTGCAAGTCTGCAAGTTTTTGGAGAAACCTAGAATGACTGCCTAGGTAAAAAGATCATGGATAAGTCAAGGAAGGCAAGAAGCACATCTCTGCAACTATCAATGCCTAGTCTAATGTACTGTAGTTAGTGAAACTGAGGAGCGCCTCTCCTGCCCAGTTAAATACTTTTGTATATTGGGTCCATTGTTCTCACTTTGTACATCATTGTTGCTGTAAGATGGAATTGTATAATTTATATCTTTTTATTGCATAAGAAAAAACTAGTTTCAATTATACATGGATATCATGGTAAGAACTTGTATTTCTTATCACACTTGGGTTTATAAACTTTATATACATACCACCTTTTGTGAATCTACTACTACTATGTATCATTTCTGTAGTGCTGCCAGACATACACAGTGTTGTACATTAAACATGTAACAGACAATCCCTGTTCGATAGAGCTTACAATCTAATCAAAACAAACATATAGGGGTTAGGGAATTTCTCACAGACAAAATGATAAAACAGATGTTCAAAAAGCTTTTGAAGACTTTCTTATTTGCAGAAGCTTTTTTTTTTTAATGGTTAAAGAATATTGATTTTTAGATGATTACAGAATGATTAATTTATTTGTTTTAATGTGAAGAATCTTTTATTGTTTTATGTTGTGTTTTATTATGTATGTTTGTTATGGTACCCGTTTAGGTTTCTAGTGGGCTATAAGATTTTTAAATAAATAAAATGAATTAGGAGTTAAAAGAAGCCTTGAAAAAGTAGGCTTTTAGCCTAGATTTGAACACTGCTAGAGACCAAAGGATCATTTCATAAATGCTGGCTTTTACAAAGCTTTGGTAGAGGTTTCTACCGCAGGCCAGCAAGGTAAATGCTCTGAAGCTCATAGAATTCCTATGTTTTGGAGCATTTACCTCACTGGCCCACAGTAAAAAAGACCTCTACTGCAGCTTTGTAAAAGGAGTCCAAAGTTGGTTAACAAAGCCCAATAAATTTTAGATGAAGGTGCACACTTCATTTGGCCTATAGCTGCACTGTGAATTTCATTGAAAGAGTGAAACAAATGCATCAAATATAATTTTACTTTTTGTGATGCTTTCAGCTGACTGTAGCCTCTACATCAGAGATGCCCAATACGTCGATCGCGATCAACCGGTCGATCGCTTGGGCAACGCAAGTCAATCGCGGGGCCATGGAGTTTCCCTTCTCTTTTTTTCCCCTCCTGACCAGTGTGAAATTAATCCGACTCGTGGAGAATGCCGGCCAATCAGGGTTAGAAGGTATGCAGGGGATGGAGCTTAGCGCGGTATGACGTGAGACGGAAGTGGTGCGCAGGTGTTTGGACAACCAGATGAAGCACTTCCAGCTCTGGGCCGTTTGTTGCTTGTTCAAACCGCCTGTTGTGGTAAGAGCCGAGGTTGGGAATAATGCTGCCCAGGTGAATCGATTTGATTTAAAAAAACAAAAAAAAATGGGCCTCCTGATTCAGTCACCGACCGTCCTCCCCTCGCCCCCTAAAGCAGGATCAGCAGCACTGCCTCTTGCTGGCTGGCCGCTACTGCTCCTGCTTTAGAGGGCGAGGGAGGAGGGTCAGTCGGGAAGTGCTGTGGTGTCCGGCTTTCCCCCTGGCCTCCCGCACATCCCTTTACCTAATTCCAACAGGGAGCAGCCTGCAGAGAGGATCACCGGTACTTTAGCGATCCTTGCAGGTTGCCATAGGCCTCAGGAGCTATCTTCCCTTTGCCACAATCCTGCCTCTGACACCAGAGGAGGGGCAGAACTGTGGCAGAGGGAACACAGCTCCTGAGGAACACGCAGGCCTTCGGGGGGGCAGTCGGGAGAGGGAGGAGGAAGGCCTTTGGGGTGGGGTGCGGGACTTCAGGGGGGACAGGCCTTTGGAGGAGGGAGGCCCTGGTGTAGAAGTACATGGAGGGAGGGAGGGAAAGGGGGGTTCAAAGAGATGTGCATATGCTGGACTTTGGGGGAAGTAATAATGGGTCTAAAAACAGAGGAGAGGGAGAGAGATGATGGACAATGGGATTTAGGGAGGGAAGGAACCGAAAGGGAAGAAGTGAACACAAGGGATGGTGTGGAGGGGGGCACAGAGATACTGGATAGGAAGGTAGTTGTGAAGAGAAAGGGAGAGATGGTAGACCCTGGGGTGGTGGGGAAGGAGGGAGAGATGAAGGAAGAAAGGGTAGTTGAGAAAAGGTGGATCTTGGGATGGAGATGAAAAAAGGAAAGATGCCAGATTTCCAGGGGAGGGAAGGGAAACAGAAGGGAGGACAGAGATGGAAGATGGATGGTTAGCACGAAGAAAGAAGAAAACGATAAATGGGCAGGAGACCCTGGCAAGCGAGTTATCAGAAGACAAGCAGAGCCTGGGACCAAAATGATTCGAATAATGACCAGACAACAAAGGTAGGAAAACTGATTTTATTTTCAATTTAGTGATCTCTAAAGTTGAAAGGGGATAGATTCCGTACAAACGTAAGGAAGTTCTTCACCCAGAGAGTGATAGAAAGCTGGAACGCTCTTCCAGAGGCTGTTATGGGGAAAACACCCTTCAAGGATTCAAGACAAAGTTAGACAAGTTTCTGCTGAACAAGAATATGCGCTGGTAGGGCTAGTCTCAGTTAGGGTACTGGTCTTTGACCAGAGGGCTGCCACGTGGGCGGACTGCTGGTCATGATGGACCACTGGTCTGACCCAGCAGCGGCAATTCTTATGTTCTTAAAATGTGTCCCGTTTTGAGAATTTATATCTATATTTATATCTATATTTTGCACTATGGCCCCCATTTACTAAACTGCAATAGTGTTTTTTAGCGCAGGGAGCCTATGAGCATTGAGAGCAGGGCATTCAGCGCAGCTCCATGCGCTAAAAACCACTATCGCGGTTTAGTAAAAAGGGAGGGGGTATATCTGTCTATTTTTGTATAGTTGTTACTGAGGTGACATTGCATAAAGTCATCTGCCTTGATCTCTTTGAAAAAACCCCGGAATATAAATGATAGTTAACATTTTCTCTGCGTACAGTGTGCTTTGTGTTTTTTAAAATTTTATTGTTGGTAGATCATTTTGACTTGGCCATTTTAAACGTAGCTCGCAAGCCCCAAAAGTGTGGGCACCCCTGCTCTACATGTTCTAAAGATAATTCCCCTGCAGTTTTTTTTCATAACAGATTGTAATTGCCTTAGTAAACCACAGAGTGGCAACAGACACACATTTCTTTGAGGTTAGTCATGGAAAATGAAATGTCCTTATTGTCTAGCTTTAGGAAATTGGTGAGGGAAGAAAGAAGCCAGCAGTGGTCAAACATGGACAGTCAGAGTTGATTGCTACATATTTTAAATGTTATAAGAAAGCATATGAAACAACAGACAGGCTGCTGTGTATGGAAATTTAAGTGCTGGCTGGCAGGGTGCCATAGACTGAATTCTTCGAATATCTGGATTGGATTCAAAGCCAAACTCTCTTGTGTCTTTTTTGTTATCATCTAGAAAAAAAATTACATGCAATAAACAGCCACAGAGAGAGATTTTAACTAAATGCTTCTGCCTGTTGAAGATCTTACCACACATCTAGTTGCCAAAAATATTGGACTGAATTTAAGAGGTTAAAATAACAGTACAGCCAAATCATTTTACTTAACATAGCCCATTGGTCATATAGTTTTGCTGACAATGAAGCAGAAGCTACTGATATATTTTATGAAGTTACAATATATATGCAGTTTGGCTATTCATACTGGTCATCAGTATGGAGAAGACTAAAGTGCTTACTACCGATGGCTTTCTAATAGTCATACCCCTAAACCTAGTGTAATTAGAACATGCGCAGCATTTGAGATACCTTGACTCCATAGCACAGAAAAACGTTACCTCAACAGGAGGAGTATTCTAGTGGTTATAACCCATGCCTCAGCACCCTGAGGTTGAAGGTGCAATCTCCATGCCACTCCTTGTGACCCTCCGTTGCCCCAGATAGTTAGATTGTGAGCCTGCTAGGACAGATAGAGAGAAAAACTTAAAGTATCTGAATATAAACTACTTTGAATAGAATATAAGAAATTAAATAATAATATTAACACCTGAAATTAAAAAATGAAATCAAACTGGTGCTACCACAGCAGCATTTGTGTCACTCATCTGGTGCCTGAAGTCAAACATTACTGTACACGCCAAAATGTAGATACTGTATAGAACCAATCATCAAAAAAACTAGAAACTTCAAACACCTTGTCTCTGGAAGATCCTTGGCACTTCTCCCAGATACCAAATGAGGACCGAAACCATCCACTAGCAATGCTGCAAGCAGACCACCACATCTGATAAAATAAAAACCCAACAGAATGGTACTGGCACTTTTGTAGAATGGATCCATTATGATATCCATACAGGCTACTCTGAAGATTATGTTCACCTCAATGGAAGTTCAAATAAGTACATCAAGGAAGCTTGGATAAAATAAATTGAAAACAACTTAACCTGTTGTAGATTTGGAAAATCTTAAACTGCAACAATAGACGTATCATACTGGAGAGACATCAAGGTCCCTGCAGCGTACTGGATATATGGTCATCTACAACCAGTCATGCACTTAGAGACCTCAAGTTCAGTTGAGCTTAATTCAGTTTATAGTTAATGCCAACAAGACAACATCGCACTCTTTTACTGAGCTCTGGTTTTATTTCATTTTTGAAAAACCAAATGCTTTGATTCTGCTACTTAGCCACTCCTCTCAGGAATCAATGCAGTAAACTCATGATAGAGCTGTGCATATGGCTTGCTAACACGGGGTGGAAGGGGACGTGCACAGATGTGTCAAAAATTAGCTGGCAGACAGAAAGCAGAGGGTAGGAGTAAAGGGACACTACTCTTGACTGGAAAGGGGTCACGAGTGGTGTCCCACAGGGGTCAGTGCTGGGGCCGTTGTTGTTCAATATATTCATTAATGATCTGGAAACAGGGACGAAATGCGAAGTTATAAAATTCGCAACAACACAGAACTCTCCAGTAGGGTCAGAACTGCTGAGAAATGCAAAGAACTACAAAGTGACCTGAAAAAGCTGAGTGAGTGGGCAAAAAGATGGCAGATGAGCTTATATGTAGAGAAATGTAAAGTCTTTCACATAGGGAAAGGGAACCCGATGTACAGCTATACGATGGGAGGGAGGGTAGTAGGGGAAGGCAACCTAGAAAAGGACTTGAGGATATTGGTGGATACTACGATGAAGTCAGCGGCACAATGTGCAGCGGCCTCAAAAAATGCGAACAGAATGTTGGGCATTATCAAAAAAGGTATCACTACTAGAACAAAAGAAGTTATCCTGCCACTGTATCGAGTAATGGTGCGCCCGCATCTGGAGTACTATGTCCAATACTGGTCGCCGCACCTTAAGAAAGATATGGCGATGCTCGAGAGGATCCAGAGAAGAGCAACAAAGATGATTAAGGGCATGGAAAACCTTGCATATACCGAAAGGCTAGAGAAGCTGGGGCTCTTTACCCTGGAAAAGCGGAGGCTTAAGGGGACATGATAGAGACTTATAAAATCATGAAAGGCATAGAGAAGGTGGAGAGGGACAGATTCTTCAGGCTAGCGGGGACATCAAAAACAAAAGGGCATTCAGAAAAACTGAAAGGAGACAGATTCAAGACGAATGCTAGGATGGTGGACTCAGAGGGTGGTGGACACCTGGAATGCGCTTCCAAGAGAGGTGATAGGACAGAGTACAATGTTGGGTTTAAAAAAGGGCTTGAATGACTTCTTGAAGGAGAAAGGGATTACAGGGTATAGATAGAGGGTTACTATACAGGGTACTTCAGGATTAGGGCATAAACAATGTAGGTGGTCAAGGACCTGGGGGGGTCGCCGCGGGAGCGGACTGCTGGGCACGATGGACCCCTGGTCTGACCCGGCAGAGGCAATGCTTATGTTCTTATAGCAAAATTTTATTCCCTGGTGCTATAAGCAAATAAAATGCAAATTATCACTGCATTCAAAAGTGTACGCTGTCATGCAGAATATTCTGTAACTCCACGCAATGTTCCAAAAGTAGTCTTATGTAACTGTACATTGTAACTCCATGACTGTAAAACTGTAACCTGTCCTGAGCTCTTTGGGGAGGACAGGATATAAAACCAAATAAATAAACAGTGGACACCACTTTACTGCAGGCCAGTTATTCTCACAAACCCACCCTTTCTTCCTTGGAGTTGTCTTTTCTAGCTCTGTTACTAGATTGTTGGTCCTGCCCTTGCAAGTTAGGCAGGAAGGCACCCACGCATGCATGGTGAGATGCTGCTAAGGCTTCTTAAAAGGATAGTATGGTGGACAGTGTTCACGTTGGACTCCATTGGATGATTTCACCCAGTTGTGAGAATAATTGACCTGCTGTAAATAGGCAACATCTTCTCTTTCCAAGACAACCCATATCGCTTCCTTCCTTTCCTTTCGTTCAAGCGGATTTTCTCAGTCATCAGACCCTGGATCTGGGAGAATGATCTCTCTTCCAGCGAGCGTTCGAGTGCACAGTGCATCAGTAGGGTCATCCATTTCAAGTGCCTTAGTATTATTTTTTACAGCGCTACACCTTCAGTTTTTCCAGCTAATTTCTTCCTAAGTAGATTATAACTGGTATGATTGCATCCCACTCAATGAGAATCATTGAACCATTGCTCTGTGTACGCCATAATATCTAAATCTGCTTCTAACATCAGGGTTTGCAGATCCTGCCTTTGTTGTTTAGACTGCAAGCATTTGTGTACATCGCTTTCAGGCTATTTATTTTCTCATCCTCTATATCTTTTTGTCTACTCCCTTTTATTAAAAAAAAAAATAATAAAAATCTAGTTATGCAGGATTGAAGTGATCATGATTATCAAAATCCTGAAGAAGGGGGTGCCTAGAGACCTTAAAAATTATTTATTTATTTATTTAAAATATTTATTATCCACATAAGACCTAGGCGGCTTACAATAAAAACACCCAAAATCATTAAACAAACATTTTCAAAAAAGTCATCATTTAGATCAGTACAATAGAAGAAATATCTGTGAGATCAGCATAATACAGAAATCGTCCTAAATACAGAAAGTATTCATTTCATTGAAATGCCTGGACCAAAAGATGAGTTTTTAATAACTTCCTAAATCTCAGCACATTCTCACAAAAATGTAAAGTTCCAGGAATACTGTTCCACAGAACCGGACCAGCCACTGAAAAAGAAGATTTTGCTGGATTTATCTAATGTATCTCTCCTCTTATTCCCCAACCAATAACATGTATTTTTCAGACCTCAATGTACTCCCTGGCTTTTATATTTGAAAAATATCATTAAAATACCTGGGCAATTTACCACAGATTTTTTGATGGACCAATTTCAGAATTATATAATGTAAACAAAATTGCACTAGAAGCCAGTGAAGCTTCTTTAATATAGGGAATTTATCCCAGAACAAGCAGGCAGCATATTTTCACACTTGGGTGACATCTCCGATGGAGTCCCTATACGGACACTTTAAGTGTATCACAACTTTAAGAGTTTAGAAAGTTCGCAATTAGCCCGCATCGTGCATGCGCGAGTGCCTTCCCACCCGACATAGGCGCGCGGTCCCTTGGTTTTTTAGTTTCCACGGAGCTAAGAAGATGTTTCAATGGATGTTGAAATTCTTTGAGTCTTCCTGCTCTCATGTTTTTGACATTTAATAGTCTTTTCTTTTTCCTTTGGTTAATTATTTTTATTAAAAAAAAATAAGTAAAAAGAATCTATCTTTCTTTTTTTCTCCCTCATGGATCTTGGCCCGGCAGGGCTTGTTCATCCACCTTGGCCACCGGTTTCAATTTAGCCAAGGCGATATTCCTGTTCATGTCACGCCAGCTGGCGGGATTTAAGAAGTGCATTCGCTGTGCTTGGCCTATCTCTGTGACTGACCCACATCGCTGGTGTTTCCAGTGTTTAGGGCCAGAGCACCATCCCGAAACCTGCACGGACTGTTCATCGCTTCAGAAGAGAACTTTAAAAATCCACCTTCTACAACAGCAACGTCTGTTCGGTGTCGCTTTGGAGGGGGAGCCAACATCGCTTCCGACATCGACGCCGACCAATATGATACTGCTCATATCGACACCGGCAGAGACTTCTGACCTGTCTCTGGTGTCACATCATCCAGTGAGTAAGCCGGCTAAGAAGCCTTCCCCTTCTCCATCTGGGACTCAGGTCAAAATGACATTGAGCAAAGTCATGCCGACCTCGAAAAAGTCCCTTAAGTGCCCGGTCCAGATCTCGGTGAGTGCCTCGACATTGGCATCTTCATCGCCAGACCGGAGAGCCACACCAGTGGTACTGGCGAAGAAGCCAAAGGTACCGGTGCTCTTCCTCAACCAAAAAATTGACAATTTGCTTCAGGAGGAACTGGGTGAGTATTTTCACATGTTGGTGCCGACGCAGCTTATGCCCATGTCGACACTGACTCTTCCGGTGCAGGTCCATTCTGAACAACTCACGACACCAACCACACCTCTAACTGATGCTCCACTGGTGTGGAGGCCTTCGGCACAGGAGTCGAATGATCCCTCTCCACGGCATCAGTCATCCTTGACTCAGACTTCTAGATAGGTTTCTACGGTTCTATCCAGGAAGGCTTCTTGTAAAACTAAACATCTTGAGGCTTTGACACCGAGTTCTCGGCACCGTCCTCATTCCATCCAGGATTCGGACTTGTTTGGGGACTCTGACCAGGAACTACTTTCTACTGATGATGATTCTTCACCTTCAGATTCACCTCATCGTTCTCCAAGGGCTGATTTCCTGTCTGAACCGTCTTCGTTTTCAAAATTTCTCCATCGGATGAACTTTCCATCCCTTTGGAGGCAGACTCTAAACATAGTAAAGAGTTCTTAGAGGCTTTAGATTACGACCAACCTCCTAAGGATATGCTGAAGCTCCCTCTCCATGATATCTTGAGGGAGACTTTCTACAAAAATCTAGAGACGCCTCTCTCCATTCCTTTGGTGCCTAAAAAGTTGAAATCTGTATACAGAGTGGTTTCTGTTCCTGGTTTTGATAAGCCTCAACTCCTGCATGAGTCTTTAGTGGTAGAGTCTACTTTAAAAAAGTCTTCAGGAGCTAATGTTTATGTGTCCTTACCTCCTGGCAGAGAAGGTAGAGCAATGGACAAGTTTGGTAAACGCCTTTATCAGAATGCAATGCTGGCAAACTGATCTGGAAATTATAATTTTCATTTTTCCTTTTACCTGAAACATCTGATCAAACAATTTTCAGCTTTTCAGAAATACATTCCAGCATGTAAGACCCAAGCTTTCCAGATTAACTGCGGAAGTATATGGTCCGAACTACTTATGATACCTTTGAGCTCACCTCACGGGCTGCAGCCATGTTGGTAGCTATGACAAGTTTGGTGTGGCTTCGTGTCTCCGAACTGGATGTTAACCACCAGGATCAGTTGGCCAATGCTCCGTGTCTCGGAGATGAATTCTTTGAACCATCCATGGACACTGCCACCCAGAAGCGCTCTGACCATGAGACCCGTTGGGACACATTAGTCAAACCCAAGAAGAAGCCTCAACCTCCTCGTGCTTTCAAACCTTCTTATTCTTACCAACATAGGTATACTACTAAATATGCTCCTCCTACTCCTCCTCAACCTAGAAAACAAAAGCAGCAACCACGTCAACAGCCTAAACAATTGGCTGCCCAACAAAAATCTACACAGCCTTTTTGACGTGTTCCTCAGGAGCATAGCCACAGTTCCCATTTTCTACCCCCTGCCTCAGCTGATCGGAGGTTGGCTTCAGCATTGCTTCCATTGTTGGGAGCTCAATTCCACAGATCTCTGGGTTCTCACCATCATTCACCAGGGTTACACTCTCCATTTTCACATCCTCCAAGAGAGTCTATTTCGGACCCTGCACAATCCTCTCTTCTTCTTCAAGAGGTTCAAGCCCTTGTTCTTCTCAATGTCATAAAAGAAGTTTCTCTATCCCAACAACATCAGGGATTTTACTCCCGTTATTTTTTAATTCCAAAGACAACGGGAGGACTGTGACCCATTCTGGATCTCAACAAATTTCTAGTCAAGGAGAAGTTGTGGATGCTCTTCCTCACCCTCCTTTATCCTCTTCTGGATTGGAACGACTGGCTATGCTCTCTAGATCTCAGAGAAGCCTATACTCATATACCAATCCATCTTGCTTCTCACAAATATGTAATGTAATGTAATTTATTTCTTATATACCGCTACATCCGTTAGGTTCTAAGCGGTTTACAGAAAATATACATTAAGATTAGAAATAAGAAAGGTACTTGAAAAATTCCCTTACTGTCCCGAAGGCTCACAATCTAACTAAAGTACCTGGAGGATAATAGAGAAGTGAAAAGTAGAGTTAGAGGAAAAATAAAAATAAAATAAACATTTTAACAAGACAGCATTGATCTAATTACTTTGGAAGGTAGAAGAGAGGAGAGAAAGGAATAGAAGCAGAAGGGGGAGCCATTGAACAGTAGAATTCTGGAGAAATTTAAATGATAGAAATAGAACAAAACAAAGACAAAAGGCAAAACAATAGATAAGATTAAAGATAAATCATAAGCTGGAAAGAAAAATAAAATAAAACTTTGTCTTCAATCCACGGTTTCAGCGTCAGTGATGAAGTGGAGCAAGTAAGTTTAGGAGGAGCGATTGACGTTTCCAGAAAGGGCTTCTTCAGGGAAGAGACTTGGCAGACAGTCCCAGGATGCCTATGTCTCCTCCCCTGCGATGTTCTCCCATCCATGCATTCCCTCCCAGACACACTGCCCGTGCCCCAGCCGCTCCAAGGAGGCTGCCCCAGATGAGGCCCACGGTGAATACAGGATTCTCTCCTCTGCGGGAAAGCCGCCCGGAGCCGACAGTCGATCTTCTTAGCGGATTGCATGGGGGGAAGAGTTCACACTCTTGGTAGGATCGGGTCTGTGGGCTCTTGGTGGTTGTGGTAGGTCTCGCTGCTGCTTGTATGTAAAAGCAGTTGTTTTTCTACTGCTGCTGATATTTAAAGCAGGTAGATTGATCTCTTAAACGGGATATAGGGGGAGGAGCTCACATGCCTGGTTGGATCGGGGCAAGGGCTCCTATTATAGGCTGCTTAGGTGTTAAAAGCAGTTGATCTCCTACTTCTGATAATATTTAAAAGCAAGCATATTGATTTTTCCAACGGAATGCTGGGGGAAGAGCTTACTTGTTTGGCTGGATCAGGGCAAAGGGCTCTCGGTAGTGGAGGCTGGTCCTGTTGCTGCTTAGGTGTAAAAAACAGTTGATCTTCCTAGTGGACTGCAGGGGGAGGTGGAGCTCACACTCTTGGCTGGATCGGGTCTGTGTGCTCTTGGTAGTTGCGGATAGTTCCGCTGCTGCTGAGGTGTAAAAGCAGTTGATTTCCCACTGTTGCTGATATTTAAAAGCAGGTAGATTGATCTCTCCAATGGACTGCAGAGGGAGGAGCTCACATGCCTGGCTGGATCGGGGCAAAGGGCTCTTGGTAGTGGTGGCTGGTCCTGCTGCTGCTTAGGTGTAAAAGCAGTTGATTTTCCTAGCGAACTGCAGGGAGGGTGGAGCTCATATTTTTGCAGGACCGGGACTGTGGGTTTTTGGTGGGTTGGTCCCGTTGCTGCTTAGGTGTAAAAGCAATTGATCTCCCACTGCTGCTGATATTTAAAAGCAGGCAGATTGTCCAGGGAGAGGAGCTCTGCACTCAAACTGCCATCCTCCTCGCCTCCAAGTTCCAAATACCTTCGCTTTCAAGTGAATCAGCGCCATTACCAATACAAAGTTCTTCCTTTCGGCCTGGCATCTTCTCTAAGAGTCTTATAGTTGATATAGTATATCTAAATTTTCAGAAACCTTTTAATAAAGTTACTCATGAGAGGCTCCTGAGAAAATTAGTGTCATGGGATAGGTGGCAAAGTTCAGTTGTGGATCAGGAATTGGTTATTAGATAGAAAACAGAGGGTAGGGTTAAATGGACATTTTTCTCAATAGAGGAGAGTAAACAGTGGAGTGCCACAGAGGTCTGTACTGGGACCGGTGCTATTTAACTTATTTATAAATGATCTGGAAATTGGAACGACGAGTGAGGTGATTAAATTTGCAGAAGACACTAAACTGTTGTTAAAACGCATGCAGATTGTGAAAAATTGCAGGCGGACCTTAGGAAATTGGAAGACTGGGCATCCAAATGGCAAATGAAATTTAATGTGGACAAATGCAAAGTGATGCACATTGGGAAGAATAACCTGAATCACAGTTACCGGATGCTAGGGTCCACCTTGGGGATTAGCGCCCAAGAAAAGGATCTGGGTGTCATCGTAGACAATACGATGAAACCTTCTGCCCAATGTGCGGCGACAGCCAAAAAATCTAACAGGATGCTAGGAATTATTAAGAAAGGGATGGTTAAAAGACTAAGAATGTTATAATGCCCCTGTATTCGCTCCATGGTGCGACCTCATCTGGAGTATTCAATTCTGGTCTCCTTATCTCAAGAAAGATATAATGGCGCTAGAAAAGGTTCAAAGAAGAGCGACCAAGATGGTAAAGGGGATGGAACGCCTCTCGTATAAGGAAAAATTAAAACGGTTATTAATAATAATAACAGTTTATATACCGCAGGACCGTGAAGTTCTATGCAGTTTACAGTGATTTAAAAGATGTTACAAAAAGAGTGGAATTAACAAAGTTAAAAGCTAGTGATTAACATCTCTAGGGATCAGTTATTGTGGAATAAGACTGTACAGGTTAGTTGCCTAAATACTTCAGGAACAGATATGTTTTTAGGCGTTTCCTAAATTCCCCATAAGTAGTAGGCATAAGCAATTGTTCCAGATCTTTACCCCATAATGCTGCCTGATGTGAGAAAAGATGTTGATACCGTCTTTTAAATTTACATCTTCTAACCAGAGAGAAAATAAAATTCAATTGTGAGCTTCTTTTATGTTGTTGGCTGGGAAAGAGAAAAGGTCAGTTATATATTTAGGGGCTAAACCGAATAGTACCTTAAAACAAAAACAACCAAACTTAAACTTTCATGAAATATAAAAAAAACCAAGAAGAGGAGAGCAGAAAGGACTACAGGGTGAAACTGAAAGAAGCCAAGAGAGAGATACGTTTGGCGAAGGCACAGGCGGAAGAACAAATGGCTAAAAATGTAAAAAAGGGAGATAAAAATTTTTTCAGATATATTAGTGAAAGGAGGAAGATAAAAAATGGAATTGCTAGGCTAAAAGATACTGGGAACAAATATGTGGAGAGTGATGAGGAGAAAGCAAATGTGCTAAACAAATACTTCTGTTCTGTGTTCACAGAAGAAAATCCTGGAGAAGGACCGAGATTGTCTGGCAAAGTTACACGAGAAAATGGAGTAGATTCTGCGCCGTTCACGGAGGAGGGTGTTTATGAGCAACTTGAAAAACTGAAGGTGGACAAAGCGATGGGACCAGACGGGATCCATCCCAGGATACTAAGGGAGCTCAGAGAGGTTCTGGCGAGTCCTATTAAAGACTTGTTCAACAAATCTCTGGAGACGGGAGTGATTCCTGGGGATTGGAGGAGAGCGGATGTGGTCCCTATTCATAAAAGTGGTCACAGGGATGAAGCAGGAAACTACAGGCCGGTGAGCCTCACTTCAGTTGTTGGAAAAATAATGGAAGTGTTGCTGAAAGAAAGGATAGTGTATTTCCTTGAATCTAATGGGTTACAGGATCTGAGGCAACATGGCTTTACAAAAGGTAAATCGTGCCAAACGAACCTGGTTGAATTTTTTGATTGGGTAACCAGAGAGCTGGATCGAGGACATATGCTAGATGTAATTTACTTGGATTTCAGCAAAGCCTTTGATACAGTTCCTCATAGGAGGCTGTTGAACAAACTTGAAGGGCTGAAGTTAGGACCCAAAGTGGTGAACTGGGTCAGAAACTGGCTGTCGGACAGACGCCAGAGGGTGGTGATTAATGGAAGTCGCTCGAAGGAAGGAAAGGTGACTAGTGGAGTCCCTCAGGGTTCGGTGCTGGGGCCAATCCTGTTCAATATGTATGTAAGTGACATTGCTGAAGGGTTAGAAGGAAAAGTGTGCCTTTTTGCAGATGATACCAAGATTTGTAACAGAGTAGACACCGAAGAGGGAGTGGAGAATATGAAAAAGGATCTGCAAAAGTTAGAGGAATGGTCTAATGCCTGACAACTAAAATTCAATGCAAAGAAATGCAGAGTAATGCATTTGGGGATTAATAATAGGAAGGAACCGTATATGCTGGGAGGAGAGAAGCTGATATGCACGGATGGGGAGAGGGACCTTGGGGTGATAGTGTCCGAAGATCTAAAGGCGAAAAAACAGTGTGACAAGGCAGTGGTTGCTGCCAGAAGGATTCTGGGCTGTATAAAGAGAGGCGTAGTCAGTAGAAGGAAGAAGGTGTTGATGCCCCTGTACAGGTCATTGGTGAGGCCCCACTTGGAGTATTGTGTTCAGTTTTGGAGACCGTATCTGGCGAAAGACGTAAGAAGACTTGAGGCGGTCCAGAGGAGGGCGACGAAAATGATAGGAGGCTTGCGCCAGAAGACGTATGAGGAGAGACTGGAAGCCCTGAATATGTATACCCTAGAGGAAAGGAGAGACAGGGGAGATATGATTCAGACGTTCAAATACTTAAAGGGTATTAACGTAGAACAAAATCTTTTCCAGAGAAAGGAAAATGGTAAAACCAGAGGACATAATTTGAGGTTGAGGGGTGGTAGATTCAGGGGCAATGTTAGGAAATTCTATTTTACGGAGAGGGTGGTGGATGCCTGGAATGCGCTCTCGAGAGAGGTGGTGGAGAGTAAAACTGTGACTGAGTTCAAAGAAGCGTGGGATGAACACAGAAGATTTAGAATCAGAAAATAATATTAAATATTGAACTAAGGCCAGTTACTGGGCAGACTTGCACGGTCTGTGTCTGTGTATGGCCGTTTGGTGGAGGATGGGCAGTGGAGGGCTTCAATGGCTGGGAGGGTGTAGATGGGCTGGAGTAAGTCTTAACAGAGATTTCGGCAGTTGGAACCCAAGCATAGTACTGGGTAAAGCTTTGGATTCTTGCCCAAAAATAGCTAAGAAGAAAAAAAAAAAAAAAAAAAAATTTAAATTGAATCAGGTTGGGCAGACTGGATGGACCATTCGGGTCTTTATCTGCCGTCATCTACTATGTTACTATGTTACTATGTTTATGGTAAAATAACCCAACTTAGCAGTAGTACATGTTGGTAACTTCCCCTGAGTCTGCCCAGTCAGACCTGCCCTTATTTGCCTTTCTCCCTTCAGCTAAGGATGCAGTATTTTTTCCAGGGGTCTTTCTGGAAGCCATGACAACCACTACCCACCAACCCTCTACCATATACCATTGAGTTGGCCACTGACTCATGGCAACACCTACTGTACAGTGAGGAATCTACTCTTTGATGTTTCACTGCAGAGTACAGGAGTGGTTTGCAATTGCTTTCTCCTCTGCAGTATGTGCCTTCTGTAAAGTATGTAGCTCCACTGTGTCACTGCTGCCCAACATGGGGTCCCTCAGCCTACAGCACCTGGTATTCCCAGGTGGTCTCCCATCCACGTACTGGTTAGGGTAACCAATAGTAGGGTTACAAGACGTCCAGATTTCCCCTCCATTAAGAGGACATGTCTGGGTGTCCGGACGGCTTTTCAAAACCCGGCACTTTGGACAGCTGAGGGGAGTAACGATTGAAGTCTACAAAATCGTGAGTGGTGTATAATGGGTACAAGTAGATCAATTTTTTACTCCGTCAAAACTTGCAAAGTCTAGGGGACACTCAATGAAGTTACAGGGAAATACTTTTAAACTTCACACGTGCCTCCATCAGCAGCCAATGCAGAAGTCAGTAGGAAGGTGTTACATGATCGAACTTCTTCAACCCAAAAATCTATTTGACAGCTGCATTTTGCACCAGTTGTAGTCACCACATATTCTTCTAGGAAATTGCCAAGTAGGCGATATTACAGTAATCAAGTTGACTCAGTATGAAGGATTGTACCAGAATTCTGAATGATGACACATCAAAATATGCTCTAATTGCCTGAAGCTTCCAAAGAGTGAAAAAACCCTTTCTGATTATGGAGTCCACCTGATCTTTCATGGTTAGGCTCTAGTCCAGTGTTACACCCAATACCTTCATAGTAGATTGAATAGGATAACTAAGTTTATTGATGCATAGTGATGTTTTGGTATCAAGCGGGTGTGGTTAGGGCTCTTCAGCTTGGAAAAGAGACAGCTGAAGGAAGATATAATTGAAGTCTACAAAATCCTGAGTGGAGTAGAATGGGTACAAATGGATTAATTTTTCACGCCATCAAAAATTACAAAGACTAGGAGACTTCAATGAAGTTACAGGGAAATACTTTTAAAACCAATAGGAGTAAATTTTTTTTCACTTGGAGAATAGTTAAGTTCTGGAATGCGTTGCCAGAGGATGTGTTAAGAGCGGATAGCGTAGCTGGTTTTAAGAAAGGTTTGGACAAGTTCCTGGAGGAAAAGTCTATTGTATGTTATTGAGAAAGACATGGGGGAAGCCACTGCCTGCCCTAGATTGATAGCATAGAATATTGCTACTCCTTGGGTTTTGGTCAGGTACTAGTGACCTGGATTGGCCACCATGAGAACAGGTTACTGGGCTTGATGGACCATTGGTCTGACCCAGTAAGACTATTCTTATGTTTTTAAGAGTCTTCATGAAGTGCCTGATTGTAATGGTCGCATCTCTCCGATCTCACAGTCTTCAGGTTTTTCCTTTTCTGGACGACTGGTTGATCAAAGCTCTTTCATCTCAAGAAGTGGCTCTAGCAACATCTCAGACCATTTCCTTCCCAAATCCCATCTCCTTCCAACACAACGTCTTCAGTTCATTGGAACTATCCTAGACACTACTCTCATGAGAGCATTTCTTCCCTCAGAATGTCGGAATGCTCTCCTCATTCTCTGCCAACAGCTGTTGACTGTTTAGAACAGTGGTTCCCAAACCTGTCCTGGGGGACCCCCAGCCAGTCAGGTTTTCAAGATATCCCTAATGAATATGCATGAGAGAGATTTGCATATAATGGAAGTGACAGGTATGCAAATCTCTCTCATGTATATTCAAGTTTCAAGTTTCAAGTTTATTGGTTTTTTATAACCCGATCATAAAACAAATATCTGACCGGTTAACAATAAAATCTAGATAGAAAAGAAAGAAGTATTTAGATGTGTTGGGAGAGATTAGTGAGGAAGAAAAAATAGAAACATTTAGAACATATGGACAAACCTGACAGTGAGGGTAATTGGGAAGGTTGGGAGAAAGTTACATAATCTTAGAAGAAATGAGATAGAGGGAAGGGATAAAACATGGGGGGCGGGGGTGCCTGGTATGAGAGATATGCTGAGAGAATGATAATTAGATTGAAGAAGAAATCAACAAGTGGACCAAAGAAAAAAAAAAAAAAAAAAAGATTAAGATTTGGCATAGGCATCTTTAAATAGATAAGTTTTAAGGAGAATCTTAAATTTTGGTAATTGGATTTCGTCCCGAAGAAATTGGGGGAGAGAGTTCCACAATGTGGGTGCAGTTATGGCAAAGTTAGTAGTCCTGGTGTAGAAAGATTCTTTTAGAGAAGGAATGAAAAGGAGTTTTTGATCAGATGATCTTAAAGAACGAGAAGAACTTTGGGGGATTAGAAGTTTATCTAGAAACAAGGGCAGGTGAGATTGTTTGATTTTGAAAGTAAGTAATATGATTTTATAAAGAATCCGATGAGTGATAGGGAGCCAATGAGCCTCTTTAAAAAGAGGAGTGACATGTTCATATTTGCCAACATTGTAAATGAGTTTAATAGCAGTATTTTGAATAAGTTGCAGCCGCCGAAGTTCTTTTTGGGGGAGTCCATTGAGAAGAGAATTACTATAATCTAAGTGAGAGATGACTAGTGAGTGAATTAGTATGGTAATCGAGTCGGAAGTTAGAATAGATCTGAGGGAGCGAATGATACGTAGTTTGAAGAAACAAGTTTTTATAACAGAACTAATGTGATCGTGAAATGTAAGTTCGCTATCTAGGAAGACGCCTAATAATTTTATTTTAGTTTCCATACGTAATGGAGTAGATTTGATGTAAATTGTTCCAGGTATTATTTCAGATTTTTTAATGGGGAGAAGAAGACCGCAAGATTTGTCGACATTGAGTGAGAGTTTATTAGAGAGAAGCCAATCACTTAAGATAACCAGTTTGGCGTTTAGATCGGTAATATCTAAAAGATTTGAGGTGTTAATCGGGTATAGCAACTGAATATCGTCAGCGTAGGCGAAAATAGAGAAACCTAGTGATTGTGCGAGAGAAAGAAGAGGGGATAGAAAGATATTGAACAGTAGTGGAGACAAGATGGAGCCCTGAGGGACTCCAAAATTTTGAATTACTGAAGAAGAAATTTGGTTTTTTGCATAAACTTTGAAATTTCGCTGGTGAAAATAGGATATGAACCAGTTAAGCGCGTGTCCTGTGATGTTACAATCTGACAGTCTGGATAATAGTAAAGAATGGTCGATGGTATCGAATGCCGCAGATAAGTCGAGAGAGATTAGTATGACCGATTTTAGATGGTCGTGAAAGTAATGTATTGTTGAGATGAGACCTAGTAATGATAGCTCGGTGGAATGTGAAGAGCGAAAGCCGGTCTGATATGGATGAAGGGCATGTGTTTGATCAAAATAATCGGAGAGTTGAGTGTGAATAATTTTTTCAGTAACTTTAGAGATTAGAGACAGATTTGCGATAGGACGATAGTTATTAGGTAAAGAAGGATCAGCGTTATATTGTTTAAGTTTAGGGAAAACTAGGGCAGTTTTCCATGATGTTGGAACTTCACATTCAGAAAAAGATTTGGAAATCATTTCCTTTATGTAAGGTCCAAAGAAAGAGAAAAATTTTTTAAGTAAGTGTGGAGGAAAGGTTTCGATTATATTGTTAGGAGAATTTATTGAGTGCAGAATAGTGGATAAATGGGAAGAAGTGGGTACTTTAAATTGAGAGAGAGAACTGAGGGGCAAGAAGGAGGAATCATTGTTGGTGGTCGGAGAAAAAGGGGGAACAGATGGTCCAAGATGAGTTCTAATATCAATCACTTTTTTGTGGAAAAATTGAGAGAGTTCATTTGCCGTTGGGGATGTAGCAGTTCATTAGGGATATATTGAAAACCTGACTGGCTGGGGGTCCCCCAGGACAGGTTTGGAACCACTGGTTTAGAATATCTCTGTGAGATGCATGATGGTTCTACTAGGCCATATGGCTTCCACAGTACATGTGACACCACTAGCAAGGCTCCATCTTCGCACTCCTCAGTGGACCCTCGTTTCTCAGTGGCCTCAAGCGACAAATCATTTATCACAATATATCTCTGTAACATCATCTCTTCAGCAGTTGACCTCCTCCAATCTATCCAGAGGTCTCCTTTTTCACTTGCCTTCTTACCAAAAGGTGATAACAATGAATGCATCTCCTTATGCTTGGGGAGCGCACATGGATGGCCTTCAAACCCAAGAACTTTGGTCAGCCAAGGAGCACAAATTTCATATCAATTTGCTAGAACTCAGAGCGATGTATTATGCTCTCAAAGCTTTCCAACTTCTTTTGAGTCCTCAAGTACTCCTTCTTCACAAAGACAATCAACTAGCGATATATTACATAAAAAAAACAAGGAGGCGTAGGATCTCTGCTGTTATGTCAAGAAGCCCAGAAAATTTGGCTTTTTTTGAAGGCTGTCTATATTCAAGGGGAGATGAATTCCTTCGCAGACAACTTCAGCTGAATTCTTCAACCTCACGAACGGACTCTCAGTTCTATAGCTCTTCATCCCATCTGTGCCCAATGGGGCACTCCACAAGTGGACTTATTTGCAGATCCCCACAATCACAAGTTGTCCCTGTTTTGCTCCAGACTATACTCTCCTCACAGTATGGAAGCAAATGTGTTTCTTCTGGATTGGACAAACATGTTTCTCTATGCATTTCCACCCACTCCTCTCATGTTAAAGACTCTGTTCAAACTCCTCCTCCAGTAGTCTGGGGCGTTAATGTGGTTCTTTCCAGGTTAATGAAGCCTCCATTTGAACCAATGGCCAGGGCTCATTTCAAATTTCATACCTGGAAAGTTTTCTTTCTCATTTCTCTCACTTCTGCCAGGAGAATCAGTGAGTTATAAGCGTTTGTGGCAGATCCACCCTTCACAGTTTTTCACCATGATAAAGTGGTTCTGCGCATGCATCCCAAGTTTTTACCGAAAGTTGTGACGGAGATTCATCTCAATCAGTTGATTGTTCTTCCAGTTTTTTTCCCTAAGCCTCATTCAGGAGAAATGGCTCTTTACAATCTGGACTGTAAGCGTGATTTGGCCTATTACATTGACAGGACAAAGTCACACCGAACATCTTCTCAACTCTTTGTCTCATTTGATCCCAACAAGTTGGGGCATTCTGTTTCCAAGAGAATGATTTCCAACTGGGTAGCTGCCTGTATATTGTTCTGCTATGCTCAGACTGGACTGTACCTGGAGAGTCGTGTCACAGCTCACAAAGTCCGAGCTGTGACAGCTTCTGTAACTTTCCTTAGATCTACTCCTATTGAGGAAATCTGTAAAGCTGCCACCTGGTCCTCAGTTCATACCTTCTCTTTATATTACTGTCTGGAAAATTTATTTTCCTAAAGTCTAGCTTCCCCAGCATCCCATTCTGGTTAGCTTGGAGGTCACCCAGAATATGCTGCCTGCTTGTCCTGGGATAAAGCACAGTCACTTACCGCAACGTGTTATCTAGAGACAGCAGGCAGATATTCTCACAACCTACCCAACTTCCCTGGTTGGCTTCTTAGCTGGCTTATCTTAACTGAGGGACCGCATGCCTACGTTGGGTAGGAAGGCACTCGTGCATGAGTGGTACGGGCTAATTGAGAACTTTCTAAACTTTTAAAGTTGCGATACCGTACCAGGTCTCCGTCGGTGATGTCACACATGTGTGAGACTATCTGCTTGCTGTCCATGTGCTATATGATCAAAGCATGACATCCCCATCAACATGTGAACAACAGAATTCTGTATAAGTTGCAGAGCTCATACCAGAGTAGCTGTTATACCAAAATAAAAGGCACCATACTCTGACAGCATCATACACTGCAATGCTGCTGCTACTACTATTATTAATTATTTCTATAGCGCAACCAGACATATGCAGCACTGTCATAAAGACATAAAGAAGACATAAAGACATAAAGAAGACAGTCGCTGCTTGAAGGAGCTTATAATCTAAACATACAAATAGGATGCCATGGATACAGTAAGGGGAATGGTTAATCTGCTGGCAAGGTTGATAGGGAGTAGGGTTATATCAAAAAGGTGGATTGTCAGTCTGCTTTTAAATAAGGTAAGAGAAGTTGGCATGGTAGACAAACTCAAGTAATTTATTCCAGGCATAGGGGACAGCTAGATGAAAGAAATCTGGAATTGGCAGTGGAGGAAAGGGTACAGCTAAGACCAGTTTATCCAAGGAATGGAGTTCTCTGGAAGGTGTATAAGGAGAGAGGAAAGATTCTGAGGGGCATCAGAATGAGCACACTTGTAGGTCAGCAACAGGAACTTTAATTGTATGTGAAGGCAGATAGGGAACCAGTGAAGTGATTTAAGGAGAGGGATAGCATGAGCGTAGCGATGTTGGTAGAAGATGAGTCATGCAGCAGAGTTTTGCACAGATTTGCAGGATGGAGAGGAGGCACTGCGGGAGACCAGCTAGAAGTAGATTGAAGTAATCTAAATGTGAGGTTACGAGAGGGACAAGGGTCTGGGTAGTGTGCTCAGAGAGAAAGGGTCAAATTTTGGTGATGTAGAGATAGAAGTGACAGGCCTTAGCAGTTTGTTGGATGTGCTTAGAATTGAAGATGACTCCAGTGTTGTGAGTAGAGTAGACTGGAATGATGACAGTATTATTTACAGAGACAGAGAACAGAGGGAGAAGAGCAGAGGGTTTAGGAGGAAAGAGAAGCAGCTCAGTCTTGGACATGTTTAGTTTCAAATGACAGCAGGACATCCAGGCAGCAATGTCAGCCTAACAGGCTGAGACTTTTTCTTGCACTTTAGGAGAAATTTCGGGTGTAGTGAGGTAGATCTGAGAATCATTAGCATATATGTGATACTGGAAGCCACGGGAGGAGATCAGGGCACCGAGGGAAGAGGTGTTCAGAGAGAAAAGAAGAGGTCCTAAGACAGAACCCTAGGGTATGCCAACCACTAGCAGCGTGGCAGCAGAAGAGAACCCACCAACACATATACTAAAAGTGCGATAGGAGAAGACAGATTCACGGAATCCAAGCGAGGACAGATAATTTAGGCCACTGTTGCGTAGTGCTTGCTCATACAAGCACTTTAGAACTAAATTGAAAACTCAACTGTTCAAAATATTTAGCGACCTAATTTAAATCATCCTTAAGTTATGTTATTTTTAATCTTTTGTTCACTGCATTGAACTTACAGTTATGCGGTTTATAAGTATAATGTTATGTTATCAAAGGCAGCAGACAGATCTGGCCATGGACAGGTCTCTGCAGACTTTGGTGAGGGCAGTCTCTGTGGAGTGTTGGGGGCAAAAACCTGATTGTAGAAGATCAAGAATCTGTCAAGATGAAAGGAAGTCAAGGCAGTGACAGAACAGCACGCTCAAGTAGCTTGGAGAGGAACAGAAGAAGGGAGACAGGGCGATAGTTTGACGGGCAGGTGAGGTCCGGCAAGGGATTTTGAAAATCCAAGACAATAAGCACTGTTCTCAAGTGGGCCAACATTCTCAAAGCAAAATATGCCATCTGAACTACTCTTGCCACTTGTGCACTCATTGTCAATTTTGCATCAAGTATCACCCCCAATAACATGATTTCCTTCTTAACCATAATTGAGAGGGTGGTGCAAAAATTTAGGTTTGTCTAGCACCTAATATCCTTGCACCAGCCTTTTTCAGATAGAGGGGGGATTCTTTTTGTGGAGGAGGTGCTTGATAAAGAGGGAGGCTGATAGGCAGGGATCTGTTTGGGATGGACAAATTCTTTAGTAGACCACTGGCCATTTAAGAGGCTCTCCAGGAATACTGAGCCACATGTTAGTCATCCAAGCTATCTTATCTCCTCAGGAGCATTCTCCTGAGGAGATAAGATAGCTTGAAGCTGGAATTATTCTTCAAATAATGCAGCTTGCAATGTTAAAAAACGAGCTGTTATTCAAATTTGCATAATAATGAGGTGCTTTGCATGCATTTGCATACTTTGGGTCTCAATTATTTAGCTTGAATTGCACATTAATATTCACCATGTGCTATTTGGTCAAAATTGTGCATGATTTCCTTAACAAATGTTAGTAATTACTATTCTAAGCTGGGCTTCATAAATAGTCTAAAATGAACCAATCTGTCTGGTTAACTTTAGCCAGGTATATTCAGTGGCACAACTTGAATGTCATGCCACTGAATATCATTTGCTTAGTTTCTAAAATGTAAAACATTGTAACAGGAATATAGAGCATTCCTTAGTTTAATGGATATGGGTGACTTTCCACTTACTCAAAACAATTACAAACATTCTAAATTTGAAGAGTTTTGTGAGCTTCGCAGAGCATGCTTTGTGTTAACATAAATTTTTAAACTAGTTTGAACTCATTGTGCTCTGTCCATCACTGATCCCAACTTCTTTGCCCTCCTGATTCCTCCTCCCTCCCCAAATTCGCCCATAGATCTCATTACGGTGTTTGGGTTCATAAAGTACAAATTAGCATAATCAGATTAGCTGCAGCCTCCTACATTTGAAGAAAGAAAGAAAAGTGTTTCACAAAGAGGAAAGATAGCCTGGGGGACAGGGGAGCTCAGGATCAGCACTGCACTAAAAGCCTGCACCTGCAGTTGTGGAAAGTCCTCTTCTAAGGACTCTTAGATGGCATTAAAGCATTTTACTGAAGGAAGGGCAGAAATTAAAACAAGAAAGTGAGAAAACAATCCTCGGCTCTGCATCACATTAATTGATTTATCTGGAGAATGAGCAGTTTGCTGACAGTGTAAAAGCATCTTTTGATTCCTACTCAGCATGGAGAGGAGATCAGGCTGTTAATCTGGTCTATCCAGATAAGAGTTTTAGAGACTGCAGCAGACTGATAAGGAGTAACTATGTTTAACAAGAGTGAAAAAAATTCAGCATTTGTTTTTGTGTGGTATTTTCATTTATTAAGGAAAATGAAACCAACAAAGGTACTGGTGGAAAATATAAATACCTTTGTTTGTTTCACCCTTTAATAAAATGGAAAGTAAGAGGTGAAGTCTGAGGTTAGACAGAAGATTTGGAGGGAAAAAAAGAATATTTGGAAAGCTAGGACTACAAAGACATGCACTATAAGAGTAATAAAACATGAGACTGCAAAGCTCTAAACTTGGAGGCAAATCTAAATACTGTGGCTATCACAAAAACTTGATGCAATGAGTCCTATGACTGGGAAAGCATAGTTACCGTAACAGGTGTTATCCAGGAACAGCAGGCAGATATTCTTACACATGGGTGATGTCGACGACGGAGCCCTGGTATAGACACTTGAAAAGTGGCTCGCAACTTTAAGTTTTAGACAGTTCGCGATCAGTCCGCATCTCATATGCGCAAGTGCCTTCCCGCCCAACATAAGCGCAAGGTCCCTCAGTTAAGATAAGCCAGCTAAGAAGCCAACCAGGGGAGGTGGGGAGGTTGTGAGAATATCTGCCTGCTATCCCTGGATAACACCTCTTACAGTAAGTAACTGTGCTTTTTCCCAGGACAAGCGGGCAGCATATTCTCACACATGGGTGACCTCCAAGCTAACTAGACTGGGATGGTGGGAGAGATGGCCTTTAAGAAAATAAATTTTGTAATTCGGACTAGCAGAAGTGCCCATCCCGTCTGGAGAAAGATTCCAGACAATAATGCGAGGTGAATGTATATACTGAGGACCAGGTGGCAGCTTTACAGATTTCCTCAATAGGAGTAGATCTAAGGAAAGCTACAGAAGCTACCATAGCACGGTCTTTGTGAGCTGTGACAAAAGTTTCCAGGCGCAGTCCAGTCTGAGCATAGCAGAACGATATACAGGCCGCTACCCAGTTGGAAATTGTTCTCTTGGAAACAGGATGCCCCAACTTATTAGGATCAAATGAGATGAAAAGTTGAGGAGATGTTCTATGTGGCTTTGTCCTGTCGATGTAATAAGCCAAAACACGTTTACAGTCTAGAGTGTGCAGCACTGTTTCTCCAGCATGAGAATGAGGCTTAGGGAAAAAAACTGGAAGAACAATTGACTGATTGAGATGAAACTCTGTGACCACTTTCAGTAGAAACTTAGGATGCGTGCGCAGAACCATTTTATCATGGTGAAAAACTAGATCTGCCACCAACGCTTGCAACTCACTGACCCTCTTGGCAGACGTGAGAGAAATGAGAAAGACAACTTTCCAGCTGAGAAACTTGAGATGAGCCGTGGCCATTGGTTCAAATGAGGCTTCATTAATCTGGAAAGAACCACATTAAAGTCCTAGATCACTGGAGGAGGTTTGAGAGGTGGTTTCACATTGAAAAGTCCTGTTATGAATCTGGAGACCAAAGGATGAGCAGTAAAAGGTTTTTGCCCAACTGGCATATGAAAAGCTATAATAGCACTGAGATGGACTCTGATAGATGTAGATTTAAGGCCAGAATCAGACAGATGAAGTAGATAATCCAACACCATTCCACTGACAAGGAAGTTGGATCATGAAGATGAAGGAGACACCAGGAAGAAAACAGAGTCCACTTTTGTTGATAACATTGTTGAGTGGCTGGCTTCCTGGAGGCATCAATAATATAGTGAACAGGCTGAGAAAAATGTAATTCATATGAAATCAGCCCAAGAGAAATCAGCTGTCAGGTGTGAACGACTGCAGGTTGGGATGTAGAAGAGATCTTTGATTCAGAGTAAGCAGAATAGGAAAGATTGGTAGAGGAATTGGCTCCCTGGTGCTGAGCTGAAGTTGAAGGGAGAACCAATGGTGCCGGGGCCACCGAGGAGCAATGAGAATCATGATGGCTGACTTTCGTTTGAGTTTGAACAGAGTCTTCAACAGGAGAGGAGTTGGAAGGAATGCATATAGAAACAGGCTCATCCAATCCAGGAGACACACATCGGCTTCCAGACGGTGAGAAGAGTAAAGTCTGGAGCAAAACTGGGGCAACTTGTGATTGTGGGGAGTTGCAAATAAGTCCACCTGAGGAGTGTCCCATTGAGTAAAGATGAGATAAAGAATCACAAAGTTAAGAGTCCATTCGTGAGGCTGAAGAATTCTGATGAGGTTGTCTGCCAGGGAATAATTCTCCACTTGAATGTAGACAGCCTTTAAAAAAAATGCAAGCTGTCACCCAAAGCCAGATATTTGGAGCCTCTTGACATAACAGAAGAGAGCCCATGCCTCCTTGCTTGTTTATGTAGTACATTGCCACTTGATTGTCTGTGCAAAGGAGGAGGACTTGAGGACTCAAGAAGTGCTGGAAAGCTTTGAGAGCATAATATATCACTCTGAGCTCGAGGAAATTGATGTGAAATTTCCACTCCCTAGCACACCAATGACCTTGTGTTTGAAGGCCCTCCAGGTGCGCCCCCCAGGCATAAGGAGATGCATCCATTATCACCTGTTGGGGGGGGAGTAAGTGAAAAAGAAAAGCTCTGGATAGATTTGAGGAGGTCAGCCACCATTGAAGCAACTGCTGAAGAGGTGATGTGGCAGAAATATGTTGAGAGAGACGATCTGTCACTTGAGACCACTGAGAAGCAAGGGCCCACTGAGGAATGCGAAGATGAAGTCTTGCTAGTGGAGTTACATGAACTGTGGAAGCCATGTGGCCGAGGAGAACCATCATGCGCCTTGCAGAGATGGTGTGCACCTTCAACATCTGTTGACAGAGAATGAGAAGAGTGTTCAGGCACTCTGGAGGGAGAAACACCCTCAGAGAAGTATCAAGGATAGCCCCAATGTACTGAAGACGTTGAGTCAAAATTAGGTGAGATTTGAGGAAAGCAATGATCTGAGATGTTGCCAGAGCCACCTCCTGAGATGACACAGCTTTGATCAACCAGTCGTCCAGGTAAGGAAAGACTTGAAGACTGTGGGATCAAAGAGATGCAGCCACAACAATCAGGCACTTCTTGAAGACTCTGGGAGAAGACGCCAGGCCAAAAGGAAAGAACCTTGTATTGGTAATGATGTCCATTCACCTGAAACTGAAGGTACTTGCGGGAAGCCCGATGAATTGGTATATATGTGTAGGCCTCTTTGAGATCCAGAGAGCATAGCCAGTAGTTCTGATCCAGAAGTGGATAAAGAAGGGCAAGGGAGAACATCCAGAATTTCTCTTTGACTAGAAATTTGTTGAAATCTCTGAGATCGAGAATGGGTTGTATACCTCCGGTCTTTCTCGGGATTAAAAAATACTGGGAGTAGAATCCCTGACTTTGCTGATTTAAAGGAACCTTTTTGATGGCATTGAGAAGGAAGAGGGATTGAATCTCCTGAATGAGAGGAGAAGACTCTATCGGGTCCGAAATAGACTCTCTTGGAGGATGGATCGGAGGTAGGGTATGAAAATGGAGAGCATACCCTTGACGAACGAAGTCTAGAACCCAGAGATCTGTGGTGATGAGCTCCCAATGATTTACATAATGCTGAAGCTGCCCTCTGATTGGCTGAGGTAGCGGTTGTAGAATGGGAACTGTGGCTATGCTCGTGAGGAACACATCAAAAAGGCTGTGTGGGCTTTTATTGAGCAGCCTGTTGTTTAGGTTGCTGGCGTGGTTGCTACTTCTGCTTCCTAGGCTGAGAAAGGAGCAGGAGGAGCAGGCTTAGCTGAAAACCTGCGCTGGTTCGAAGAAGCTGGTTTGAAAGGTACAGGGCAGTTGAGGTTTCTTCTTTGGTTTAACCAAAGTGTCCTATCTGGTCTCATGAGCGGATAGCATTTGAGTAGTCGTATCCATTGATGTACCAAAAAGTTCATCTCCTGGACAGGGAGCATCGGCCAAGTGATCCTGGTGATTTACATCAAGTTCAGAAACATGAAGCCAGGAAAGGTGCCTCAAGGCTACCAACATGGCCGCTGCTCATGTTGTAAGTTCAAAAGTATCTTAAGTAGTGCAAACCATATATTTCCGCAATTGAAAAGTCGAAGTAATAAGTTGTTGGAATCTCGATTGCTTACGAGATGGAATATACTTTTGAAAAGATGCAAGTTATTTGACCAAATATTTCAGATAAAACAAAACATGGAAATTATAATTACCAGCTCTGTTGGCCAACATTGCATTCTGATAAAGACACTTACCAAACTTGTCCATTGCTCTGCTTTCTCTGCCAGGAGGTACAGATGCATAGACATTAGGCCCTGACAATTTCTTTAGAGTGGATTCAACCATTAAAGATTCATGAAGGAGCTGTGGTTTAGCAAAACCTGGAATAGGAACCACCCTATACAAAGAGTCCAGTTTTTTAGGAGCCACTGGAATGGAGAGTTGTAGGTTCAAACCCCATGCTGCTCCTTGTGACTGGAGGAGTGTGTGGCGCAGTGGTTGTAGCTACAGCCTCAGCACCCTGGGGTTGTGGGTTCAAACCTCACGCTGCTCCTTGTGACCCTGGGCAAGTTACTCAGTTCTCCATAGCCCCAGGTACGTTAGATTGTGAGCCTGCCGGGACAGATAGGGAAAATGCTTGAGTGCCTGATTGTAAAACTGCTTAGATAACCTTGATAGACGGTATATAAAAACCTAATAAACTTGAAACTTGAGAGAGGAGTCTCGAGGTTCTTATAGAAAGTCTCTCATAGAATATCATGGAGCGGGAGCTTCAGCAGGTCTTTAGGAGGCTGATCTTAATCCAGAGCCTCCAAGAACTTCTTACTATGCTTGGAATCTGCTTCTAGTGGGATGGAAAGATCTTCAGACATCTGACAGAGAATTTTAGAAAAAAAATACCGCTCAGACAAAGCAGAAGGTGTTTGAGGTGATTGTTGAGGTGAATCTGTACCAGAAGAGCCCTCATCTGCAGGAGAAAGTGGTATCTGTTCCGAGTCTCCAAATAAATCCGAATCCTGTATGGAATGAGGACGGTGTGGAAGACTTGGTGTCGAAGCCTCAAGATGCCTGAGAGTGCTTCCGGGACCACACTGGAGTAACCTCTCTGGATGTTTGAGTCGAACATAAGAAGCGCCATCTCCGGATCAGACCTTCGGTCCATCAAGTCCGGCGAACCGCCCACGCGGAGGCCCTGGCGCAATTTTTTGTCACCCATATCCTCCTATGCCTCTCGTAAGGAGATGTGCATCTAGTTTGCTTTTGAATCCTAGGACGGTCGATTCCGCAATAACCTCCTCTGGGAGAGCATTCCAGGTGTCAACCACTCTGCGTGAAGCAGAACTTCCTGATATTTGTCCTGAACTTGTCCCCCTTAGCTTCATTCCGTGTCCTCTTGTCCATGTCAAATTGGACAATGTAAATAATTTTTTTCTGCTCTATTTTGTCGATTCCTTTCAATATTTTGAAGGTCTCGATCATATCCCCTCGCATTCTCCTTTTCTCAAGGGAGAACAATCCCAGTTTCTTAAGTCGATCCTCATATTCCAGTTTTTCCATACCATTTACTAGTTTCGTTGCTCGTCTCTGCACCCTCTCCAGCAGTTTTTTATCTTTCTTTAGGTTGGGAGACCAATGTTGGATGCAGTATTCCAAGTGGGGTCTGACCATGGCTCTATAAAGCGGCATTATGACCCTCTCCGATCTACTCGCGGTTCCATTCTTTATCATGCCCAACATCCTATTTGCTTTCTTTGCCGCCGCCGCACATTGTGCCGACGGTTTCAGGGTTCTATCTATCAGTACACCCAGGTCCTTTTCTTGTTCGCTCTTACCTAGAGTTGCAACTGACATTCTGTACTCGTATTCCTTATTTTTTCTGCCTAAATGCATTACTTTGCATTTCTCCACATTAAACTTCATCTGCCATATTTCTGCCCATTTCTCTAAATGACACAAGTCGCTATGGAGTTCCTCACTATCCTTCTGCGATCTGATCACCCGGCATAGCTTTGTGTTGTCTACAAACTTGATCTCACTGGATGTTCCTTCTAGGTCGTTGATATAAATATTAAATAAGATCGGCCCAAGTACCGAGCCCTGGGGTACACCACTAGTCACTTTCTCCCAATCGGAGAACTTCCCATTTATGCCCACTCTCTGTTTTCTGTTCTCCAGCCATTTGCCTGTCCATCTTTGTATATCCCTCTCTATTCCATGGCTTTGTAGTTTCCTGAGAAGTCTTACGTGTGGAACTTTGTCAAAAGCTTTCTGGAAGTCTAAGTATATTATGTCCACTGGTTCCCTGCTATCAATTTGTTCATTCACAGTCTCAAAAAATTGAAGTAAATTCGTTAAACATGATTTCCCTTTCCTGAAGCCATGTTGACTGGCTTTCATCAGGTCGTGTGTATCCAAGTCCCGGATTATACTATCTTTAATCAGTGCTTCAATCATCTTTCCAGGGACAGACGTAAGGCTCACAGATCTGTAGTTGCCCAGTTCTCCTCTCAATCCTTTTTTGAAACTTGGCGTGACATTTGCTATCTTCCAGTCGTCCAGTATCTGCCCAGTTTTAATTGTTAGGTTGGCAAGTTTTTGCAAAAGCACTCCGATTTCAACCTTCAATTCTTTTAGGACTCTTGGGTGAATTCCATCCGGTCCAGGGGATTTGTCACTTTTAAGTTTGTCAATCTGGTAGTATAATTATCCAGGTCCACTTCTACTGTGGTGAGGCTGTCTTCTATTACTCCTTTAAACACTTCCACTGCTTCTGGTATCGTTGCGATGGCATCCTTTGTAAAGACAGATGCGAAGAAGGAATTTAGCCTGTCTGCAATCTGTTTGTCTTCCTTGATGTACCCTTTTCTTCCCTGGTCGTCCAGCGGTCCCACCGCCTCTTGTGCTATTTTCTCCTCGTAGTCCTTTTTGGCATCCCTCACCGCCTTGTGACATTTCTTCTGATCATCTTTATGTTTATTCCAAGCTTTGGTTGTTTTCGTGCGTTTCCATTTTTTAAAAGAATCCTTCTTTTCTTTTATGGCTTCCTTCACCTGTCTGGTAAGCCATGCCAGTTCTCCTTTGCCTTTAGTTCTCCTTTCTTTGGAAATCCGCGGAATGTAGAGATTTTGTGCTTACATGATAGTATTTTTCAGTAGGGACCATGCCTGATCTACCATTTCAATTTTGTCCATCTTTTTCTTGAGCTGTTGTTTTACCATGGCTCTCATGTGTTCGTATTTACCCTTTTTAAAGTTTAAGGCTGTGGTTAAGGTTTTGGTACGTTTTCCTGTCCCGATGTCATATTTAAAGTTGATCATGTTGTGATCGCTCGTCCCCAGCGGTACCGTGACTTCTACTTCTTTTGTCGGTCCCGCAAGGCCATTTAGGACCAAGTTCAAGGTGGCGTTGCCTCTTGTCGGCTCTCTTACCATTTGTTCCAGGAAGCAATCCCCTAGCGCCTCCAGGAACTTGGCCTCTTTGCTGCAGTTGGGAGGTTCCCAGGTTCCAATCTATCCCCGGGAAATTGAAGTCTCCCAGGATTATTACATTGCCTGTCTTGCATTCTTGTTTGAATTCCTCTATCATTTCTGAGTCTGTTTCCTCCTTCTGTCCTGGGGGTCGATAGTAAAGGCCAATTTTTGTGTCTGCGCCATTGCTACTAGGAATCTTGATCCAGAGGGACTCCAGCTTCTCTTTCCTATCCGTCGTAACCATTTCAACAGATTCTACTCCCTCCTGAACATATAGGGCAATACCTCCACCTTTCTGCCCTACTCGATCTCTTCTTTATAGTTTGTATCCCTGTAGTACTGTGTCCCATTTGTTACCATGTTTCTGTTATGCCAATGATTTCCAGTTCATCATGTCTTGCTATTGTCTCTAATTCACCCATTTTGTTTCCCAGACTTCTAGCATTCATATACATATATTTGAGTTCTCTTTGTGTTACCTTCTTGGACTTTCTACGCTTAGCTGTCCTTATTGTTTCTTTCACGGTATCCTTTTCTGCTCCTGCGTTGTCTCCCTTGTTTGCTGTGTGGTTGTCCCTTCCTGCCTTGTCTCCCTTATTAGCTGAGAGGTCATCCCTTCTGTGTCTGAGTAGTTGCCCATGGTTCCTTCTTCGGGGCATCCTGTCACCCTGGCCATCGATTGGTGGTCGACTATCAGCTTTCCCCTGTCTTTTAGTTTAAAGCCTTCTTGATGGCAGCCTTCATGTTGCCTGCCAATACTCTTGCTCCTTCCTTGTTGAGGTGTAGTCCGTCCTTTCTGTAGTACTTGCTTTTTCCCCAGAACGCCGTCCAGTTGCGCACGAAGTCAAAACCTTCCTCTTCGCACCATCGTCTCATCCAGGATGACTGGTGCCGTGTAGATGGATCAATCAACTCCCGTGTCGATGGTTTCCGCACCGGTGGAGCATCAGAATGAGGTGTTGTCTTTGTCATTCATTGCTCAGACTGAACCGCCAGGAAAGTCGGTGTCAGCATGGCCGGAATAATCGGTGTCGACGTGGCCTAGATAGCCTGGGTCGATGTGGCCATAATTTGAGTCGGCACCAACATTTGAACATGCTCAACAATTCCTCCCGAAGCAATGTGTCAATCTTTTGCTTGAGGGAGAGCACCGGTACCGCAGGCTTTTTAGCCGGTACCATTGGTGCCATTGGCACTCACCGAAATCAGGATTGGACACTTACGGGTCCTGTTCGAGGTCAGCATGACTCGACTCAATGCCACTTTGACTTGAGTCCCAGATGGGGTAGGGGAAGGCTTCTTAGCCGGTTTACCTACTGGAGGTTGCAACACCAGAGATGTTTCTGCTGGTGTCAATGAGTGCGGCAGCGCCTTGGTCAGTGCCATCAGTGTCAGTAGCAATGTTAGCTCCCCCTCCATAGCGACACCGAAAAAACATTGCTGTTGAAGAATGTAGTTTTTCAAAGTCCCTTTTTGAAGTGATGAACAAAGAGTACAGGATTCTGGACGATGCTTAAGCCCTAGACACTGAGACACCAGCGATGTGGGTCAGTCACAGAGATAGGCTGTGCACAGCGACCACGCTTCTTAAATCCCATCTGCGAGCGTGACATCGATAGGAAGATCACCTCGGCAAAATCGAAATCGGAGGCCAAGGTGGTACAACAGGCCCCGCCAGGCCAAAAACCTGCAAGGGCTAAAAAAAGATTTTTTTTTTTTTTTTTTTTAAACCGAAGTAACTCTAAGAAAAACAAAAGAAGAAAAAAACATGAAAATGACTAAAAAGTCACTGACGCAAGAGCAGGAAGCAAAACAGTTTTCAACGGCCATTGAAACACATCTTAGCCCCGCGGAAACTAAGAAACTGAGGGATCACGCGCCTACGTTGGGCGAGAAGGCACTCACGCATGAGCGGTACGGGCTGAACACAAACTTTCTAAAACTTAAAGTTGCAATTCACTTTTCAAGTGTCCATACCGGGACTCCGTCAATGATGTCACCCATGTGTGAGAATATGCTGCTTGCTTGTCCTGGGTTAAATAATCCTACTCAGGAACAATACCAGAAAATATTTACTAGAAAAAGTGTTGGACACATGAAATAGCCTTGCAAAGGGAGTGGAAACACTAAACAAGTCCAAGAAAACATGGGATATGTACTAGTGCTGTCCGACTCAGGGAAACATTTTTTGATTCAATTCAATTTGGCCTATTGAATTGATTTTTCAATTCGATTTTACTTCAATTTTCCAATTGGGCGTGTTTTTTTTTAAACAGCCTGCCAGGTTTATTTTTGTAGCCTCATCACCTACACCAGTGCTAAAGACTCTCTGTTAGGTCCTAGCTCACGCTCGCTAACACCAGCTCTGGCAGGATACATATTTCAAATCTGACATATTGTAATCACAAAATAGAAAATAAAATTATTTTTTCTACCTTTGTTTGTCTGGTCATCTTATTATTCAAATCATGTTGGTCCCAGGCTCTGGTTTTTGTTTGTTTTCTGTTAACTCGCTCAGCAGGGTCTCCTGCCCATTTCTTTCTCCATGCTCATCATTCATCTTTAGTCTCTGTACTTTCCCTTCCACTGCCATATCCAATATTTCTTTTTCTTTCCTACTGTCTGCCATATCTCTCTTTCTCGCTCGCTCTCCCTGCCTTGTCCCTGGGTCAAACCTCTCTATTTTCCTTCACGTAGCATCTCTCCCTTCCTCTCCTCCATTATCATGTGCAACATTTCTTTCCCTCTCCCTGCCCTCCACCCTATGTCTAACATTTCTCTCTTTCTCTTATCTATTCAGTCTCCCTCTCCTCCACCATATGCAAGATTTCTCCCTCTCACCCCTTTCTACCTCTGTTTACTCCTAGCAGAATTGTATGCAAAAAAATTTCAAAATTCTGCACACAAAATTAGAAAAAAATGCAAATATATTTGTCAAAATGTAAACAATATTTTGCTAATTATTATCCATATTTCATTTAAAACAGTTAAAATAAAATGGTTTTCTTCTACCTGTGTTGTCTGGATGTTTTATTTTTCCATCACAATGGTTCCAGTTTCTTTTTTCTGCTTTCCCGTCGTCTGCTAATTTTCCTTCAAGTGGTTGCTATCCATTTGCTTTTCTACTCTCTCCTGTCTATTCCCTCACTACACCTGCCTCAGACATATTGATCATTCCTTTTTAGCTTGTTTTCTGCCTCTTTCTTACCCTTCTCCTCTTTTCCACTTTTCCACTTTTCAGCTACCTATCAAATTTCCATCTTCTCTCCCATTCCCCATCTCATTCCGTCCTCAGCCCTCCATTCCCTTCCATCTTCAATGTACTCCCATTATCATATTTTTTACCCTCTGTTATATCTATCCTCTTATCTGTTTCTTTGTCACCCTCTCCTCCTCCTCCTCAGGGTTCTACCATTTTCAGCATCTCCTCCCCACCTTCATAGCCTGACATCTCCCTATCTCTTCCCTGTTGCACACTCCCACTCACTTCCCTCACTGCCATTTCCAGGCATCTCTCCATCACTCCATTCTGCTCCTGGATCCTGTCATTATAGAAGTATTCAGCCACCCTGTATAATACATTGGAGACTTGTCCTTCATGATACAATAAAAAAGACAGAAAATTATGGCACAAAAAGACCATTTGGCCTATCCAATCTGCCCATCCATGCTATCTACTATCTCTAGACAAACCAGTGTTCTGATATAGCTGTGCGCTATAGGAGGCCGCATGATCCCCTTCCCATGTAAGGTTTCTGATGTGAGGAACAAATGAATAAAGTACTGAGAGCAGTATATTGATGGTAGATTTGTGCTCATATGACACCATTTCATGTAACTAATTGTTGCTTCAACTTGCTGTCCTACTCTTACCTACACTGTCTTATTTATTTATTTATAAAGTCAATTGTCCTCTCAAAGGAACTTAAAATAGGTTACAAATCAGGTGCACAAACATTTTCATTATCTGTTCTGGCAAGATCACAATTTATCTAATGTACCTAGAGCAGTGGAGGATTAAAAATGATCTGGCCAGGGTCACAAGGGATAGGGTGAGACTTGAACCCATAGCTTCAGGATGCTAAGGGCTGTTGCTCTAACCATTAAACCACACTGAGATATACATTGTGCCACAAATACACTATTCATATAAGCTAAGCAGGTCAAGATTAAAGGGGTAACACATGTCTTCAGGAAAGGGAGAACAGATTGAGATATCAGGGTTTAAACTCTTTTGCCTTAAATGACAATGGCCTGATATCTGAACAAGTCCTCCTTAATTCCATTTCAGTAGAAATAAAACCTGGATTTCTCAATCTGTTCTCCTTTTTCTGACGCAATAGGGTAACCCTAGCCCTTGTGACAAGTTGGGAGTACTTCTCCAATGTGTTAACATGCTTCCCCTCTTATTTCTTTTCAGCTGTTCTATATATATTATTTTGTATTAATGTACCATATTGGTTTGCCCTCATTTTTAAGCCTGTAATATGCTTTGAAATATTTGACAATGCATACACATCAAATTTTAATAAAAACTTGACCAACCATCCTCCTCATGTGGCTATGCAAGGGCATCCTCGTCATGAAGTTTTTGTTGTGGGATTGGCAGATCTTGTTCCATATTACATAAGAACTGCCATCTCCGGATCAGACCTTCGGTCCATCAAGTCCAGCGAACCGCACACGCGGAGGCCTAGCCAGGTGTACATCTGGCGTAATTTTAGTCACCCATATCCCTCTATGCCTCTCGTAAGGAGATGTGCATCTAGTTTGCTTTTAAATCCTAGAACAGTGGATTCCGCAATAACCTCCTCTGGGAGAGCATTCCAGGTGTCCACCACTCGTTGCGCGAATCAGAACTTCCTGATATTTGTCCTGGACTTGTCCCCCCTTAGCTTCAGTCCATATCCTCTTGTCCGTGTCACATTGGACATTGTAAATAATTTTTTTTCCTGCTCTATTTTGTCGATTCCTTTCAGTATTTTGAAAGTCTTGATCATATCCCCTCGCAGTCTCCTTTTCTCAAGTGAGAACAATCACAGTCTCTTAAGTTGTTCCTCGTATTCCAGGTTCTCCATATCTTTTATTAGTTTCGTTGTTCGTCTCTGCACCCTTTCCAGTAGTTTTATATCCTTCTTTAGGTTGGGAGACTAAAGTTGGACACGGTATTCCAAGTTTGGTCTGACCATTGCTCTATAAAGCGGCATTATAACTTTCTCTGATCGAGACGTTCAAATATGTCACAGGCTGTATCGAGGTGGAAGAGGATCTCTTTTTCCTTAAAGGACCCACGACAACAAGAGGGCATCCGTTGAAAATCAGGGGTGGGAAATTTCATGGCGACACCAGAAAATATTTCTTCACCGAAAGGGTGGTTGATCGCTGGAATAATCTTCCACAACAGGTAATTGAGGCAAGCAGCGTGCCAGATTTTAAGAAAAGATGGGATTGGCATGTGGGATCTCTTCATGGAGGTAGTTAGGGGGTGGGCCATTAGTGTGGGCAGACTAGATGGGCCGTGGCCCTTTTCTGCCGTCATGTTCTATGTTTCTATGTTTACTCGTGATTCCTTTCTTTATCATGCCTAACATTCTATTTGCTTTCTTTGCCGCTGCTGCGCATTGTGCCGACGGTTTCAGGGTCCTATCTTTCAGTACACCCAGGTCCTTTTCTTGTTCGCTCTTACTGATATTTGTGCATAGGTGAGTAGCTGCTATCCACTGCAACAGTGTCTTTGTGGTATTTTTTTAGTAATCTCTTTGGCTGAGACATTTGCTCAATTCCCCTAACCTTCCCCATTCAGAACCCCTTCCTTGTTACACATCTGGTGTACCAAACCACTATGTGTAGGGTACTTTCTTGAGGTTTGGAGGACGGATTGAGAAATCTGGGTTTTAATTCCATTGCTTACAATGGAAGAAACTTCTGGTTTTACTATCTGAACCTCCTTACTTCTATTGCATTCAGTGGAAGGAAGAAAACCCCAGATGTCTCAATCCATCTTCCTTTTTCTAGAGCTTGATCTCTCCTGGCTGACAGTGTCCTCACTATTCCTGAGCAGCCCTTTATGCAACCTTTACAATTACATCACAGTGAAATTTTCCCCTTCCTCATCTAGGCTGCCACTTTTTTTTGACCCGGGGGTGGCTTACTCTGCATATGCCTGACTGCCTCCCTGTGTAGCTGGGATCTCATCTAGCTGCAGTAGCATAATGTTACATTCACATGCTGCTTTCCTGACTGTACAATGATTCTACATCTGAGTGGCTAGGAAGTAATAGAATTATATAGACCAATAAAAATCTTAAACTTTTCTCTGTGACCTTGTGCTTATTTGCAAAAAGAAGGCCAGGGCCCATTCATTTGCAGTAGTGTAGTGATAGGGTTTAGGAGGTACTGCTGAATAATGTGTAACTATCGCCCTTCCACTCTGTCCACTAAACTGAAGATGGCAGACAGAGAAAACCACATAGGACACCTATGAACTAATGTATAACTTTTTTTTTAATATAAAATATAAAACTATTTTTTATATAAAAAATAATAGGGAAGAAGGGGCAGGTGCCCCCCAAAGCAGCTCGACTTACCTCAGGAGGAGGTGGTGAAATGGCAGTCATGGAGAGGAGTCAGGCACTTGGGTAGAAGCATGCCTTCGCTCACCAGCCTGGATCCCGAGGGCATGCTCCACCCTGTCCATACACTCTCTCTATGACTAAATCTCCTCTATGAAGATAACTATGCCTTCCTCTATCACTCTTATCCTCTCCAATAGAAGGTTTACAGGGGCAGCAGGTGCACCTGTCCCTGGATCCCTCTGTGTTGGAGAGGGTGGGGGAGAATGGAGGAGTCCAGCCCCCTCCTGAGGCTGGTCATGTTGCTCCTGGGGAGAGGGGGAAGACAGGGAAGAGGGTTGCATGGGGTCAGCAACAGGAGAGTGAAGGGAAGGGGTTTGGGTGGGGGTAGCTGCCTGTGCCGGCCCTTCTTCTCTTGCCTCTTCCTCCCCTGCCTCGTCCACCTCGGCATCAGGTTTGCGGCCGGCAGCTGCACCCTCTCCAGGGAGTGCTTCCAATGCTTCAGCTAGACAAGAAGGAAACATGGAAACAGGATACAGTCAGGTAGTGTTGGAACCTACCCGGCAGACTCCAGCTGCAAAAGCTCTAGTAAGCTTAAAATGCATGCGTCAACCTTCTGGATTGTATCCACTGTACATTTATACAGGACCCCCAACCATTACACGTCAGTTTAGTAAAAAGCTATCAGTAACTAGGGGAGGCTGGGCGGGTTTGTGTTGGCTGTAAGATCTGTCCAAGGAGAACTACCATTACAGGTAAGCAACTTCTATTTCTTCCTGGACAGCTGATTCTTACAGCCACACAACAAGGGAAGAAATTTCAGCAATTATAGAAGTTAGTAAGGTAAATGGCTGACGAGACTACCATAGCGGTCTAGTGATCGTGGAAACTTTTAAGCCTGATGAGTAACGGTTGGGGGTCCTGTGTGTGTGTGTGTATATGGTCTGTCCCCAGAGCAGTGCGCAGTTCAGCAGCAGACACTCCACAAACAGCTCCATTTGAACCCTAAACTGAGAAATCAGATGACTTTCCTTCTCTGACCTATAGAGGGAGCGGGAGAGCAGAAGTGCAGGTTTCCCATCCCCCACACAATCCTAGGTTAGTTCCCAGGAAATCATTTTCACCTGAGGGTTTGAGGCGGGGCTGCAGACTCTTAACCCAGAGAGCTGAGCTGTTAGAGAGGCAGAAGCAGGGACAGAAACAGAAGAAGGAGCAGCTAAAGGACGGGCAGCGGCGCTCAGGGTTGAGAGCTCTGAATGGCAACGAGCATATGGAAAGCAAAGACCTGACTGAGGCTGGAGTGGAACCGCCTCTCTGCGTGCCTGAAGATCCTCAGGACATGGAGTCGGAGCCAGAGCCATATGCTGAGCTACAGAATGGAGCCCTACCCATGGAGGTTTGCTGTTTCAGAGGCAAGTAGTTGAAACTGCCTAAGTGAATAACTGAAACCTTGCTTATCTAAGCTACTTCATAATTTTCTTTTTGGTAACCCTGAAGGAGGTGGGGTGCTTGGAGGCACCGGTGAGAACTGTGAAAGATTTATTTTGAATTTTGAGATTTTTCTCTTTCCCCTGGGTAGGGGAAGGACTGTTCCAGTCCCAGGCAGTGGGGTTCGTTCCGCATTTTCTGTTGTGGGATTGTGGGCCTACTATTGGCAAAGTTATTACCATGCGGAGCACAATGCCTGGCCAACACGTCAGCTGCTGGGAGGGTCAGTGCCGTAGCACTGGCTCAGGCTGAAGATATCAGCACAAGAGACTGTTTTTGCTTGAAGCTTTAGAAGCTATTGGACTATTAATTGGATGGAGAGCCAGCAACAGCTTTGGAGAAGATTTGCCTTATGTGTTTGGAACTGTATCTATCCAACATTCACCCAGAGACTGTTTAACTGTATATTTTGAGTGTTTTTGGGACTATTCTTGATAACTGAACATCCTGACAAGTTTGTGGGTTTTTTTTTTTGAGGAAACTGATAAATGTGGAAACAAGCAAGTTGGGCTTGATTATTTTTTTGATTTTTTCCCTTTCTGTCCTGGTGGGTTCACAATTTATCTAATGGCACTGGAGCTATGGGTGGATCAAGTAACTTGGGGCTGGGTCACAAGAAGCAGTGTGGGTTTGACCCCACAATCTCAGGGTGCTGAGGCTGTAGCTTTAACTACTGTGCCACGCTAGAAATTAAAATGTAGCATACGTGAGCTAAGTCGAGGAGAATGAAGCCATTGTGACATCACTGAGGAGGGTGGCTCTTATTGGTGGAATGAGGCATTATGATGTCACAATAGCAGCTCTGGTTATCTACAAACAATAAAAATACTAAACATATACCCCCTCTTTTACTAAGGTGCAGTAGCCGATTTAGCGAGTGCTGAGTGCTAATGCGCCCATTATATTCTTTGGACGCATTAGCATTTAGCACGAGCTAAATTGGCTAGTGCGCCTTAGTAAAAGACTCCCCCCCCCATATTTATTTATTATATACTAGTGTTTAAGCCCGTTCCATTTGTTACAGTAACGGGTGCTAGAATAGCCCCACCTAATACCCTGACACCACCCATGCCCCACCTTACCATGGCCGGATCGTACCTCCCACTGATCCCAGTCTCACCACCTCACCTTTCACCATTTCCGTAGTCCTCTGTACCCTTTTGGCCCTCATACCATTTCCATTGCTCCCTTTCCCCCTTTCACACCCTCTAGCACCTCTCTCTGACCCTTTTGTCATCTTTTCGTTTCAGGTCCCTTCATCTGTCTCTCTCCTGCCCCTTCCATCCTCCCTAAATTCCCCTGTCCAGCATCCATAATCCAGCAGCTCATAATCAACAGGTTTGCCACTACCAATTCCCCCTTTTTTTCCTTAGGAACCTTTCAGTCAAGCTGCCACAGCCATGCTGCCGTAGCCTACTCTCCATGTGGCCAGTGAAAGTCCACATGCTGTCTCCATGGAAAACCTCCATCCATCCCTTCATCTGTAGGCCTGTTTCCTATCACCCGGACAACTATTTGTCGGCATTAAACCCAGTCCACGGCTGACAATAACACCTCCGCTGAAGAGTGCCGTTCTCTTCCCCCCTCTCGTTGCTCACACTGCGGTGCCGCTGCATGTCGAAAGTTCCCAGCCACCAGGAAGCCTCCCCGAACACCCTCTGCAGCACGCAGTCACCGCACACAGCGCTCTCTGGCCACGTTCATCCCACGGTGCGCTACCGCGGCTTGTGAGAGGAGGCTCCGCCGCGACTTTTAACTTAAAAATAAATGTCGTCTGATAGGGCCGTATTTTCTTGATGGAGGACTTCCGCTTCACAATTTCTCTGTCGGCCACTGGCACATCTAAGCGCTCATGCGCACTCCTGCTGGCCATGGACCTACAGATCACGCAGGTAAGTGTGCGCATGCACGCTTAGCATTTTATTATAGTAGATACTGTGTGCACCGCTTCTGTCCTCCAGACCTCGTTCCATTCCCTAACCAACATCTCTTTCTGTCCCTCTGGGATTCCAACTTTTCTTCCTCATTCCTCCACCCCTATTGGCAACATGTCTCCCTCTCTCTCTCTCCTCTGTTATGATCGTGCATCTTTCTGTTCTACGTTTGCTCTGCAGGCTGCCATAATTAACTTTCAACTGTGGTAGGTCCTGAGCATGGGGCATTGACGCCATTTGTGAAAGCTTCAGGTTTGAAAATAATTCTACATGCAAAATGACACCAGCGCAAGGTTTTAAAATTATAACCAGGATTTATTGAATTATTGGTTCTATTTTCCCATTATTAGATCAAAAGAATAGCATAATTGCTTACGTTGCGCTCATGGGAGATCATCATAATGGCCAAAGACTGGCCTTCTCACAATGGTCTCGTTTTTCTATCTCATTACAGTCTATTATATAACTTTTGGTTTAGTGACATCATCAAGTTTGACGACCAATAACATTTCTATGGGTGGTCTCAAAGTTTAGACAAAGAAACATTCCTCCATGTTTAAAAGTTATACAAAGTTTTCAGAAAATTACTTTTGATTTCTGAATTAACATTATAACATTCAAGAGAATCTATAATTATTAACATGGTGCTGATAAATTCTCAACCTCTCCCTAAATTGACAGTAACTTTAGTCTGGAAGAGGAAAGCTGACAGCTTCATGTTACACACAGTGATAAGCATGGGCTTCCAATGCCCCCCCTTCCTATGCTGGAGACTGACTAATTATTTCCAGATGTTGTGCTCAAGAGTTTTTCTTAATGTTTCTGCTTATAAACAATTTATATAAACCATTTATATTTCCACATATCACATCCATGGGCCCCAAACATTCATAATTTCATTCATATCTTGGCCATTCATACTTCATACATTTTATATCTCAGTTTGGAATAAGGAATCTAATATGCTTTTTCTAACTGGTCTAAGCACATCTGTTTTCAATTAGAACCACGAGGCTAAAGGCAGGAAGCTGAACAAAGAACAGAAACTATTCACTGGCACAAGATGCTGGCCTAAGACAGGACAGTCATAGTACATACAAAGAACCTAAAATGGATTCCATGTAATCCTGATTTCCACCATGATTTGGCTCAACAGCAAAGTACATACACAGATATTATTATGCTTTCCCTTATATTAATCCTTAGTATATTTTTCTCTGGCCTTAGCTACATTATATTTAAATGTTTTATTCACCTGTTTTTCGTACGCTTCTATTTGGGCGTAGTCCTTAACTAACACAGATGTTTGTCTAACTAGAATTACCCAGAATCATATGAAAAACTGGCGCTACAAAAATACTGCACTATCATGCTTCTGACATCCATTGCATCGTACCATAAACAGCACGCTGGCCACGCGCCACGCTTCCATAATCCCCTCTTGGATATTACTGAATTTATGAAGTAATATTCAGAATTGAGCTCGTGGTCTTATCTGTGGCGCTGGGGTTTACTCTGGGTACGGTTCTTCTCATGGATCAGTGTGTCTGTGCAAGTATATTCTTTTAAATGCCAATTAGATAGCAAAAGCCAGAAAAATGTACTACCTAGGCCTGCAACGGCAGGTGCCTAGAAGATCTTACCCAAAGCTTACTTGAATTCTCTAGTGAGAATGCAAGCAAATCCCATCCACTATTCTAGATAAAACCCATCTAAGTGTACATTTATGTAAGTTGCTGTCTAAACCATATCATATAGGAAACTTACCATTCCAGTGGTAGTTAGACAGTGTCTGTTCTAGGTGCAAGTACAGTCCTAGAGCAGAGACGTCTGTTGTTTTATTCATAGAGGTATTCATGAAACTCCAGTACTTTTGAAGTTTAAAAGTCAGAAAATTTAGAGAAAGTATAGTTAAAGAAAAATAGAACCCTAGATTTCCCTAAGATAAAGAGAACCTCAGTATTACCTAATTTAAATAGTCCCTATGCTCAAAAGTGTTATGTTATAAATTTTTGGAATTATATCAATAAAGTGTAAAATAATGCACAGTGTTAAGAAAACCCAAATATATGCTTAATATGGAAATGTACTCATGTGCAGATAATGCATGCACATCAGATATAAGTTTTCTTTTTCTGTGTGTGTTGCAGGAACTCATTTCTCAAATTTAAATTAAAATCATTAAAAGGACTGATGATATCAGCTGTTAAACCCAATTAAACAATATTGTGGCACTGTGTTACAGCTTAGAAGCTGCCACTGTGTATAGAAATACAGTCATATGAAATAAAATTTAAAATACAGGATAAACAAAATATTTTCTGAGAACAATGCATGAAGACAATGATAAAGAAAATACAGTTATTAATACAATATCAGAATAAGTCTATGAAATTATGCAAAAGCATAATTAAAGTTCAGAAGCCTAATTCAAATGAAGTGATTTAAAGTAACATGGTTTAAGATAAAGTCTGTTTTTTCTCGTTCAAAATTTTTTTATATGAGTCCAGAAATGTCTTTTGCAAATAGTTTTAGCAACTTGTAAGGTCAGAGTCTCTAAATTAATTTCAGTGAAATTTAAATCATGGCTTTAAAAAGTTCATGCTGCAACATTTTCATAATTCAAGCTTGGCTTTTCTGTAATGAAAGGTAAGCACAGCTCATTAGTTGAAGACAAAGGAACACTGAAATTCCCGCCGAAAATTCAGCATCGGAATTTTTTCTCTGTGTTCTCCACAGCTCTAGTGGTGGAATGTGGTACTGCTGGTCAGTGTAAATCCTGGAAGGAAAGCACATGTTCATTAACAAAAGAACAAAGAAAAAAACACATAGCACTTTATCCCCTCTGCAAACTGTACCAATTCTTGTATTGCAGAGTTACAGTTTCTGTGTTGAATTGTTGAAAGGATTCAAAGAAGGTTCTTAACTGAAACACAAAACATACAGATTAAATAGACTTTTTTCAGGGTCCTGTAGTACCAAAATTGGCAACAGGAAAATTTAAACATGCAGACACATTCTCTACATGGTAAAATTAGACTTTCTTTTTTTCTAACATCAGGGAATTATTCTCAATTCCATATTCTTTATTAGGTTCCTATCCTGAAGAGCTTACTTGTAAAAAGTAAGCAAAATTTCAATTCCGAATTCATCCACTTAAATAAAAGTTTATTATAATTGTTCTTTTCCGTTAACCAAGTTAGCAAGCCCTTTGTTTCACATTTATTTCGATTTTCAAAAAAATATAGGTACTTAACCTCTATTTTTTTTTTTTAATCTTTTTATTTTAAACTTCCCAATTTAATTTTAAAATGTATTTAAATTTAATTATTCCCTAATCATACATTTTGGACAATGCACAAGTTTAAAAATACTTTATAAACCATGCAGGGGCACAAAAATTCATATTCAAAATTAATTTGAACCCTGAGATAAAAATATAAAGGCAGGGATTTTATTTTTCCCTTATGCACACTTGCCTGCTTTTAAGCATGGTATCTGTTTTTTGGAATAAATCTTTTTCTTTTCCACAAAATTATCCATTCATTCCCAAGTCCAGCAGAATTCTTTTCTCTTCTCTCATCTTCCCTATCGAACTTCTCCATATCAGATCCCTTACAATCAAGGAATTAACATTTCACAAGCTTTCTTTCCACATTCCTGTACATTCGTTCTACAAACTATCTCCCTGCTTTGAAATCGCCAGACATTTAACTTTCTTTTCCTTTTCACTTCACTTTCTTGTTTAAAAATCACTTTCCAATTCCTTCTGATCCTACAGTTCTGTTCTTCCAACATTCTGATAACCTTTTTTTTTTAATATAAAGAAACAAGGGAAAAATTCAAGCTACATAACGTCTTTTTTTTTTTTTTCTAGAATGCTTCTTATACAGAGCCCTTAGGCTACAAACAGCTTCTGAAACTCTCCCAAAGTACCTCCATTGTTCCTAACACCGCAGGGATCACTTAGCTATGTAAACTCTGCTCCCCCAATACACTTTCTTGTTTTCCTGAACATCAAAAACAACTTTGAATTAACTTCAAGTGCCTTACTAAACAATTACCCGGCTGATCGGAACTCCAACCTGCATGCATTTCCCTGTTAAAGTTTTATCGGAGAGAGACCACATTGGATTCTCATGTCTTGCTAAACTACCAGTTCTCAATAAACCCTTTTAATATGCAAACAGACTTGCTCCGAGACTTCTCAAAAAAGAAGAATCAAATTCGTTAACTGACTAATATAAGCAAATACCTGTTGGAAATCTGTAGCCCTGAGACAAAGGACTCCATTGCTGCTATTCCCTCCCCCTCTTTCCTCACGTGATAGCTCTGTGGAAGGCGAGGGAGGAAAAAGGTGGGGGTGAAAATCCCCCATTTGCAGCCCGCTCTTTCAAACAAAGGAGACTGAAGGGAACGGGAAGCCATTAACTTTATTTTTCTTTTTCCAGAGACAAGAGAAAAAGTTAGGGCAGAGCAAAAAAGACAGAGAGAGACAGAACTGGAGTTTAGAAAGACAAAGCTGAGAAACACAATTTCTTTTTTCTTTTCAAAGTAGTTACTTCAGATAGGCACTGAAAATGCAGAGAGAGAGACAAAGAAAGAGGGGGGGTGCCCTCAGCCCGTTTTTTCAAACAAAAAGACGGGACAGAGGGAAACTTTTCAAAGTCAGATAGAGTTAGTTCAGAGACAAAGCTTAGACACACAGCAGGAAAGAACAAATTTGTTTTTTTTCTTCAAACTTAATAACGCATTTTTAAACAAGCAAAAACTTACGTTCACAGAGGAGACCTGCTCTCTACTGGGCACATTTTTTTCTTCTTTCAGACAGAGCCAGATGGAAAAATGCCAGCACTGCAAGGTTTTTTCTTTCTTTTCACAAGCCATCTTTGCTGTTCCACTGGGCTGTTACATTCTTTCTGTGTTACTTTTATTTCTAATTTTTTTTCTTTTTCTTTTTCCATTAATATTTAATTTCCACTAACTTCATATCATTATGTACAGATATATACAAGCATGCATGCTCCTTACTGTTAAATTATTTTTTTTATTATTTTTAATTAATTTTTTTTTATTAAATTTTTTTTTTTTCTTTAAACAGGCGTAATACTCACAATTTTCCAGTTTTCCGGTCCCGTTTTATCTCTAATTTCCGCCATATTCCTGCGCAGCCAGTCAACCTGTGACTACCTTTTGTTACACAACCATGCGAAATCTCTAAATTTCCTAGAGGTTCCATGAATAACCTATAAGCTTTTTCAATGCGTCAAATTAGTTAGTTCCCGGGTTTCGCCACCAAATTGAGCATGGGGCATTGACGCCATTTGTGAAAGCTTCAGGTTTGAAAATAATTCTACATGCAAAATGACACCAGCGCAAGGTTTTAAAATTATAACCAGGATTTATTGAATTATTGGTTCTATTTTCCCATTATTAGATCAAAAGAATAGCATAATTGCTTACGTTGCGCTCATGGGAGATCATCATAATGGCCAAAGACTGGCCTTCTCACAATGGTCTCGTTTTTCTATCTCATTACAGTCTATTATATAACTTTTGGTTTAGTGACATCATCAAGTTTGACGACCAATAACATTTCTATGGGTGGTCTCAAAGTTTAGACAAAGAAACATTCCTCCATGTTTAAAAGTTATACAAAGTTTTCAGAAAATTACTTTTGATTTCTGAATTAACATTATAACATTCAAGAGAATCTATAATTATTAACATGGTGCTGATAAATTCTCAACCTCTCCCTAAATTGACAGTAACTTTAGTCTGGAAGAGGAAAGCTGACAGCTTCATGTTACACACAGTGATAAGCATGGGCTTCCAATGCCCCCCCTTCCTATGCTGGAGACTGACTAATTATTTCCAGATGTTGTGCTCAAGAGTTTTTCTTAATGTTTCTGCTTATAAACAATTTATATAAACCATTTATATTTCCACATATCACATCCATGGGCCCCAAACATTCATAATTTCATTCATATCTTGGCCATTCATACTTCATACATTTTATATCTCAGTTTGGAATAAGGAATCTAATATGCTTTTTCTAACTGGTCTAAGCACATCTGTTTTCAATTAGAACCACGAGGCTAAAGGCAGGAAGCTGAACAAAGAACAGAAACTATTCACTGGCACAAGATGCTGGCCTAAGACAGGACAGTCATAGTACATACAAAGAACCTAAAATGGATTCCATGTAATCCTGATTTCCACCATGATTTGGCTCAACAGCAAAGTACATACACAGATATTATTATGCTTTCCCTTATATTAATCCTTAGTATATTTTTCTCTGGCCTTAGCTACATTATATTTAAATGTTTTATTCACCTGTTTTTCGTACGCTTCTATTTGGGCGTAGTCCTTAACTAACACAGATGTTTGTCTAACTAGAATTACCCAGAATCATATGAAAAACTGGCGCTACAAAAATACTGCACTATCATGCTTCTGACATCCATTGCATCGTACCATAAACAGCACGCTGGCCACGCGCCACGCTTCCATAGTCCAAAGGGAAGAACGGAGGATGTTGAGGGGGAAGCGTGTCATCTGAGCAAGACAGCCAGGCGCTTACCTAAATTAGCTGGGCAGAGCGCCCGGCTATAAGATGCTAAAGACTCTAGGGAGAACACTGGCTCAGTGATCTACTTTCATGAGTTTATTCAGTTACTCAAGCATTTTTCCTTGATTGTCCCAGAAGGCTCACAATCTAGCTAATGTACCTGGGCAGTGGGGGAATTAAATGGCTTGGCCAGGGTCACAAGGAGCAACATGGGTTTGAACCCCCAACCTCAGGGTATTGAGGCTGTCACTTTAACCATCGTGCCACACACTCTCTCAGATTTCCCTAATCTGACCTGTATTCTGTGATATTGATTAATGAAAACATTTGGGAGAGTGTGGCGCAGTGGTTAAAACTACAGTCTCAGCACCCTGGGGGTGTGGGTTCAAATCCACGCTGCTCCTTGTCACCCTGGGCAAGTCAGTTAATCCCCCCATTGCCTCAGGTACATTAGATAGACTGTAAACCCACCAGGACAGGCAGGGAAAAATGCTTGAGTACCTGAATAAACTCATGTAAACCATTCTGAACTCTTCTGGGAGAACAGCATAGAAAATTGAATGAATACATAAATAAGCCAAAGAAAAGTTTAAGCTACATGTATCCTAGAGAAATGAATGTGAATCAAGAGATTATAAGCTTGGCTTCTGAATTGACATGTGGTTTAGAGAATGACATGGGGAAAAAATTTGTCCCCATCTCTGCCCCGCCCCTGCAAGCTCAGTCCCCGTCTCCGTCCCTGTCCCATCCCCACAAACCATCCGATCCCATCCACACAAGCCTTGAATAGTTTTATACTGAACTTATTTTCTTAAAGTATAAAAAGAAACAATATTCTGTACAATTGTCATTTTATAAATCAAAGTTCTGGCTGCTGAACTAGAGAAAGAGATGTTCAGCTGGCAGGGCTTTGTTTATACATTTTTATCAACACAACTAATATACTACTTTAACCTAAAGCAAAAAAAAAAAAAAAAAAAAGAAAAGAAATAGAATTTATTTTTCTACCTTTGTTGTCTGGTTTCTGCTTTCTTCATCTCCTCATTCAATTCCTTCCATCCACTGTCTGCCTTCTCACTGCCTCTTCCATTTGCTGTTACTGTGCCTCTCCCACCTCCCTCATTGGTCTGGTATCCATCTTCTTCCCTTCGCTCCCCCCATAGTCTGGCATGTCTGTCTTCTTCCCTTCCAGTATCTTCTCCCCACTCTGTTCCCCATTTCACTTCAGCGTCTTCTCCCCACTCTCTGTTCCCCATTTCCCTTCAGCATCTTCTCCCCTCTCTCTCTTCCCCATTTCCCTTCAGCATCTTCTCCCCTCTCTCTGTTTCCCATCTCTCTTCAGCGTCTGTTCCTTTCCAACCCCCCTCCTCCACCCCCTTCAGCGCCTGTTCCTTTCCACCCCTTCCCTTTCTCCACCCCCCATCAGCACCCTTCGCGCGGTATGTGCATCTCCCTCCCTTCCTTTTCTGGCTAACCTGTCCCATGAGGCTCGGTACTACAGGTATGTCCTCTTCCGGCCAGGTACAACAAAGTAATGATGTTCTCTGGGGAGGAAGAGGCGTGTGAGCAATGTGGAGTCAGCAGTGGTGACATTTGGCTGTCTTCTAGCTGCCATGTTTGCCAGAATGCTTTCTGTGTGAAAATTGCCGATCCAATGATGTCATTGCACGCCGCTAGGGCATCCTAGTGGCGCTTTACGAACGGCACCTAAGGATGCCTAAGGGATGTCAAAACTTGCATTTAAAAGTTCTGCTGGTTTTTGAATTGCTGTGCTTTCATGGTTCATTATGTAGCACAGTGGTTAGACCTTTAACTTTAGCACATAAACCTTGTTGGTTTCAATCCCCCACTGCTTCATCTCACAGAGTAGACATTAAAAAATTACAAGCTAGATACCTATAAAATATAATACTGGTGGCTAGCATCTTTTAATACATATAATTTTAATATAAAAGAACACAACATTGCCATACTTAAAAAAAAGATTAAAATATGTGAGGTTAGCAATTGATATAAAGAGCACTACTTGATTCTGTTTCACATTTATTAGACCATACTTTGGATTCAAACCCCTGACCTTCAGACAATGAAAGTAGTGCTTTAAACCACAGAGCTAGAGCTGCTCTCTTCCAGGGCTTTGATCCAGAGCATGGCAAGCTTATTCCAGCACAGTGAGGGGAAGGAAGGCCAGCAGTCCCCCTCACTGCACCAGAACAGCAACGTTTGATTCTTTCTTCAGCGGGAAGCCCTGCCCCTTCTTGCTTGAACAGCCATTTCCTGCCAGTTGAAAGGTTTTTTTCAAGAGAACAGCAAGGCAGAGGAAGGAGGAAGGTTCCCTCCATTCTGTCCCTCCTTCCTCTGTCTGATGCCGCTCCATACATGAGGATCGGGCTTGGCTCCGTCCACTGCAGAGTTCCCACACCTCTTCAGCCCTATTTGAGGGCTGCCGAAAGGTTTATTTTTCCAGAGAACAACAACACAGAGGAAGGAGGAAGGTTCCCTCCATATTTTCCCTCCTTCCCTCGCCCGATGCTGCTCCAGATGCGAGGATTGGGCTTGGCCCCACCCACTGCAGAGTTCCTGCTCCTCTGCAGCCCTATTTGAGGGCCGCCAAAAGGTTTTTTCCAGAGAACAGCAAGGCAGAGGAAGGTTCCCTCCATCATGTCCCTCCTTCCTCCACCAACACCACTCCAGACGCGAGGATCGAGCCTGGCTCTGCCCACTACAGAGCTCCTGCTCCTCTTCAATCCTATTTGAGGGCCACCTGTTCCTATTCAACCCTATTTGAGGGCCACCGAAAAGTGGACACATCTTGCCGGAGGACTCTTTGGGCGGCCCTTCGTGCAGACCAAGATACTAAACTATACAAAAACCACAGTAAAAGACCCCCCTACAACAAAATAATCATTTCCTTGACCACAACAATCACCAGTGAAAACACCAAAAGAAACACAGCTCATTCCACCCAATCCTCACCTCCCAACTCCACAAAAATGAAGATAATAAAACAGAAACATAGTCATCGCCCTACTACTCTTGATCCTAACATTTCAGAAAGCAAAATAAAACTATAACTCACCAATTGCAGTTATAGTAACAAGCAATAGAAGCCACCACCCAGCAGGGAGAAACCATATAAAAGTGTTTGACTGCTCCACCTGCATGCACTACAGCATCCCCCAGATCTGGGGAAGAAGACACACAAACGCCTCCAAAACCATCTCAAGATCAAACCCACCTCCCAAGCAGACACCCTTATTTACCCAAAAATATCACACAACACTAAAACAGAATTTACATCAATAAAATGTGCATATATGAACATCAGATCCCTAGGCCCAAAAACTGAGATCATAAAGGACTGGATAGAAACAGAAAAACTAGGATGCCTCTTCCTCACAGAATCATGGCTAACTTCAGACACCGACCCCAGAATAACGGATTTTTGCCCACAAGGCTACAAAATACAAGTAGTTTGCAGAGACAAAAAACAAGGAGGAGGACTAGCCATCCTGGCCAAAAATACTCTAAATAAAGTGCTACAGGACAAAACCTCCACCCCACACATGAATCTACTCGCCTGCCAATTATTGGGCCCTACACTCAAAGGAAGCCTAACCTGCCTACTTTGCTACATAACACCAGGAAAATGGAACATAGCAAAATCAGAATTCGAAGAATTTATACTCAGAAACTCCCTCGTATCAACATACAACCTAATCCTAGGCGTCCTTAACCTACACCTGGAAGACAAATCTTCCAGACAAATAAAATTTTGGGTTTTGTTGGGGTTTTTTAGAACAAATTTCAGAATTAGAACTGTATTTGAAAAGCAATGTTAATGCCTGTCACTTTTTCCATTAAATATTATTTGGATCTCTCATTTACCACCTGCAAGTTTTGTTTGTAACTTAATGTTTGAATATAATACAAACTGCTGGCATTAAATTCTTGTTGTTTTCTTCTCTTTGATATTTGGATTGAAGGATGTGGCTTTGCACTGACCTCTGACACACAGGGCATCAGTTAAACTGCCCATTCTTTTGTAAAGCTTTTATCTCTCCTCCAGCAATGGGCAAGAGGTTAGTTTTGCATTGAGCGTGATTATACTTTATAGGATTTGCAGAAATTTGTGGAAAGGCTAAACTATATCTGATATATGTATAAAGTCAATTGCCCATCCTGAACTTCATCAGTTTTAAAAAGAATTAAAATATCTAGAAACTGATTTTTTTGTTGTTTAATTTTAGCTTTAGGGGAAGAATACAATGGATTGTCTCAGGGTTAGAGTATTTCACCTCTAGATCTCTGATTAAAAACCATCTCAGTTCAATAGTGACTGAAAGACATTACCATCTGAAAGACCTTCAGAGGCCTTCATGAATCAAGCTGGTGGTCTCAGTCTAGGTCCCAGCAGACTGTTGTCCATCACAAAATCCACTATCATAAGAACATAAGAATTGCCGCTGTCCATCAAGGTGATCAATGATGCGGTCCTTTATCAGCGCCTCTACCATCTTTCCCGGTACCGAGGTCAGACTCGCCGGTCTGTAGTTTCCCGAATCTCCCCTCGAACCTTTTTTGAAGATCGGCGTAACATTCGCCAACTTCCAGTCTTCTGGAATCTTTCCTGATTCAATCGACAGATTGGTTATTAGTTGAAGTAGTTCCTTGATGACCTTTCAGTTTCTTGATGACCCTCGGATGGATGCCATCCAGTCCCCGGGATTTATCGCTCTTAAGCCTATCGATCTGCCTGCATACCTCTTCTAGACTTACTGACAACCCTGTCAGTTTCCCATCTTCATTTCCAGCATATATGCTGTGTATATCCTCTTCGGTAAATACAGACGCAAAAAATGTGTTCAGTTTGTGTGCGATTTCTTTGTCCTCCTTTAGCACTCCCTTTATTCCATGGTCATCCAAAGGTCCCACCGCTTCCTTCGCGGGTCATTTCCCTTTAATATATCAAAAGAACGGCATGAAGTTTTTCGCCTCCTTGGCTATTTTTTCCTTGTAGTCTCTTTTGGCCCCTTTTACCTCTTTATGGCACCTGCATTGATGCTGTTTGTACTTTTTCCAGTTTTCGTCCGTTTTGTACCTATTACATTCCTTAAATGAAGTTTTCTTGTCTCTGATCACTTCCATCACCACTACAGTGAGCCACGCCGGTTCCTTGTTATTTTTCCTCTTGGATCCCTTGTTGATACACAGTATATATAGATTTTGCGCCTCAATGACTGTGTCCTTAAAATGGGACCAAGCTTGCTCTAGCGTTTTTACAGTGCTTATGCTCTTCTTAATCTTCTTCCCCACCATGAGTCTCATCCCTTCGTAATTCCCGTGGCCGTTGTTCTGTTAATAAAAGATTATCAACACAGCTACAATAATACCTTATCCTAAAGCAAAAATAAATAAATAAAACAAATAGAAATTTTTTTCTACCTTTGTTGTCTGGTTTCTGCTTTCCTCATCTTCTCATCATTCTCTTCCTTCCATCCACTGTCTGCCCCTTCCACAAAATGTTTGTTTCCCTCTGCCATCTACCCCTGCCCCCTCCCCCCTCCCCCTTGGTCTGGCATCTATCACCTTCCCTCTGTTCCCCTCATAGTCTGGCATCTATCTCCTTCCAACTCTCCTTCCCTCCCCCCTGTGGTTTTTAGCATCTCTTTTCTCATTTCCTTCACTCAGATGTGATATCTCTGTGTCCTTCCCCGTTCTTTGGCATCTCTCTCCTCTCTCTTCCCTTTCCTTTTCTTCTCTGGTCTTCCTTCTCTATTTTCTGCTTCTGTCTAAATTAAATTCTTTCTTACTATTCAGCCCTCAGTTTCCCTCTTTTCACTATGTCTACTCACAGCTTGCCACCCCTTTCCTTTACCCTTCCACTATCTCACTAACTATCTTCTTCCCCCATCCAGCATGTGGGAAAGCAGTAGCGGAGGTGAGGGCTGGGCACAAGTTCTCCCCACTTCCATCATCTGCCCTGTTTCCTTCTGTCTCCCTTCTCCCCACTTCCATCATCTGCCCTGCTCTGCCTTGCCTCCTTCTCTCTCTCTTCCTCCACCCCAGGCCCATCTCACCACTCACCTTTCACCCAGATTTTTTTTTTTTTTAGAATGGCGACCCCCCCAAGCATTAATTGGCAATGTGGCCCCCCCCAATCAGCATCACGGGCCCCCCGATCGGCAACACGGCCCCCCATCGACGGAAAGTAAAACAAACAAGCAACACGGGTAAGAAAGGCAACAGGAACTGTAATTTTACAAGCGGTGCTGCTTGCCCAAAGCTTCCCTCTGACGCGCCCAGGCGGAAACACGAATTTGCTTCAGAGGGAAGCTTTGGGCAAGCAGCACCGCTTGCAAAATTACAGTTCCCATTGCCTTTCATACCCGCGTTGCTTGCTTGTCTTACTTTCCGTCGATGGAGGCCGCATTGCCGATCGGGGGGGCCGCATTGCCAATCGGGGGGGCCCGCGTTGCCAATCGATGCTGGAGGGGCCCATCGCCGTTGGGGCCCATCGCCGTTTGGAAAAACAATGTTGATGCCCTCCTTCATCGGGCCCCCCTGACCATTTCGGGCCCTAGGCATGTACCTACTGGGCCTATTGATTAATCTGGCCCTGCTCATACTGTCCTGCTTAGGAAGGTTTGCCACTCCCTTGTTTATGTGAGCCTGAGGGCCACATTCTCAACACATGACTGCAGTTTATGGTGAGTCTGCCCCATCATCCTACAAAGTAAAATTTTGGAGCAAGCAGTTTAAGTGGGGTAGAGAGTCCATTGAAGATGACCCTCACACTGGACGGCCTATGGTGATATTCTGCAATAAGGTATGTAGCACTTTTTCTAGGATGAGTTCATGAAGTTGTCAACCCTTGTTCTCTTACCTGATTGCTGCTTTTAATTGATTTCAACTGAATAGATTCATTGGGTGAATGAGGCACTTGTCCATGTAAGCTCATGCCTCAATAAGCTAGTTATATTGTAAGTTGCTACCAGCCTTTGTCACTTTGGAACCACGTGTAATTGGACAAGATGTTGTGGAGAAGAAGGAAGAAATACCTGTGTGAAACACCTTGGGGTGACCAAGGTTGGTCCAAATCTTTTAAAAAATATATTTAAAGTACTTTAAAATAATTTTTTAAATGCTACAACCCCAAAAATTACAAGAGAATGATTGTATGATTTTTCCTCAATAATTTATTAAAATATATTATTGAATTTATGCAACAATAGCCCACTATATGTTATTTCATACATGTGAAACTTGCAAACTTTAAAGACAGCGCATGCAGAAAAAACTCTTTGGTAGATGCATCTAATTATTACATAGCCTGACATGGCACAAGACTTAAGAACAAGCAAAATATATGGAAAATTCCTTATTTGTTTTAGCACATATGGAAATGTATGGTTGTGTAGCATTAACTTTTTAAACCTTATTTTCAGTAGGTTTAATGACTGAGGATAAGATGAAAAGTCTTTGAAAAATAATGTATAATTTTAGCTTCATCCACTAGAAATAAGATTTAAGAGTTTGCTTAAATTTCAGCCACAGTGCACAGGCAATGGTTCGTATTTGGATGACTAAGCTGGGAAGGTTGTCTAAAAATAAATAAATATATATATTTCGCTAGAACTTTTCAGAGAGAAAGACAGCAATCCCAGTTTTCAGTAACAAAGAGCTACCCCCTAGAAAACTCTAGTTTGTTGTTAAGAGACTGACATATTGGATGAATGGGCTGCTGGTCTCCAACAGTAGCTGATAAAAGGTTGACTCTGATGCAGAAATATATTCTAAAGCAGGCTCTCAACCCATTCCTCAGGATACATTGGTTTTCAGGTTATTGACTGGAAATGTGCATGAGGCAGACTGAGACATAAATTACATGCAGGTCTATGGGCTCCTTTTACTAAGCTGTGATAGCGGTTTTAGCGCACACTTAGCGTGCAGAATTGCCGTGCGCGCTAGATGCTAATGCCAGTTAGTTTTAGCCGCATAGCACGGGGTTAGCGCACGCTAATTTTCTGCGCGTGCTAAAAACGCTAGCACAGTTTAGTAAAAGAGGGGGTATTTATCTCATGCATATTTACTGTGGCTAACTTGAAATTATGAAACTGCGCTGGATTTATTGAGAAAAATGTTCTAAAGCAGTATCTCTCAAACTATTTTAGCTCTGGCACACTAAATGGAGCAAATGTTTTTCGCAGCACATTATAATTGAAATTATAAAATTACAAAACCAACAAAATATTAAATTTGATAGTCATTTATTTAAAGTTCTTTAAGCTATATATGGGTAATTTTAACAATGGTGAAACTAAAATAGATGGAATAGAATTGCTAATCAATGCAATGGATGTTCTTGTTTTTTAGTACATATTAACTCCAAAATGTGGCTCGATAGTTGATAAGCAAACACACATTTCATCATCTACTGTCTGCAGTTCACTTTTTTTTCAATTTAATTTCTGTCAGAGCTGAAAAATCCAAGTTCTCAAAGATAAGAAGATCCAAACAGTAACAAAGCCTTGATTGCTTTGTTGCTCAAGCTAGGATAACTGCTGCATAAAAAATACAAATACAATTACTTGCCATTAGTTTTCAAGGACCATTCATGTCCAGGAATGATGCTTGTCTGGGTGGTTGTATCCTTACGAACACAGATGCTCATGACATTGACAGACTCAATGCATATGCAATGTGCATGTCATCTATTCTAGTGTAAACCTATGAAGGGAATTTTAAAAATTAAAATAAAATTCTGGAATTTCTCGTGGCACACCCAGAATCTCTTCAGGGCACACCACTGTGCCTTACCACACAGTCTGAGACGCTGTTTTAAAGCAAGGGTGTCAAAATGTGATCCTGGAAGGCTACAAACCAATCTGGTTTTCAGGATACCCATAATGAATATGCACAAGATAAATTTGCATACTATAGGAGGGGGTGCTGAAAAGTTCTCAGCCCAACCAAGAAGAGAATGACGTGGATATGGTTCAATCAATGATCTGAAACCATGTCAAAACATAGAAATTCATTTCTGCAAATTGGCACTAAACAAAATAAGATAACACTTTTCAGCTACAGTGGCAAAATAACACTCAATTTAAGAAGTTGAGCTGAGAACTATTCAGCACCCCTTTGTAGAGGCAATACTTTTGGGATATTCTAAAAACCTGACTGGTGTGCAGTTCGCCAGGATTGCAATTTGACACACTTCTCTGCTCTAAAGTAAATAGGAAATTAGTGTAGTTTATTAGTACATACAGGCTATGTGTGGTACTGCAACCTCTATGGGGAGGGGCCCCTTTTTGAAAGAGAAAACATTCAAACAATGGCATAAAGTGGCATTTGGATGTTTTATCTGCTAAAACGTCCAAATTGCAATTTTTGAAACACATTTTTAGACTGCTTTCTATGCTGTTTGTTCATCTAAATCTCAGGGGGGGGGGTGTTGTGGGCAGGGTTAGGGTGGACTTGTGATTTGGATGTTTTTCTGCAATAATGGGGCATTGCAGACCATGTCCAGGACAAAACTTGAGCGTTTGAGGTTGGACCTGTTTCAATAACAAATAAGTGACAAAATGGTGGCCAAACTGACTAGATGACCACTGGAAGCATGAAGGAATGGCCTCTTTACTCCCCCAGTGGTTACAAACTCTCCCTCCCCCCCCCCCCCCCCAAGATGTGAATGAAACAGTACATACCAGCCTGTATGATAGCTTCAGATGTCATGGCCAGTCCCATTAGAACAGCAAGTGCCATGTTCCTAAGCACCATTTATAGAATCGGGCTCTTTGTGCATACCCACAAGCAGAATGAAATAAGTGCTGATATTAACAACAGTAGGAAGTGGTTTATTCACCATCCTCCATTTTTCTCTGTGTACAAACACACAAGCACAAATAGCAAGAAGAAGAGTTTGCAACAGTACAACCATGAGTATTTTGTTTTCCTACCAACAGAATAAACATCAAATACAAGAATAACTCACATAAATAGTTATAAATATACCAATAATAAAATCCACATGTGATTCAGATAAGGATGGTGACATTTCAAGCCAAAGCCATCTCAACCCTCTGTTATGGGGAAGGAGAATCCAGCCAGCACTCTGCATGGTTGCCACTTGGGCCAGGGGAGGGGGCCTCGCAATTTTCTGTCAGAGTCCAGGCTCCCATGTCATGTAGGTGAGTGGTTTGTTGGAATAGTCCCAGAATGGTTCCTTGAGATGCCCCTTCTGCTTGCTGCAACCCTGGCTCTCCAAGTATCCTAATGAGAAAGTTTATATACTTCATGGCCAGGCGGAGCGTTTCATTCTTGCTTAGTTTTTTGTCGGGGGGGTGAGTGGGAATGAGCCTCCTCAGCTCTGCAAAAGCACTATTGACATTCTGCTGCCTCCACCTTTCCCTGGTGTTGGTGAAAATCTTCCGTGCCATCCCCAAGTTTCTGAAGAAAAAGCAAAAGAGGGCAACAAGAAGGGGTTAGGAAGCTGGCACTGCCAAGGAAACATAGCAAAAAGTATCAGTTTAATCCATTACAACATGGCTAGCCTTAGAGCATTTTCAAAGAGCTTGCAAAATATGCTTAACGTCCAAGTATTATTTTAAAAAAAGAAAGAAATATCTATACACAGCACAAATGGGATTTCAGGATTTCTATGTGAGCCTGTGGGCAGCTCTTTGTGAAGCAGCAAAGTTCCCTAAGTGTGCCTGTGGATTGCCTGCAGATTATTTTAAGGGCACAATGCTTTGACATGCTTCACAAAATGACCCACTTATTTCATTTGTCAGCTTTATGTCCTGCTCTGCTCCCACAAAAAACACTTGTACAGGAAAAAATAATTCATGAAAATGTTTAATCTTTCATGTTTTCTTTGAACAAACCTAACTGGTAGACAGACTTCTTCACCAGTTCCTAGGCCTATTCCGATGATGCCACAGCTGGTCAGGGCTTGAAGAAATCCATAGTGAATACACATAGGATAAAATGCTACAATAATTTGAGATCCATTGTATGTAAATGTAGCTAAGACATATTCATTGTGACTATCCTGAAGATTTGGGGTAGCTTAACCATTAAGCAGACTAATAATAATAATAAATTTATTCTTTTATACCGCCATTACCAAAAGTTATAGACGGTTTACACCATAAGAAACTGAACAATCAGCGAAATACATTCATACCATAAAAATAAAACAATACAAAAAGTTAAAAATGTGATTACAATTTTAAAATATCCAACTAAGTAATAAATTTGTCAAAGAAGACAACTAATTTTCGAAAAGAACAATAAGACATGGCTTGATGAATACATTCACCAAGCCAGAATTGTAGTTTACCTGCTTGAAACGCTAAGATCCTAACGAAAAAGGTCATATCTGACACCATTTGGCTTAGGATGGGCAAATAAGTGAGAACTTCTTGTATTCTTTGATGGTCTATATAACTCAAAATGAGGAGACAGATACTAGGCACCTATTACAAGCGAGTGTTGACCTTTTTACAGTTCCTGCGTAAGCTGCAGGAGTTCCCTAACCCTTTTCCTTTTAATACTGACTGTATATGCTATGATCCGCCCCCTGAGCAATGTGTTCAATGCATCACAGTATATTTCTGGTTTCCGCCCATGCCAGGATGGAATTAATTTTTCACATGAAGTCTCTGTCTATATCTGGTAGTTTCAGCTCAGTATTTACTGGAGAGTGATCAGATAGAGTAAAAGCCTCTATGTTAGCCTTAAGTAACTCAGAAAACACAGTTTCTGGCAACAGAATATATTCCACATGTGCATACTCTTTGATCACATTGGAGTAATAAGTAAATTATGTTTCCAAGAAGTTAAGCAACTCTACACATCTATAAGCCCCAAATTTGCTAGCAAAAAATTAACCCTTCATCGCTCCATTTCCCTTGTGAGGTATTTTAGAGAATTTATAGTCCACCAGATTCCTAGTAACATTGATATTCGTTATACTCCACCAATTACCACTAACTTTCCTGGCACCATCCAGATAGTATTGGGAAGATCCAGGGGTGGAGCCAGGAGTTACCTAGGTCACAGTGATATTCAGGCCACTAATTGGGTAACTATCGGGATAAAGATAAGGCAGAAAAAATGGCTTCATTCACTTTATCTGGATAGTTATCCAGATAGGAGTTAATATTCAGCAAGCAGTGATCAGGGTTTTGCTAACCGTACCAGCACTAAACTCAGAATTCAATGCTGGGCCATATTCAGGCACCAACATTGAATTTCTGCATTTGCAGAACTGGCTGATACATAGCTGGTTAATAATGGTATTCAGCACTTCACTGGCTATGGGTTACTATGTGGTTCTATTTACAAGGGATCTTCAAAAAGTTCTGCACTTTTATTTTTTTTAAAACTACTCTTGGGAGGGATATTTTTCTTCTGTATTGTTATTGATGGAATTTAAGTGCCTATTTTGTTATTAATGTCTGTATAATTCCTGGCACTTTGTATTAGCTTTGAAAATTAATAAATATTAATAAAAAAATAAAATCTCAAAAGCTAGATTATGTGGTAGCAAGCTAGAGAGTGGGTGTCAGCAGTTTGAGCTCTCAGGCCCACACAAATTTAATTCCCAGACTGCACAATTTTCAAGAGTCTTTTGGGCAGCCAGCAGCTTTTTGTGATCACGGGCACCAGGGTGTTCATGGTAGTTCTAATATCTCTTTATTATGGCCTCAAGATAACTGAGAAAAGATAAGGATCATAGCTGACTGGGGGAGAGCAAGATGGTGGAAGGGAGTACCTCTGAACACACTTCAATAGGATCCACACGGGCCATGCAGATAGTAAATGAGATGAAAACATTATTGGAGTCCTCTGTCACCAAACAACTACAAACTATAGAACAGGGGTGTCAAACTCAAATCACATAAGGGGCTGAACTCTAAAACACAGGCTAAGTCGTGGGCCGGATTTTTTATTAAGATACTTACCCCGCTACTTTGCTGACGCACAGTGTGGGCACCAGCGCCGGTGGCAGCTCCAATGCTCACAGGACTTCTGTGAGCGTCTGATCAATCGCCGCCACCACCAGTGCCAAAACCCACACTGTGCACCAGCAAAGACTTAGTAGAAGTATAGGGATACAACCTCTCCAACCCCACACCGGTTACAAAATAAATAAAAAAGACTTTTCCTTTCTTTTAGGTCCTAGTTCACGCTTGCTGTCTAACACCAGCTCTGGCAGGATACACATTCCAAATTTGACAATTTGTAATCACAAAATAGAAAATAAAATTATTTTTTCTACCTTGGGGAGAACATTTGGTGGAACCGGGGGGGGGGGGGGGGAGAAGAGGGAGAAAGAAAAGAGAGATGCTGAATGGGAGCGGCATATGGGAGGTGGCATATGGAGGGAAAGGGAGGAAGGAAGAGATGGTGCACATGGATGGAGGGAAGGGGAAAAGAGGAATCAGATGGTGCACATGGACGGAGGGAAGTGGGAGAGAAGAGAGGGTAGAGATGGTGCACATGGATGGAGGAGAGTGGACGAGCTGGAACGAAAGATTTGAGATGGAGGCAGAAAAATGGAAGAAAACTGAGTATGAAAACAGTGCCAAAGATGGATGTAGTGCAAGATGTGGAGGAGAAGAAAGAAGCAGCAAATACGTAAAGAGGTCCTGGAAACAGAGTTAAGAGCAAAGAGAGAACAAGATGATCAGAAAAATAAAATCACTGATAACAAAGGTTAAAAAAAATGTTTTAATTTTCAATTTAGTGATTGAAATAGTCAGTTTTGAAAATTTACATCTGTTTTTATAATATGAACTGTTCAAGAAGAAATGCATTTCTTTCTATTTCTTTTGTGGTATACTGCAGAGTATGGCATATTAGGGTTTTGTTTGTGTACAATAGTACTTTTAGTTTGTGGGTTTGTATTTGAAAAGGGTTTTGTGTTGCTGGGATTTTTTCTGTTTTCTGCATGTGTGACTGAGGCCTGGTGTGGATAGAAGTCCAGAAACTTTGGTTGGTGTCGAGGCCCCAAGTAGGAAAATATTTGTTGGCTCTCCTGTGCTTTTTTGAACTCAAAACAGCCCGAACTGAAAAATGTGTGATTACTTATGACACTCACATAATCAAATTTCTAATCTCTGTTTATATTCGAGTCAACCTTTTTTCCTTTTTGGGGGGGAAAAAGGTTACCTCAGTTTATATTCAGATCAGTTTATATTCGAGTATATATGGTAGACGTCTAAAGTTGGACTTAGATATTCTATTGAAAATGCCCCTCCACTAGTTTTCCTTTTAGAAATTAACCAAGAATTGGTCCTAGCTTGAATAAAAGTGCCCTATCACATTTATAGTAGCCCTTACTACAATAGGTTGGAAGTAAAAAGGCCATTGCTTTGTTTATTGTATGTAATTACCCAAAAATGAAAACTTCATAATTTACCCTAGCAGAATATACAATAGCAGTAAATAAAACTTAGCAAAGTTACAAGTTATCCACCACCATAAGCAGGACAGCCCTTAACTTGCCCTTACCATATCCAGCAAGGGCTTGATAGATTGGCATGGACCTCCATATCACATGCACTGGGTTGAAACCCATTGAAAAGAGGCTAAGACCCACCACCTGGTGAACATTAAAGCTGAGAACTGAAAATTATCTTTCAAAATTAAGGGCTAAAATTCACAAAGCAAACCGATCATGTACCGATCGGTTTGTGACCAGATTTCCCTCCGGCCAGATTCACTAACCTCTCCTGCGATCTGCTTCCAATCCATGCATGCAAATGAAGGGAAACACATGCAAAGTAGACAGGGATGCGATTTACCAATGACATTTTTTAAACCAACTGGGCTAGCTGATCAACCCAAGAAGCGACTGCTGGGGACCAGTCGCAAACATCTTTCTGACTCTCCAGCTCCATTGAAGCCCTGTTCTCTGCTGCCCCGAATCTCTCCTGCCTGCTGGCCCGATGCTCTTCCCTGATCTCTCCTGCCTGCTCTGCCCCGAATCGCCGCCCTGCTCTTCCCCGATCTTTCCTGCCTGCTCTTCCCTGAATCGCCACCCTGCTTGTCCCCGGATCTCTCCTGCCTGCTCTTCCCTGAATCGCTGCCCTGCTCTTCCCCAATCTCTCCTGCCTGCTCTTCCCTGAATCGCCGCCCTGCTTGTCCCCGGATCTCTCCTGCCTGCTCTTCCCTGAATCGCTGCCCCGCTCTTCCCCGATCTCTCCTGCCTGCTCTTCCCTGAATCGCTGCCCTGCTTGTCCCCGGATCTCTCCTGCCTGCTCTTCCCTGAATCGCCGCCCTGCTCTTCCCTGATCTTTCCTGCCTGCTCTTCCCCGATCTCTCCTGCCTGCTCTTCCCTGAATCGCCGCCTTGCTCTTCCCCGATCTCTCCTGCCTACTTTGCCCCGAATTGCTGCCCTGCTTGTCCCCAGATCTCTCCTGCCTGCCGCCCCGAATCTCTCCTGCCCTTCCCCGCACTGCGAGCCTGTGGTTTTAACCCGTGGGTTTAAAGCAGGTTAAAACCACGGGCTCGCTGGGCTAAAAAGTAAAAAAAGTTTTTAAAGTTAAAAAAAAATTAAAAAGTCGCGGCTCAGACGGGCATGCGCAGACCATCTTCAGATGGTCTGCACATGCATCGGGATCGCGCACCAGCGATCCATGCCGGAAGATGGGGGCGTTCTTCTGATAGCCCCCACCTGCATCGGACCTGCCCGGATCGGACACAGATCGCCCCCCCCCCCCCAAGCTGCAACAATTAGTAACAATAGCGTAACGAAGGTAACGTGACACCCTTGTTTCCCTGTCCAATAAAATAGGATGGGAGGTTGCTCCCTTAAAATACATTACCAACCCCCACCTCCAAACCTACTGAAGGCCCAGCTTTCCATGCTCTTCAACAATTGGAAATTGCCTCCAGTCAACAAATGAGCCCTGTCCCATCTGCAAGTCTGGTGTTACAAGAATTTTATTTGAAGGTGCCTCCCCTGGAGCAATCTGCCAGACCCAAAATCCAGGTTGACCATGGCAAGGGGTTCATCTCCCTGTTAATGGTGTTTGCGCAGGACATGCCATCACACTGATTTCTTCTTTTTCATGAACCTTATCATTTTAATGAGTTATCTGGTGCTCCAGGGACAGTCAGGTTAAGTATGCTGATATTCAGCCCCTCACTGCATAATTAAACCATGTAAATTAGATCTCAAAAGTAGCAATTCTATCTTGAAGCAGTTTGGCTTAGGCGGTCAAGAGCTGAATATTGACTTAATTGGCTATGCGTTAGCTGGATCTAAAAAAAAGAATATTCAATGTCAAAGCCTGGACAGGGCCCGGCCTCGAATATCCGGGAATAATGTGGCAGCACAACACTCACCGCTGCCGGCTGAATAATAGCGGAAATAAGGACATAAAAGGTGCCATACTGGAACAGACTGAAGGTTTATTAAGCCCAGTATCCTGTTTCTAACAGTGGCCAATCCAGGTCACACGTACCTGGCAAAAGAGTAAAGTTTTAACACCCACAGAAAGCCTCACAGTAGTGCTCACACTCTACCATATAATTACAGCTAAAAAAAATACTGCAGCATGCTATAATCAATGAGCTCTTAAGTTGCTCTGCAATTCTAGTTCTGTAATTGAGTTTAATTCTTATTCCTTTTGTGTGTTCCTATTGTTTTTATCTTGTCTTTTCTGTTTGTCCTGATTTGTATGTTTTATTTTTTCTGTTCTCTTCTTTAAAAATATTTTGTTAACTGCTTAGATGTATATTTATATAATTTGCAGTATATCAAAAATAAACTGAAACTTGAGACTTGAATATACAACTCTCTCTCCAGAACCACACATCCATTAAATGTAAGTAAATGGGATTCTTCTACTGAAAAGGTGGTAATTGAAAATTTCCAGAATTAAGGCCAGAATTAATTTTGGGATGGAAGAAGAGGATAAACTATGCAAAATAAAATTACTCCATAGAATATAGACATACATATTTACACACTGGCTATATTCTGGTTTAAATAAACTACATATAAAAAACCTCGCATGGCTTTTCATTACTTGTTGGGGTCTTGGTCGAGGGGTGCCATGGGTATTCCTGATATGCAGAAATATAATCAGGCCTGTTTACTTTGCTATTTTGGGGATTGGATCTTGGAACAACATGAATATACTTGTTTTGATTATGAATTGGCCTTTTATCGCCCCTCCCTTTTTACTTGCGCTCTAGTTTATTATTGAGATCTCTACATGATATTTGGAGAGTTGTGGTGATTGGCTTGGGGGGGAAGGCCTGGATGTCTAATTTATTGCCCATCCAGGGGAATCTTCAGTTTTCGCCAGGCCGGACTTTTTCTCCCTTTCGACGTTGGATCCAGTTGGGATTGACAGTATGGAACATGTACTCAGTTCTAACATAGTAACATAGTAGATGACGGCAGATAAAGACCCGAATGGTCCATCCAGTCTGCCCAACCTGATTCAATTTAAATTTTAAATTTTTTCTTCTTAGCTATTTCTGGGCAAGAATCCAAAGCTCTACCCGGTACTTTGCTTGGGTTCCAACTGCCAAAATCTCTGTTAAGACTTACTCCTGCCCATCTACACCCTCCCAGCCATTGAAGCCCTCCCCTGCCCATCCTCCACCAAACGGCCATACACAGACACAGACCGTGCAAGTCTGCCCAGTAACTGGCCTAGTTCAATATTTAATATTATTTTCTGATTCTAAATCTTCTGTGTTCATCCCACGCTTCTTTGAACTCAGTCACAGTTTTACTCTCCACCACCTCTCTAGGGAGCGCATTCCCCCCTGGTGTTGGCCAGCTCTTTTTGTGGAAGGCAGGATTGGTGGCTAAGAAAATTATTTTGGAGGAGTGGGTTTCGGATTGCACTCCTTATTGGGCTTGGCGTAATCGTATACATGTTTTGATGATGCTTGAGAGGGTGTGGCGCATAATTCCTTGCGACAATCTAAATGTTTTTTGCAGGTCTGGGGTCCTTATATATATTCCATGTCTCCTAGAACCTGTGGTCTGATTCTTAACACCTTGCCAGTCTAATTTGCCTTGAGTGGTGCAAGGTTCGCGGCCTTGGGTTTGCCTTCTTCCAGTTTTCAAACAATAATTGTTTTGGTTTTGGGAGTTTTTGTTTGCTTTAATTTCCGTCTTTGATTGCTGTGTTTTAGTTCTTGGGGGGGTGGATTTGGGTGGGGGAGGTCTTCTGTTTTGTATTTTGGGGCTCATCAGAGTCCAGGGCCCTGATTGTCATGTTTTCGCTTTGGTCTTGTTCAGACCTCCTCCTTTTGGGGGGATGGGACCCTTGCTCTTTCCTTGTATACATTGTTTGGGGTGGGGGGTGGAAGGGGGGATATTGGGCTTGGGGGATTGTTGTTAAATGATTCCTGAACAAATGTTGTAACTACTACTGTGTTCCTTGTTTTTTTGGCTTGTTTAAAAAAATTGTTTATAAGAAGTAAATAAACTGCTTATGTGAATATTCATAAAGCATCCCTGCAAAAGCTAATCCCTCCCTAACCCCACCCCCCAAAATACTTCCATTCAGGTCAGATAAATTTATGTGTATATATGTGTATTGTCTGGGCAATTAATGTTATTTCTCAGTGTAAAATACAGATTTACTCATAAAAATACCATGGACAGCTAAAATGAAAAACAGCTGGGTCCTATACCCTTGCTTTACTTCCTCCTGATGGCTACTTTTCTTCTGTGTGGGCAGAATTAAATTATTTTTTTCCTCCCTTGCCACATTGTTCATCCCTTTCCACAACCTTTTTATTTTTATTGTAATCCTTGATTCCCTCTTTCCCCATGTTCTCAACTATTTTTCTTTACGTTTTGTCTTCCTTTTGTTCTTACCCTTTTTAATATGCGTGTTTTTTTTATTTTAATTTTTATTGTAAACCGCTTAGATTTGCCTTCTGGGTTTATATTTGCGGTATATTAAATAAATTGAACTTGAACTTAGAGACCCAAATCCTTTATTTTGGCCCTCTTTTACTAGACACGTTCCTCCTGGGCCTATCTGTTAATCCGGCCCTGGCCCGAGGCACTAAATGCTCTGACACAAAGGAATTCTATGAACATCAGATCATTTAGAGCTCCGAGCCGCAATTGAAATCTCTTCCTTGGCTCAGTAAAAAGGGGGGCATATCCTTACATCCCTAAATACATACTTTCCTCATATATACACATGCTTGCACTTTCCTTGGCACACCCACACCCTCCAGTCTACGAAACACACTCTGATCCTAATTTCCTTCTCCCTAACACACACTATCATGCATTCTACAAATTATGGTGGAAAGCATTTCTGAAGCTCTGCTTGTGCATGCTTCCCCTACATGTCTCATCCTCAAACATCTTTATGATGTGTGGGTAAGTCTGTCTTGTGCATCTAACCCTATGTATAGCTAGAAAACAAACAACTAAAAGAAGCTGCCTAGAGGATAAGGGAACATAGCAACAGCCCAAATTAATCTAGCAAAATATTGGTCCTTATTTGATGTTTTAACATGAAGGAAAAACCATATTCTAAGCACAGCAATGCTTTAAATTTTAAAGTACATTCATACCATACTTCACAGATAATCTAAAATTTAGGATCTAGTGGGAGGGGGGGTTAATTGCTGGTTACAAAAAGTAAGTAAGTAGTAATAATTTTACAATTTCTTGCAGAATGATATGTGCTGAGATACAAGGGCTTAGCCAGAAGTATATATGTGGACTGGGAGGTAACATATTTTCTCTCAGCTCTGGGCTCCCCCGCTCCAGTTTAAATCTTACCTTTGCTGGTGGGGATGCCCAAGCTCCACTAGTTAAAGAAGTCCACAGCCCAGTCCCAACCTGCACTTTGGCTACCAACTTCAGCACTCCCCCACATGAAGCATGCCACCAACTTAAGCGCTGCTCAGGCAGCATGGATGAGGACTCGGACAGTAGACCTCTTCGGCTGGCAGGGTTTGGGCATCCCCATTAAACCAATGCCATAATTTTGGAGGGGGCTCGGGCCAACAACCCGCACCCCCCCCCCCCCCACTCTTGTGGCTATGCCCTTGAGAGATTTGACCCACAAATGCATAGCCCTGTATTTCATTGCTCCATGGGGCTATTTTTCATGACTAAACAATTCTTAAAGCAACTTGCAGTTTTGATTTTCAAAATACTGAAAAAATGCTACATTTGAGTTTGTTACTTAAATCAACTATCAGTATTAATAACTTCATATAAGTAAAAACATATCAGTAATGATAAAACAAAATAATAAAAAGATACATGTTCTCAAATTTAAAGGTTATAATCTGTGAAATGTGGAAAGAGCAAAAATGTATCCACACAGTTAAAACCTCCAGAGGGCAGAACCAAATATCCTACTCGCCAGCCTAAATATCTCCCATTGCAAAAACAATAAATAGAGAGAGAGAGCAGCATCTACATCCCTTTTACAGCTCTGGGATTTTTATTTTCTGATGCAACACTAAGGGCTCCTTTTACTAAGCTGCGATAGTGGTTTTAGTGCGCTCTAGACCTTAACGCTAGCATTGAGCTGGCGTTAGTTCTAGCTGCGTAGTGCGGGTTTAGCTCACGCTAAAGTCCTGCGTGCGCTAAAAATGCTATTGCAGCTTAGTAAAAGGAGCACTAAAGAAGAATCCACTTATATTAAATCATAATCTAATCTGAAAATATTAATTGTATGATGTTGTTTGTCATAATCTGCTTTATGATGTTATAAAGCAGAAACATACTAAATAAATAAACAAGGTCAGCTTAAGGCATAAACTGGATGAGGCACCGGCTCAGGGCATCAAAGCTCAAAAGCCGGCCTCGCTGGCTTACACTTCATTGTGGCAAGAGTTTGCTGTTCTACTCTGGCCACTGTACTTTCCTTCTTGCACTGATGCTAGCACAATTATAGGGAGATCGTGCTTCACAAATTTGCTTGACTTATTAGAAGGTGTGAATAAACATGTGGATAAAGGTGAGCTGGTTGATATAGTATATCTAGATTTTCAGAAAGCTTTTGATAAAGTTACTCACGAGAGGCTCCTGACAAAAATTAAAGTGTCATGGGATAGGTGGCAAAGTTCAGTTATGGATTAGGAACTGGTTTTCAGATAGAAAACAGAGAGTAGGATTAAATAGTCATTTTTCTCAGTGGAGGAGAGTAAACAGTGGAGTGCCGCAGGGGTCTGTACTGGGACCGGTGCTATTTAACTTATTTGTAAATGATCTGGAAATTGAAATGACGAGTGAGGTGATTAAATTTGCAGATTTCACTAAACTGTTCAAAGTTGTTAAAATGCATGCGGATTGTGAAAAATTGCAGGCGGAACTTAGGAAATTGGAAGACTGGGCGTCCAAATGGCAGATGAAATTTAATGTGTACAAATGCAAAGTGATGCATTTGTTATTGGGAAGAATAACCTGAATCACAGTTACTAGATACTAGGGGGTTAGCTTGGGGTTAGCGCCCAAGTAAAGGATCTGGGTGTCATCGTAGACAATACGATGAGATATTCTGCCCAATGTGCGGCAGTGGCCAAAAAAGCAAATAGGATCCTAGGAATTATTAACAAAGGGATGTCTAACAAGACTAAGGGCTCCTTTTACTAAGCTGTGATAGCGGTTTTAGCGTGCTATACCTTAACGCCACGCGTGAGCTGGCATTAGTTCTAGCCGTGTAGCATGGGTTTAATGTGCGCTAAAATCTTATGTGCGCTAAAAACGCTATCGCAGCTTAGTAAAAGGAACCCTAAGAATGCTATAATGCCCCTATATCACTCCATGGTGCGACCTCATCTGGAGTATTGCGTTGAATTCTTGTCTCCTTATCTCAAGAAAGAGTGTCGCTAGAAAAGGTTCAAAGAGTGACCAAGATGGTAAAGGGGATGGAACTCCTTTCGTATGAGGAAAGTCTAAAAAGGTTAAAGCTCTTCAGCTTGGAAAAGAGACAGCTGAGGGGAGATATGATGGAAGTCTACAAAATCCTGAGTGGAGTAGAACAGGTACAAGTGAATCGATTCTTCACTCCATCAAAAAATTGCAAAGACTAGGGGACCCTCAATCAGTAGCTTCTTTGGCTTAACGCCCTACGGGACCCGTTCACCATTCTAAAGGCTTCTTCAGGGGTCAAATTCTACTTCAGTGTGCAGCTTAGCTTCGGTTCTAAAGCTTAACGGCGAAACGGGTCCCGTAGGGCGTTAAGCCATAAGAAGCTACTGATATTCTGCAGAAGCAGTGAACTATAAGATAAGTGCTGGGCTTCTTGTTGTAAGGTTGCATTATAGAATTAGCACTTTAAAATTAATTTTTTGCACAAAGCATGAAGCACTTTAAATAATTTAGTATGCAACTCAGAGCTCAATGAAAGACACCATATACCTGCATATACTCTTTCAAAACAACTGTGATTGAACAGAGCAGGTTTCTGAGAGCTCATGAGTATATATATTGAGACATTTTGAGAACAATTATTCATATAAGTCCTGTTTATACAGTTGTTTTAGAATACAGAGGACTTAGTCCATTGTGACATATTCAGGGAAATTTTTTTCACTCAGAAAATAGTTAAGCTCTGGAATGCATTGCCAGAGGATGTGGTAAGAGCGGATAGCATAGCTGGTTTTAAGAAAGGTGTAGACAAGTTCTGGAAGAAAAGTCCATAGTCTGCAGACGATACCAAGCTCTGCGCCAGAGTTAGGACCAGGGAGGAGTGTGAGGAACTGCAAAGGGACCTCGATAAGCTGGAGGACTGGGTAAACAAATGGCAAATGCGCTTTAACGTAGATAAATGCAAGGTCATGCACATAGGGAAAAAGAACCCGTTGTTCGAGTATAAAATGGGGGGGAGATTGCTGGAAGACACCGGACTTGAGAGAGACTTGGGTGTGCTAGTGGATCCATCCATGAAACCATCCGCACAGTGTGCAGCAGCCTCGAAGAAAGCCAACAGGATGCTGGGCATCATCAAGAGGGGCATATCAACCAGGACGCGGGAAGTCATCATGCCGCTGTATCGAGCGATGGTGCGCCCACATCTGGAATACTGCGTTCAATATTGGTCGCCGCACCTCAAGAAGGACATGGCAGTTCTTGAGAGAGTCCAAAGGAGGGCAACGAAACTGGTAAGAGGGCTGGAAAACTGCCCATATGCTGAGAGGCTGGATAAACTGGGGCTCTTCTCTCTGAAAAAGAGGAGGCTCAGGGGGGATATGATAGAGACCTTCAAAATACTTAGGGGCATAGAGAGGGTGGACAGGGACAGGTTCTTCAGACTAAAAGGGACGACAGGTACGAGGGGGCACTCAGAGAAACTGAAGGGAGATAGGTTCAAATCAAATGCAAGGAAGTTTTTCTTCACCCAAAGGGTCGTGGACAAATGGAATGCGCTCCCGGAGGAAGTGATCCGGCAGAGTACAGTACAGGGATTCAAACAGGGATTGGACAGATTCCTGAGGGAAAAGGGGATCGTGGGGTACTGAGGGAGGTGCTGGGGCGTTGCATAAGTATAGACAGCTCACCAGGTCGTGCAGGTGCAAGGCCGGAGGGTTAGGACATTGATGGGAAGATAGGACTTCGATGAGAAACCTAGGGGGCAAGGGGGCCCCTTCTGGTGATTAAGGCAGGTCATGACCTGTTGGGCCGCCGCGGGGGCGGACTGCTGGGCGGGATGGACCTCTGGTCTGACCCGGCAGAGGCACTGCTTATGTTCTTATGTTATTAAGAAAGACACGGGGGAAGCCACTCTTGCCCTGTATCGGTAGAATGGAATATTGCTATACCTTGGGTTTTGACCAGGTATGGTGACCTGGATTGCCCACCGTGGGAATGGGCTACTGGGCTTGATGGACTATTTATTGGTCTGATCCAGTGAGGCTATTCTTATGTTCTTATGAGTTGTGAATTGTACAATGCTCTGTTGTTTCACTTTTTTATTGTTTTGTAATATTTTCTTGAACTTACTAATAAAAACAGATTCCAATCTAAACATGAGGACAAATATTTACTATTTTTGTGTTTTATATCAATAGCAGTGCTGGTGCCAACATAGGGAATCTGATTTCCCCCAGAATCCCCTCCCTTTGGGGGGGGGGCTCAAATCCCTGGTGGTCCAGTGGGTCTGACATAACTTCTCAATGTAACCATGTCCCACATGCTCTTCCCCTTTCCAAACCTTGTCCCTTCTTTTCTCATTACCCTCATATCCCTCTGGAACTCTGACTTACTCCAGGGATCCCGGAGGTAACACGGACATGAACAAGCCCCAGTCGTTCCCATCCTGGCAACTCCCTTTCAGCCAGATTCTCCTAACCTTGACTCTCCCCAGGGGTCCTAGGGGATGATAGGGGCAACTGCCTAATTCAAAATAATGCCACTATCCCCTAATAGTATTCTCTTGTACTACTACTAGAGTTCAAGCTACCATATAAGGGCTTTTTTTTCCTTTATATGGCAGCTTGACCCCCTAGCAGTAGTACTGTAAAACTATCACTAGGGATCAGTAATATCATTATGTAGAAGGTAGCCATAGTGGCAGAAGACAGTGGAGACTCCTACCCCTGTCACCCTCAGGGCAAGTTAAGATTATGGGGACTCAGGGGAAGCTGGCTGGAAAGGAGCTCATTGAAATTGAGTTGATGCTGGTGAGAGGTGGGGAGCTTGATGGAAGGAAGCTAATATAGGCAAGTGGGAGAAGCTGGCTGGCTGGGAGCTAATGCAGGCAGAGCAGCATCGATAGATAGCAGGAAAAGTCCATAGTCTGTTATTGAGAAAGACACGGGGAAAGCCACTGCTTGCCCTGTATTGGTAGCATGGAATGTTGCTACACCTTGAGTTTTGGCCAGGTACTAGTGACCTGGATTGGCCACCATGAGAACGAGCTACTGGGCTGACCCAGTAAGGCTATTCTTATGTTCTTATGATAGAATATCAAATATAAGAAATACATCCTCCTAGAAATGAATTTATTTTCATTCCCTTCATTGTGACAGTTTTCTACTCTTTTATTCTTAGATCGCCATGGTAAAGAGGATGTTGACATAGAAACATAGGCCATATGGTCTTTGCCTTCATTTTTCTATCGAGTCTACATATCCATTCCATCTACTATCCCTTCCTCTTCCGTAGAGATTCAATATTCTTATCCTAAGCTTTCATGAATTCAGAAACTTTTTTCATGTATACAACCTCCACCAGGAGAACATTCCCTTCATCCTATGCCCTCTCATTCCAGAGCTTCCTTTCAATTGAAAGAGACTTGCCTAATGCTCATTTATGCCATGTAGGTATTTAAATGTCTCTATCATATTGCTTCTATCCCACCTTTCCTCCAAAGTACACACAATGAGATTTTTAATTCTGTCCTCCTCGCATGCTTTGTGATTTAGACCACTGACCATTTTAATAGCCTTCCTCTGGACTGACACCATCCTGTTTATATTTTTTTGAAGGTGCAGAACTGTACACAGTATTCTATACGAGGTCTCACCAGAGTAGGGTTACCTGACGTCCGGGTTTCCCTGGACATGTCTTCCTTTTCGAGGACATGTCCGGGGGTCCAGATGGCTTTTCAAAATCCGGCACTAAAATAAAATCTGGTAACCCTACACCAGAGTCTTATACAGGGGCATCATTACCTCCTTTTTCCTACTTGCCATTCCTCTCGCTATGCACCCAAGCATCCTTCTAGCTTTTGCTGTTACTTTTTCTACCTTTTTGGGCACCTTATGATTATATCCAAGTCCTGATCCTCTTTGGTGCACAAATGTTCTTTTCTCCATAAAGAGACTGGATAAAATGAGGATCCTGTGGGACCCATGGACCTCGCAGATTTCTATCACTTGGCCTTAAAAAGAAAGTAGCATCGGATCTGCACGGATCTCACTCACCCCATGTATCTTCATCTTACCTCCTTCAGCAGGATCTGTGAAGTTTGCAGGAGTTAAAATGAGGATCCATACAGTGAGCAAGATCTGTGAGATCTGCAGGATCTCTGCGGATCTGATGCCACTGCCACTTGCTTTTTAAGGCCATGCACTTTTAATTCTGTGGGGTCCGCAATTTCTGTTCCTCAGTGTCCCAAATGCCTTCTACCTGGAAGCCCCATAGATCCCATGGAGCTAAAGTGCACAGCCTTAAAAAGAAAGCAGCCATGACATGGGATCCACAGAGATTCTCATTTTAACTCCCGCAGACCTCATGGATCTCACTCGCCCCCGAGATGAGTGGATTATTTTTAAGGGCATGCACTTAAGATCTGCGAAGTCCGTGGGGTCTGTGAGGTCCACGTTATGCTCAGTCCCCTCCCTAAACTATGGGCTCCTTTTACGAAGGTGCGCTAGCGTTTTTAGCGCATGCACCGGATTAGTGCGTGCTAGCCAAAAAACTACCACCTGCTCAAGAGGAGGCGGTAGCGGCTAGCGTGTGCGGCATTTTAGCACACGCTATTCCGCGCGTTAAGGCCATAATGCGCCTTCGTAAAAGGAGCCCTATATGTTCCCTCAGGTTTTTGCAGCCCAAATGCATTAAATTTCAGCTGCCAAATTCCAGACCATTTTTTGAGCTTCGCCAGGTTCTTCCTCATGTTATCTATACTATCAAGGGTGACTACCCTGTTGCAGATTTTGGTATCATCTGCAAAAAGGCAAACCTCACAGACAGCAATAACCCACTCTGTACCTTGTGACCCTGGGCAAGTCACTTAATCCCCCCATTGCCCCAGGTACATTAGATAGATTGCGAGCCCACCGAGACAGACAGGGAAAATGCTTGAGTACCTGAATATATTAATGTAAACCGTTCTGAGCTACCATGGGAGAATAGTATAGAAAACTGAATAAATAGATAAATAAAAACAATTAAGTTCAAGAAGATAGTACATTTTGGGTTGGTTTTTTTTTGTAACTGTTATTTTGTCCATAATCATTATTGTTCATTTTGATGGTCTGATGAAGCTTATGGGATCTTAGATAAGTGCTGCTTTGTCCTGCCAAACAGTATGTTATTGAATTGTTCAAATTTATATGGTGGAGGTTTCTCTGATTACTTACAATCTGGTATATAACAGTGTTATTAGTTCCAGTAGTGAACAACGGCATAACTGCCTGGGTGTCTGAGGTCTTATTCTCTCCACTTCATTTATACAGTAAATTTGCGTGAAATATTTTTAAAGTGATTTTTTAAAAAAATTGTAAACTGCTTAGACTAAATTTGTTTATATTTTGCGGTATATCAATTAAATTGAACTTGAATTTGTTGTTTTTATTGCCATATAGTTTTTCTGTGGTTAATTATATACCCTGATTTTGGTGTTTAAGTATTATGGACAAGTCAGCCAGTGTAAATAAGGTGTTATGGTTAATAGATCTTTAAGACTGCAGAAACATTTCCTCTGTGCTAAAAGAGGTATTGGTCTATAGTAGATTCAGATGTGTCCTTACAGATGTTTATGAAATAATGTCACCTAATTGGATGAATCTTATTGAGAAGTGAATTTTGGTCTGATGTCTCCAGTTAAATATGGGACCTAGAAGCATAGGAGCATCTTTTTAATTGGGAAGGCCAAGCAAACCTTCCATCTCTCCGGTTGTTGATTCTGTGTGTGGCAAAAATTTGGTAGGGCAAAAGCCCTTGTGATCTCCCCCATTCTGCTGACAGAACCTCCAGCAAAAGGCTCAGCAAAATTATCTTACATAATTTAGCTAGAAGTGAAAAAAACAGTCACTGAGATCCCTTCCCAAGATGATGTTAACCACTCCAATCATTCTGAATCTAAGTAAACTGGAGTGTTACTGTGCTGCCTCCTCATAAGAGCACTAAATACATATCAAGAGTAATCCGTGCCAAATATTAATATGACATGAAGAGCGGTGAAATAAGCTCTCTGGTGCGAGACCTTTCTAAATAGAGGAACTGACCAGAATACCTTTTTATTCCCCTTTCTTCTCTCAAAGATCCCATACACACACAAAAAAAACCCCAATAACAACAAAATCTGTGTAACTTGAAAATCTAAGAAAAATAGGTTAAATATAAAAAAAATGATTGGAGTAAAAGATCCAAAGAAAAAGAGCCATGTTTTAGGAATTTTGTTAGCACTGCTGCTTGAACAATCAAAATCTTGGCAATATTCCTGGCAATATTTTTCTTTCTATAGTCTGTGCCTACCTGAGAACCAGTACTTAGATAGGAAGTAACATAACTGCATAGAAACAGGGACACCTGACCAATTAGGCTCTTCTCTTACCTTTCTGACCTGGTGTGGGTGCTGAAGTGGTACCACCTTTCTTTAGATGTCACTGCAGCTATAAGGAAACAAGGTGTCTGCTACTAGTCGGCCCCTACGCTCTCTGGCTCCATGCAGGCAGATGCTGGCAGGGATGCTCTCATTGCACTCAGGCTGCTGACAGCCGTTTCATTTATACAATACCCGCTCCTTTGTCTGGCGCGTGTCCCCACTAGTTCTGCTAAGCCAGGGAGCTTGTTCGGCATCTCCTGGGAGATTCTATCCTCCCTCCCCTTTCTCCTCCTCTCGTCTTCATGGAGGTCTTTCTGTTAGTTTTCTTGCCTGTTTAGATCCATGACAGGTAGGATAGGGTTACACAGTACCCTGAAATTGGAGTAATCATTGTCTGATGGATCTGTAGAATAAAAGTCAGCTAAAAAGTTATAGTATTAACTTAATTCATTGGTGACTAACTTGCAAGAACTGCTGTTCTTTTATTTGTTTAAGGCAAACCTAGCTAAGAATGATGCTGCCTGAAATTAAAAATAAATTGCAGGATGGATTATAATAGCAGTAATTATGCATTTTATTTATTCTCGTACCATATTTATCTACACCTTTTTGAAGAAATTCAGCCAAGATGGTGTACGGCACAAATAAGTTGAACATAGGTAACAGACAATCATCATAGTAAAAATATTCAAATAGTACATACAGTAAAACTTTGGTTTGCGAGCAAAATTCGTTCCAGAAGCACACTTGTAATACAAAGCACTCGTATATCAAAGCGAATTTCCCCATCGGAAATAATGGAAACTCAGTTGATTCGTTCCACAACTCCAAAACTTTAATACAAAATACTACAAGTACTCATATTGCAAGACCTTGCTCATTTAGAACAGTCACTACACTCCCGCAGCATCAGAGAGAGAAGAACCATCGGCTCAGTTGTGATGATGTGACGCATGTATAATGTATGTACTCGTATTGCAAGACATTGCTTGTATATCAAGTTAAAATGTAATAAAATGTTTTGCTTGTCTTGCAAAACAAGTTACTTGCAATCCAAGGTTTTACTGTAGTATGGAATAGTATGCTACTTTAAATATTAATACAATATACCAGTGTCTTACAAAATTTACGAGCCATGGCACACTAAACTGGCAGCAGCGGCTCAAGGGCACCTGGAAGTGCACGGATGTCGCCGTGATGATGTCACATGCATGTGTGATGTCATCACAACATCTGCGCATGCGTGGAAGCCCTCCAGACGGAGCCCTGAGCCACCAGTGGGGGGTCTTGAAAAGAGGTGTGGAGAGGAGGACAGATGCCAGGGAGGAGGAGAGGTGCTGGTGGCGGCTGACTGCGAGAGGCAGGCCTGTAGGCAGTCAGCCAGTGCTGGCGCCTCTCCTCCTTCCCAGCATCTCGTGGCAGACTTGAGATCTTGTGGGGCACAAAGTTTGCGATACACTAAAATATACGAGTACAATAGAACATCTTAATAGATAGCATAGGGCAGTGTATCGCAAACTGTGTGCCTCCTGATATTTTAAGAGAGCCATGGCATACAGGGCAGGAAGAGAGGCTCCGGCGTCAGCTTCCCACCAAAAGAGGAGCTGCCAACCCCATGCATTCTGGCTCTGCAATCTCCAGGCCCCTGACTTCTGCTACCTCTCGAGAAGTACTGGGTTTCAATCCGAAGTGAGATGCTGCTACCTGCAAAGAGGCTCTGGACAAACAAAAAGAACAATTTTCATCAGCATCAATCGTCCAGTACACACAGACTACACATCGCTTATGGCACTGGGAACTCATGATCACGTGACAATAAGCTTCCGCCCTGCGGGAGAGAAGAAAACAACCCCACAATAGGAAAGGAAACCATGTGACAGCAAAGATACTACAAGTACTGCAAGGACTCCTGCTGGGACTCCTGCTTTCCTCCTTTCTCTCCCCACCCCCGGACCAGCAGCGGCAGCTCAATGTGATTTTAACTTATCCACACAGCTGCTGCTGGCATTAGTTTGGTCGCAGTTTCATCAGGCAGCCGCAGGGCCCTTGCTAGGCCGGACCACTTTGATGATACAAGGTGGGCTGGCCTAGCAAAAGACCCGAGGCTGCCTGATTAAACCGTGGCTAAACTAATGCCAAAACTGCGGCTAAACTAATGCTAGCGGCAGCTGTGTAGCTAAGTTAAAATCACACTGAGCTGCCACTAGGCTAGAGAGAGGAGGTATTGCTGGACAGGGGAGAAGGAGTACTGCTGGAGGGGGGGAGGAGGGAAGGGAGAAGGGGTACTGCTGGGCAGGGGAGGAGGGAAGGGGTACTGCTGACCAGGGGGGAGGTAAAAGGAAAGGAGAAGAGGTGCTGGACCTGGCAGAAAGGGCAGGGAAAGGAAAGGTGCTACACACTGGAGGGGAAGGTGAGATTGTGCATGGGGAGAGAGCATGTTGGGTTGGGGGGTGGGAAGGAGGGATGCCACTCAAGGGAAGAGGCAAGAACAGAGGGAGAAAGCATGCAGGAGGCAGAAAGTGTTGGACTCATGGAGAGGGCGAGATGGATGGGGAGAACAGAAAGGGGGAAAGGAGAAATGTTACACTCTGGGGAAGGGAGAGAGAGCAGAGAGAGAAAATTTGGACTCATGGAGGGAGAGAAAGAGAGAGAGATGTTGGTTGGGGGAGGGAAGGAGGACCAGAGGAGAAGCATGCAGGAGTAAGAGAAAACAATGTTGGACTGGTGGAAAGGAGGGAGAAATGTTGGACTGGGAGGGGGCCAGAAAGGAGGAAGGGAAGGGAGATGGACTGCAGAGGGCAGAAAGGAGGAAGGGAAAGAGAAATGTTATACTGGGGGGGAGAGGAGAGATGACTTAAGGAAGGGAGAGATATTAGACCAGGGAATGGAAGGGAAGGAGGGGAGTCCCTTAGCGCTATAGAAATAATAATAATAGTAGTAGTAGAGAGAGATGCCAGATTATGGAAAGGGGAGGAGAGAGATGCCAGACTGGGAAGGGGGGAAAATGAAGGAAAGAGATGAAGGAGAGAGATGTCAGACAAGAGGGGGGGGAGGAAGGAGAGAGAGAGATAGGAAGGAAAGGTAAGACATGGAAAAGTAGGTTTTGAGAAGAAAGCAGAAAAATGGAAAAACTGAATGTTAAGTTAATGCCAAAGATGGATGCAAAGAGTGTTGCAGGCTTTATATACTTTTCAAGGCAGTTTTTGTTCCAGCTACACAGAGATCTCTTAAAACTTTCGACCGCAGTGACTGTTTCCCATTGGCAGTCTGTCCCGCCAGCAGAGCACTTTAGAATCCCTACATATTGGGTCTCCTGAAGCAGATTACAAAACGGGGCTGCGTTGGGACCCCTAAACTATCTAAGATAAGTGAAATTTACCTTATCTGTTGGTCAATTTGAAACCAGTTTCTTAGAACAAACTTTTCTCTAAGATACCAGTCTTTTGAAATGAATACAGCTTTTGATTGAGCACACCATCTATATGCAATAACTGGCTAACAAACTCTTAAAGGAGGGTGGACAAGCCCCCAATGAGTTCTACACCACTGAGCATACGGAAGCACATCAATCTTTGACTGTTTTCATATTTAGCTTTGAAGAATAGGAGAAATGTTGGATATTCTATTTATTGGTATACTTTGGTATACTGTTTCTTATCTCCTTTGGTTCATTTATGTTACCCTGATTTGTTCACTGTTGAAAAATGGATGCAAGGCAGAAAGTGAAGACGCCGAGGAAAACAATCAATGGATAAAAAGGTTCTGGAAACATAGTTAAAAGCACATAAAAATAAAGTCACCAGACGACAAAGGTAGGAAAAATGATTTTATTTTCATTATAGTGATTGAAATGTGTCAGTTTTGAGAATTTATATCTGCTGTGTATATTATGTGTATATGAAAAATGAATGGAAAAAATTGTATTACAGTTAGTAAAGGGGCGGGATCTGGGGAAGAGCTTGGATGGGTGTAGGGTGGAGCTTGGGAGGTCTGTGGTTGGGGATACTCAGTTGATATGTTAGACTTCTCTGCCGGCACGCCCTACTGGTATTCCACGCCTCTGCGCATGCGTGGATGTCAACGTGATGATGTCACACATACGTGTGATGTCATCACAGCGACGTCCGTGCACATCTGGTTGCCTCGAGCCATGGCCACTACCTTTAGTGTGCCCCGGCTCGAGAAACTTTGAGAGAAACTGGCATAGGGTATAAGCAGAGGTAAAACCTATAGAAAGATAAAATAGAGAAGTAGTTATCAACCTTTCTTCTGTTGTGACACACCTGACAGACAATATTAATATATGTCACGCACTAAATACTAAAATTCACAGCTGAACAAAGCATGCCTAAATATGTCATTGTTTGATTATAGGTTTAGAATGAATTTGACTATTCCATATCAATAAGCTTTATTCAACATATCAATTCCAGATTGCTCACTTGTCATACAATAAAATCAAATATACAGTACTAGTCTTTAGGCCCGTTACATTAACGGGTGCTAGAATAGATGTGTGTCTTTGTGTTTCTTTTTTTCATTTTCTCTCCTTGGCTGCTTTCTGTCTGTCTTTCTTTCTGTCTCTCTCCCTCCTGCTGTCTGTCTTTCTTTCTGTGTCTCTCTTTCCTCGACTGTCCAGCCCTTCTCCCTTCATTTTACCTTCCCCCTGCCCAGCAGCACCTGTTCTCTGCTTCCCCTGTCCAGCAGTAGGGCTCCCTTCCTGTTACCCCCCCCCCAGCCTGTTACATTAATGGGTGCTAAAGTAATGTCAAAATGGCGGTCAGATACGCCAAACTCAGGATGGAAGAAGATTTAGCTAGGAATATTAAAAAAGGGGATAAATCCTTCTTCAGGTATGTTAGTGATAGAAAGAGGAATACAGATGGGATAGTGCGCCTAAGGAAACCTGACGGCAACTTTGCAGAATCGGACCCCGATAAAGCCGACCTGCTGAACAAATACTTCTGCTCAGTATTTACCTGTGAGGCACCAGGATCCGGCCCACAGCTACAAACAAGAGAGAGCTCAGAAGACCCGTTCAGGAATTTTGAATTTTCCACCAGCAGCATCTACCAAGAATTGTCAAGGCTCAAAGTGTATAAAGCCATGGGACCAGATAATTTGCACCCCAGAGTGCTTAGGGAATTGAGAGATGTCCTGGCAGAACCATTAGCCGTGCTCTTCAATCTTTCCCTGGGCACGGGAAAAGTTCCACTAGACTGGAAACAGCTAACGTCATTCCGCTCCACAAAAAGGGATGCAGGTTAGACACTGCAAATTACAGACCGGTAAGTCTCACGTCAATAGTGTGCAAGCTTATGGAAACATTGATTAAACACAAATTGGACACGGTTATGGATGACGAGAGACTGAGGGATCCACACCAGCATGGATTTACTAAGGGGAGATCCTGCCAATCCAACTTGATCAGCTTCTTTGACGGGGTAACAAAAGAACTGGATAAAGGAGAGTCCCTGGATGTGTTGTATCTGGACTTCAGCAAGGCTTTTGACAGCGTCCCACACCGTAGACTTTTGAACAAAATGAGTTCATTGGGGCTAGGAGGAATATTAACTGCATGGGTTAAAGACTGGCTCAGTGGTAGACATCAGAGGGTGGTGGTAAATGGTACCCCCCCTGAAAAGTCGGAAGTGCACAGTGGAGTACCGCAGGGCTCGGTCCTGGGCCCAATCCTATTTAATATCTTCATACAAGATCTGCCTCAAGGACTTCGGGGAAAAATTGCATTATTTGCCGATGATGCTAAATTGTGCAACATAGTGAGCGGAGATACCATGCCTGACGCTATGACACAGGACATACTTGTTCTGGAACACTAGTCTACTCTTTGGCAGCTGAATTTCAATGCCAAAAAGTGTAAGATAATGCACCTTGGTGGCAGAAACCCATGCAGAACCTACACTCTGAATGGTGAGACCTTGACCAGAACTGTGGCAGATCGAGACCTGGGAGTAATCATTAGTGATGATATGAAGGCAGTCAATCAGGTGGAGAAAGCCTCATCTAAAGCTAGACAAATGCTAGGTTGCATCCGGAGAAGCTTTGTCAGCCGAAGGCCCGAGGTGGTGATGCCGCTGTACAAGTCCATGGTGAGACCACATCTGGAGTACTGTGTACAGTTTTGGAGGCCACACTATCGGAAGGATGTGCTAAGAATGGAATCGGTTCAACGATTGGCCACCAAGATGGTCTCAGGGCTCAAGGATGTCCCTTATGAAGAACGACTAGGTAAGTTGCACCTTTACTCTCTCGAGGAACGCAGAGAGAGGGGTGACATGATAGAGACATTCAAATACGTTACTGGTCGCATTGAGGTGGAAGAAGATATCTTCTTCCTTACAGGCCCTACGGCGACAAGGGGGCATCCGCTGAAAATCAGAGGCGGGAGATTCCATGGTGACACTAGGAAGTACTTCTTCACCGAAATAGTGGTCGACCGTTGGAATAATCTTCCACTTCAGGTAGTTGAGGCCAGTAACGTGACTGATTTTAAGATCAAATGGGATCAACACGTGGGCTCACTTCAAAGAGGAACTTAGAGGGGAGGGTTATTTGAGTAGGCAGACTTGTTGGGCCGTAGGTCCTTTTCTGCCGTCATATTCTATGTTTCTATGTCTGTCTGTCTGTTGTTGTTTTTTATTTGTCTCTCTCTCCTTGGATGCTGTTTGTAATTCTTTCTGTCTTTCTCCCTGGCCATCTGTCTGTCTATCTTTATTTCTAACTCTATCCTCTTCCCTCACATGTGCCCATTTTTCTTTCTCCTCCCCACTTCCTTCCAAGTCTGCTCCCCTTATCCCTCAGCAGCTGTCCCTCCTCTCCCCCACACTTCCATTCATTGTCTGTCTCCCTCTCTCTACCCCTTTTATCTACTCTATCTACTATTCACCCTCTGTCTTGCCTCTTCCATTCACTGCCCTCTCTTCTCTTTCCATCCAGTGTCTTCCCTCTCTCTCTCTCTCTCTCTCTGTTTCATATGGCATCTCCTCTTTCCTTTGCCGCTTCCTTTTCCCTTGGTCTGGCATACCTTCCTCCTTCCATGCCCTGCCATCTCTTCTTCCCTCCCCCTCTGTTACCTTAGAAGAGTAATAAATCTTGTTTCATTGTGCTCTGGCTTGCCTCAGACCTGCAATTACCTCAAGGTGACATCACACGCTGCCGGTTACTTCAACAGCGATAGTGCAAGGTGCTTGCTTGGATTAGTAAGAAGCCCGGCCTTAACCGCAGCCGGCAGTGCTGGTGGGGGTGGAGGGTTTTCAAAGGTTCAGCGGCGGCGGTGCTGGGGGGGTTTGAAAAGCTGTCGGTCGTGAAGTATGCCGCCTACATACTTCATGGCCATTGGCTTTTCACGACTTTAAAACTTAGTGGCGTAGTCTTTTGACTTCCCTACCTGCCTTCCCGCTTTCTGGCCGGCTCCCGCCGGCTCCTCTCACGACCGCCGCCTGCGTCGGAAGCCTTCTCCGACACAGGTGCGGCTCACCCTTACCGCGCTATCTGCCTGCCCTGGAAGTGTTATTTTTAGTTGTTTCCTTCTGCCTCCGGCTGGCCTTCCTTTCATGCTGGGATGGAGTTTGTTTCGGCAGCAGATCTTTGACGCTGCAGTGGAGGCACGCTGGCCTGCTCCGGTGTCGGCCGGCCAGTGCAATTGCTAATGGAGTCTTCTGCTCATCCCTGGCAACATAGTAAGCGCGCATGCGCACTCGTGCTGCCGCGACAGATCAGGGAACACACGGCGCGAGTGCGCATGCACGCTTAGCGTTTTATTATATATGATGATATTCAGATTCTGGTCTCACCACCACATAATTCTTCCATTGCCAGATCTGTGTATAGCAAATAGCAGACCTGCAATGCTGTATATTCAGTTTCATCAGGAGGCAGCAGTTATTATTACTGTTAATGGGGAAGCAGAAATCCAGTCACAGGGATTTTAAGAACCTGACTCTCAAGGTCTTCCCAGCTTACAGGTAGAGGTGGTTATAAAAGAAACATAGGTTTGTTGTCTATACCAAATTTTTTTATGACACATCTCCCATCTCTTTGTGACACACTGAGAACCACTGAGATAGAGTATTAGGTGTTGGAAAATAAGGGGCCTAACTTAAAGAAAGTTGCAATTGAAATCGGAAAGGTGCATACATTTGATCTCAGCTAGAGCAAGAGTGGATAACCAAGTCCTGCTACAGTAACTCTCTACTTCCAGAAAGTTGTGTGCCCAAATTTGGACCAGCATGCAAATTTGCATGTGTAAGTTAAAGAATAAGATTGGTTGTGTATGTAGCTTTATTTAATAACTAGTATTTTAGCCCATTACATTAACGGGTGCTAGAATATATGTATATATGTCTGTCTGTCTTTATTTCTCTCTCTCTCTTTCCCTCCCGCTATCTTTTTTTCTGTCTGTCTGTCTCTCTCCCTGGCCCCCTTTGTCTGTCTGTCTTTCTTTGTCTCTCCCTGCCCCATATAGTGGTTCATATAGGTGCTAAGCCAACATACATGCTCCCCCAAAAGTACAAACTCAGAGAATCAGCCAAAAGCAACCAGGCTACCAGTGAAGAAAGAAGCACACAAAAACAAATTCATAATAAAACATCCACCCCCTACACCCTGTAACAGATCCCCCATCCCTCAACACCACACCATAACAGAGTGAAGCTCCCCAAAAATCAAAAACTCCCTCCGGGACCGGCACACCCCAACCAGCCCCACCCCCAACCAATATACAATTGTTAAGCAAGTAGGTGAAAACTGTGCCAAATATGTACATATCCATGCCACAGCAGTATTCCCTCCCCCTCTATTTCCCTGTGCAGTAGCCACAGCAGCAGCATTCCCTCCCCTCCATTTTCCTCCCCCCACACCACTTCCCTGTGCAGCAGCAGCGTTTCCCCTACCCAGTGGCGTACCTAGGGTATGTGGCACCCGGGGCCCATCATTTTTTGACACACACCCCCCCCCCCAAGTTTTTGCAATAACCATGAAATGGAATAAATGGTCAGAATAGAAACAGGCAGTGAAAATTTTCTTTTATTGAACCTCATATATGTAACCATTATTCCAAACATAACATAACATAAATTATGTCTAAATTGTCATGACATTAGAAGTACATATGGAGTAGTTGCAGGTGATGCTTGGGACAGTTCTGATTGTGTTAGTTCGGTTTTATGTGTTTTTTGAATAGAAGGGTTTTTATTTCTTTTTGAAGGTTTTGCAGTCTGTGGTTGATATCAATTGGTTGTAGAGTTGGGGGTCGAGTGTTGCAGCTCGAATGGCTAGGAGGTTGTCGAACAGTTTTTTTCTTTTGACGTTTTTGGTTGGAGGGTGTGTGAATGGTACACAAGTTCTCCTATGTCTGTTTGAAGTGGATTGAATTATTTAGCTGAAGAAATTAGTTACCCCCCCATTCCACACACATTAATTCTCTTCCATTTTTGTTCCCATTATAAAAAACACTGATAAGTTCCCAGAAAAAAAATACATTAAAATAAGAAGTGAAAACAAAGGCCCCTACAGATGAGAACATAACATAAGAATAGCCTAACTGGGTCAGACCAATGGTCCATCATGCCCAGTAGCCCATTCTCATGGTAGCCAATCCAGGACACTAATACCTGGTCAAAACCCAAAGAGTAGCAACATTCCATGCTACCGATCCAGGGCAAGCAGACACTTCCCCCATGTCTTAATAACAGATTATGGACTTTTCCTCCAGGAATTTGTCCAAATCTTTCTTAAAACCAGCTACACTATCTGCTTTTACCATAACTTCTGGCCACTTCATTTTTAAGTTTAGATCTTTCCTTTCAAACAGAGACCTTGCTAGATGTCAAATACAGCACAAGGTAACTTCACATGGACTTAGCTGTGCAGGAAATGTGAATCTCCTCATACACCCACCATATAGTGCAAAAATGTGCAAAGGTCTGTTTTTTTCTTTCGATCACTACATAGCCTAATGCCACACAAGCAGCGCTGTTACAAACATATTCTGTAGGTCAATGCTAAGGATAACAAAGTTTCCTTCCTTGGACCAGAAGGAGATAAACCACTGGAAGAGATCCCAAAACAACACCCAAAGACCCACTCAGTGTGTGAATCAGTTGAGTGGAGTGGACTAACTGGGGGGTGGAAATGGGCCCGGAGTTTGCTCAGCAGAATTTCCCAGACCACCTCTTCCTCTCAACACATTGACACGCTGCCACCATCACCACTAGGAACACCTCACTGGGTAGGCCAGCTATGCTATAAACTTTATAAAACACATTATTATATTTTCTTATAAAGCACATATTTTAACTGACCTCTCTGACATCCTCAGCCTTTCCATTCACAAAAATAGAAGGAAGAAAAGTTCCCATTTCCTGCTGTCTCATGTCCCCGGCCTATACAATATTTTTTTTCTGCAGACCCTTCAAAAGTCTGACCAAATCCTCGTTTCACTTGCATTATAAAGTACTGAGGATGCCATCTCTCCCCAATCCCAGGTCCTAAAGTCTAAGACAGTAGCGCAAACTAATGCTGCCAGATACAGGAAAAAAAAATTTTGATTCGATTCAGCCCTATTGAATTGGTTTTTCAATTCGATTTTCCTGCCCAGTGGGGTGATTTTTTTCAAAACTCCTGGTGGGTTTTATAGCTTTTTCACCCCCTTTGGCTTCTCCTAACCACACTGGCACTGTGGTGTAAATAAAATAAAGAAACAAAAAGGACTTTTCCTCTTTCTGTTAAATCCTAGCTCACGTTTGCAGTCCAACACCAGCTCTGGCAGGATACACATTTCAAATCTGACATGTTATAATCACAAAACAGAAAATAAAATTAATTTTTCTACCTTTTGTTGTCTGGTTATATTTCAAATCTTGTTGGTCCAAGGCTCTGGTTTTCTTCTGATAACTTGCTTGCCAGGGTCTCCTTCTTTCTGCATGCTAACCATCCATCTGCCAACTCTGTCCTCCCTTTCCATTTCCCTTCCCTTCCCAGGAAGTCTGGTATCTTTCCTTTTTTTCATCTCCCTCCACAGATCCACCTTTTCTTAAATACCCTTTCATCCGGCATCTCTCCCTCCTTCCCCACCATCCCAGAGTCCACCATCTCTCCGTTTCTTTTCCTAATTACCCTCCTATCCAGTATCTCTATCCCTCCTCCACACCATCCCTTGTGTCCAATTTCTCTCCCTTTCTGTTCCTTCCCTCCCTAAATCCCATGGTCCATCATCTCTCTCCCTCTCCTCTATTTTCAGACCCATTATTTCTTCCCCCCCAAAGTTTGGCATATGCATGTCTCTTTGAACACCCCCTTCCCTCCGTGTACTTCTAAATCATGGTCCCCCCCCCCAAAGGCCTGTCCCCCCTTAAAGGTCTGCCTGTCCCACCTTGAAGGCCTGCACCCCCCTTGAAGGCCTGTCCCTTCCCCTTGTAGGCCTGTCCCCCCCTTGAAGGCCTGCCTGCCTGTCCCCCCCTTGAAGGGTTTCAACCCCCCTAAGGCCTGCACCCCCCCGAAGGCCTGTCCCCCACTTGAAGGCCTGTCCCACCCCCTTGTAGCTTCTCCCCCCCCCCTTGTAGGCCTGTCCCCCCTTTAAGGCCTGCCTGCCTGCCTTTCCCCCCATTGAAGGCCTGTCTCCCCCTTGAAGGCCTGCACCCCCCTTGAAGGCCTGCACCCCTTGAAGGTCTGCACCCCCCCCCCCCGAGGGCCTGTCCCCCCTTGAAGGCCTGCCTGCCTGCCTGTCACCCCCTCCCCCTTGAAAGCCTGCTTGCCTGCCCGCCCGCCCCACCCTGAAGACCTGATGCCCCGACCCACCCCGAAGGACCGCTCGCCCCCCTGGCCTCCCCGCACCACCTATGAAGCAGCCGCAGCAGGATCGCGAAGTCAGCGTCAGCGATCCCTGCGCTGCTTCCTGCGCCACGGTCCCGCCCCTCCTCTGACGTCAGAGGAGGGGCGGGATCGCGGCGCAGGAAGCAGTGCAGGGATGCTGACGCTGACTTCGCGATCCTGCTGCGGGCTGCTTCACAGGTGGTGCAGGAAGGTCAGTGGGGCGAGCGGTCCTTCGGGGGTGGCGGGGGACTGAACGGCAAGGCCGGGAACACCCCCTTAGGGCTGGCACCTGGGGCGGCCCGCCCCCCCCCCCACCCCCCCCTAGGTACGCCACTGCCCCTACCTCCCCTTTCTCTTCCCGCAGTCTGGCCGGCTCCCTTACTGCCCCCCCTCCTTCCCTTTCTGCTGTCCTGACAAACCTGCTGATTCCTGCAGCACTGTACACACGCTGCTTCGTGGCCTTCTACTGCCCTGATTTACTCTGGCACGTCCCTGATGACATCATCAGAGATGCGGCAGAGCAAATCAGGGCAGTAGAAGGCCCCAAAGCAGCATGTGTAGAGTGCTGCACACGCTGCTGGAATCGGCAGGTTTGTAGTTGGGACCGCGGGAAGGGAAGGGGGGGGCAGTAAGGGAGCCATGTCTCTGTCTCACAGTGGGCTTGCCGGCTCCGGCCAGCCAAAGTTCATTTTTTAGTTCAAAGCTGACGCTGGTGATATTCGATAGAGCCGCGGTGGGGGCTTTGAACAAAAAAATGAACTTTGTCTGGCTGGAGCCGGCAAGCCCGCTGCAAGACAGAGAGATGCATAGTAAGCGCGCATGCGCACACTGCCGGCCACGGAACTACAGATCAGGCAACACGGCGTTAAGAGTGCGCATGCACGCTTAGCGTTTTATTATTATAGATGAGCTAATTGGTGTTAATGAGCTGTAATAGGCCTTGATTGCAAAGTTATTACCCCTCGCACTGCCAAATTTTCATTTAACATCCTTAAAACTATCAGTGTCCTTTTATCGCTCTCCCCAGATGAACATCCGTGTTTACCCATTGTATTGATTCTTCCCCAATTCAAATGGACAGTAAAGTCAAACTTCTCAGAGTCATTCTAGACAAGGACCTCACCTTTCATCAACAAATTAGTGCAGTTATGCCAGAAATGTTTTCATAAGCTTAGGCTCATCCGTTCTATCTCTTCTTTTCTTGATCCCCCCTCTATCAATATCCTGATTCACTCTCTTGTAATTTCAACTATAGACTACTGCAATGCTCTTTATCAAGGTATAACCCAGAAAGAATACAACTATTGCAAAATACTACTGTCAAAAATTTGACCATGTCACTCCTCTCCTCTGCAAAGCACATTGGCTACCCATTACTCATCGCCTCACCTATAAAATAATAATCCTCACCTTTAAAACAAAAAACTCTAACCAACCGGCATTCATAGATAAACTTTTGATTCCATACTCATCATCCAGGGCCCTCCGATCAAACAATCAAACCTACTTTTCATACCGTCAATACGCAAACTGTTTTACAATACCATTCACAAATCCATTTTTTCAGTCAAACCCCCCCCCCCCCCTCTCTGTGGAATGCCCTTCCATTAGATCTTCGATTAGAGAAGTCTCTTGAAAATTTTAAAGCCAAAATTAAAACTTTTCTCTTTAAAGACGCCTATACTCTTTAGTATAGCTCCCGCTTCTCAAACCCTTAACTCTAGTGAAGCCTTGAAACACCAAACACTTCTTTTGAAGCGATCCCCACCTTAATGTCTCACCATTCCCCATTTACCTTCCTTTTTACTAATTTTACTTCGATGTATTTTAAAAAAACCTTCCCCTCCCCAACTTCCCTTTTGTTCCATGTACGTCAATGTGAATCCGTCTAGTATTTTAATATTTGATAAAATATTGCTTTTATTTACCTATTTTATTGCTTTTTTCAATCTTATTATATTGTACACCGATTAGATACTTGTTTTGATAGACGGTATATCAAAAATAAAGAAACTTGAAACTGTAACCTATGTAATATTATATTGTAACATTATAAATGTTAAACTGTAACCTGTTCTGAGCTCTCTGGGGAGGATGGAATATAAAACCAAATAAATGTCTTTAATATTTTTTTTTTTCAAGATGGCGCCAGGATAGGTCATATTTTTTATTTTAAATTTATTTTCAGTTTTCCCCTATATCTTTAATATATCTTTAATTAGTATTCATCTTTTAACTTTCCTTTGTTTTCAATTCATTGACCTTAATAGAAATTTTATTTTTATCTTATTCACTGTACCATCCGTTTCCAACAGCAGTGAGCATCCTATCTTTTGTGTCGGGGTGATCTTTCTCATCTTGCCTGCCGGTTTGGTGGTGCTGTGGCGGTGGAGAGTTGTGGGGGGTAATGCTCGTGTTTCTTTTGAGCGGCTTGCCGGCCTGAGAGCGGTTCGTCGTGGAGGATGCGGGTCAGCGGAGGACGCGGCACTTGAGGAGGTCTTCCATCGTGCAGAGGAAGGCACCATCATTCTGCCTCGGAGACAGCCTGCTCATTTTGGGGCCCTGCAGCGATAGGATGGATCTGTGAGAAGGCAGACAAAGGAGAACTCAGTCCCCTTTTACCTTCCCCCCACTCAAAGGTACTCAGCGCAAGAAGATGTATGACAACCTACTAGCAACGCAAGCAGCGAAACTTGACCACACCATCTCCAAGTTACTGACAACGAGCGACTTTAAATCATTTCGCAAAGACATTAAAACCCTGCTTTTCAAAAAATTTATCCAGCTGTCTTAGCTCTTCCCCCTGCCCCCCCCTCCCTTGTAATTCCCCCCCCCCAAATCTCTTCCTCCTTTGCTACTTCATTCTCCTCTAAGTCCCATCCATGTAAACAACTCCCTAAATTGCAATTCTCCAGGAAATGTAAACAAATCCCTAAATTATAATTCTCTTGGACTTGTCCAGTTATCTTTTTTTTTTTTTTTTTGCAATTCAAAAATCCTAAATTGTATTTTCCTGGAAATGTCCAGCTAGATTCTTTTGTAAACCGCCTAGAACTGCAAGGTACGGGCGGAATAGAAGTCAGTAATGTAATGTTATACTGGCCATTTGGGACCCTGCCTGCCTGCCTTGTGGTGAAGTGGTGTGATTCAGCCATATCATCCATGCTCTCTATCTTTGTTGGTGGTGCAGTGGAGCTGGAAGCAGCTGACCGTTGAAGATCAGATGATTTCTGCCGCTGTCTGCCGTCGAATATGGACATGTTCTGTTTTTACTTTTCCTTATTGACTGAATCTTATTTTTTTTTATTTCTTTTGAGTTTATTACCTTTGTTGTTTCAAGTCGAATCCTTGCTTAATTATTTTACCTGTTAATTTATCACACCTCTCCCTTTAAAAAATTTTAAAAATGTTATTTTCTTAACCTTTTGGAACTTTATTTCTCTTTCTTTCTCATAGAGTTCAAAACAATACATTTCAGGCATTTTAGCTCAAATTGTGATCCCAGATTGGGTCAGTTCGAGAAATTCAATATGCCTACTGCCTTATATAAATGGTTCTACTATTTTATTGTTAAATTTTCTTTTCCCTGTTGTACTTATATTTCTGTAACTGCATTGAACCGAAAGGCATTTTGTGGTATATAAATAAAAGTTTATGTTATGTTAATTGGTGCTAATTGGCGCATAACTGCACTTACCCCCACTTCTATTAAACTGTGCTAGCAGTTTTTAGTGCAGAGAGCCGCAATGAATGGCCCGCGCTGCTCCCGACGCTCATAGGAACTCTATGAGCATTGGGAGCTGCGCGGGTCATTCAGCGCAGCTCCCCATGCTAGAAAACTGCTAATGTAATAGAAGAGGCCCTTAGTCAATATTCTATAAATTGTGTGCTCAAATTCCAGAACATGCAACTTTAAGGGGCTGTGGACCTGGGTAAGGCATGGGCAGGTCAAGGGTGTGCTCATGCCTAATCTTAGGCACATAACTGCCCGATATTCAGGCTGTGGGAGACAGCTGGATGTCTCTAGTAATTTTGTGCCAGTGACATATCTGGCAGCCAACAGTGATTTTACAGGGAGGGGGGGTTAATTTAAATTTAACACTGTTCCCTCTAAGCTGAGCAGGAGTCCTCCACCCACAGTCTCACCAATAGAGGGTGCTGTTTTACTGTCACATTTTTCAATTGTGAGGGACATGCAAGTTCTGCAGGACTCCAGGGAACATACCTGTCCTTAGCGACTGAAAATATCTTTTTTGTAATGACACAGCTAGATGTTTTGTCCAGCTAGATGTGTGTGTATCCTATATAATAAAACGCTAGCCGTACATGTGCACTCCTATCTGCGTGTTCCGTGATCAGTAGGTCTGTGGCCGCAGGAGTGCACATGCGCGCCTAGCTGTGACAGCAGAGAATCTGGACACAGGCTTCCCTGCTCTTCAACTCCTCCAGGCAGTGGCAGACCAAACAGGACCGTTCCCCTTTCGCAAACCACCAAGGGAGTCCGCACCACCCGTCGTGGCCTCCCTTGAGGTGAGGCCGAGCTGCCTACTGACCTCTCCTAACTGTAGCGTGGGCACGATGAGCAGCAGCACGCCTCCGAAGCATAGGTACAGGCCGTGCCGGTGCGACAGGCACGTGTAGGTCTGTCTCTGCAGCAGCTTCAGCACCGAGGTCATGTCCCTGCTTCCCCCGCCGCCGGGCTCGGGCTCCTGGGGCAGGCGGCGCGAGCCCATCATGGGACCCCAGCCAATGCTGAGGCCCCGCCTCCCCGCTTCCACCTGACACGGTGCCGCCACGGACAGCTTCCCACGAGGAAATAACAAAACGGCCCTACACTCACAGACCCGCGAGCAGGGCTGCCATGGAAACCCAGCCGGCATAACAAAAATGATGCAGTCGCAAGGGTCAGTGAGAGGGGATCAGGAGCGACATGCACAGCAGGGGCATAGAGGGCAAGAGAGCTGCAGTTGGAGAGACTGAGGAAGGGAATGTTCAGATAAAGAACTGAGACTGAAGAAGGAATGGAATTAAAAAAAAAAAGGAAGAGCCACTTACATGGAAACACAGGATCAGGAGCATACAGAGAAAACAGAAGTTTGCAGGAATCAGGAACTTATAGAAAAAGGAGAGCAGAGATCTCTGCAAGAAGAGAAAAAGAGCAAAGAGACTGGGGATGAGAAAGAGAGCAGAGATGCTTGCAGGGAGAAAAAGCGAGGCAGTAATGTTACAGCTTGAGAGTGCAGAGTGAGGAAGAAAGCAGAGACAGCGCTACACAGGGAAATGGAGGGAGGAAAGAGACAGAAAGAAAAAGACAGACAGACATATATTCTAGCACCCGTTAATGTAACGGGCTTAACGACTAGTGTGTGTGTATATATATATATATATATATACACTACCATATAGGTGACACCTTCTGGCATAAGAGCTATTGGGGTGATAGGTGAGTATAGTAGGTTTTGGGGGAGTTTTGGAGGGCTAACCAAATAATGTATGGGGATTATGGTGAGATATGTACTTGGCACCCTTAATGTGAAGTTCACAGCTGTGCCCCCTAGGATGCCCCACTGCTCTGCTGGCATGTCTGTGTGGCCATTCCATTAAAAATTCTGGCCCCCTCCTATATGCACCCCCCCCCCACACACACCCCAATTTTTACAGTTCCTCCTTTGCCAAACACTTGGCCCATGCAGGACTGTTCACCACTAGCCTGGCTGAGTCGGCTGTCCCACCAAACTGCAAAGCTGGGATTTCATATAGTACAGCCCAGCCATTTCCCAGTCTTCTCCCCAAGCTAGGGTTCAGGGAAACAAGGACAGGCAACTCTGCCTTATTCTTTCTTCACTGGGGGGAAAAAATCCCTTACAGGATTTTCAGAAGAATGTCCCAGTACAAAAAGCCAAACCTAAACTGCTATGGTCCTCTCTCTCTATTAAGGAGCCCCTCCCAACAGGGCAAAACATTCAGCACTGGGCTCACACTACTATGTGAAACAAACTAAACAAGGCAACAAGCTTTGCAAACTTTCAGAGAGGAAAAGAAACCTCTAACCTGTTCCAGACTGCTCCACATGAATACAAAATGTTAGGTGCAGCATTGGGAAAGAGCAAGCAAGAAAGGGATCTGGGGGTACTGATAGACAAGAACATGAAGCCATCGGCTCAATGCGCAGCGGTGGCAAAGAAAGCAAACAGGATGTTGGGCATGATAAAGAAAGGAATCACGAGCAGATCGGCGGACGTCATAATGCCGCTTTACAGAGCAATAGTCAGACCACACTTGGAATACTGTATCCAACATTGGTTTCTCTATCTGAAGAAGGATATAACCCTGTTGGAAAGGGTGCAGAAGCGAGCCACAAAGCTAGTAAGAGGCATCGAGAATTTGAGCTACAATGAACGCCTCGAAAAACTGGGATTGTTCACCCTTGAGAAGAGAAGGCTGCGAGGGGATATGATAGAGACTTTCAAAATACTAAAAGGATTTGACAAAATAGAGCAAGAAACATCGTTATTCACATTGTCAAATGTGACTTGGACAAGGGGTCGTGGACTGAAACTGAGGGGTACCAAGCCCGTGACAAATATCATAAAGTTCTGTTTCTCACAGCGAGTGGTGGACGCTTGGAATGCTCTCCTGGAGGGGGTTGTGTCGGAGACCACAATTTCAGGATTCAAGGGCAAGTTGGATGCACACCTTCTTGCAAACCACATTGAGTGATACGGGTAAACAAGGTCTCAGCATGGAACCCCGGGATTGGCCTCCGCATGTGCGGGTCGCCGGACATGATAGACCTAGGGTCTGATCCGGCAAAGGCATTTCTTATGTTCTTATGTTCACTAAAACTCCATAGATTCAGGGCACTGCTCTGCGTTTGGAATGCATTCCCAGTCCATTTGAGGAACACACTCTTCACTCTCAGCTGGATTCAGTTCCTCCATGCAGACGTCTCCTGGCATGTCTGTAGAATCCCAGCTGCTCTCAGCTCTTGTGTTCTCATTCAGCTCCTCTTCCCCAATGGGGCGCCGCCAATCGCTGCGGGAGCAGGCGGTAGCGGGATCCCTTGGTCAGCCTGTGCTGGCCCTCACCTTCATTGCGCCACACGATTTTGCCACTCATCCTCTCCAACTAGCGCACGCGTTAGACTCCTTGGTCCGTGTTTCAAGATGGTTCGGGTGGGTCACCGACATTGCCGCTGACCCCTGGCATCCGCCGTGGGCCTCCCCGCCCAGCAGCACGACACGGTCAGGGGGACAAGCAGCGAAACCCTGCAGTGCAAGGTGGGATCCCGTCACCACCTGCTCCCGCAAATGGTGTACCCTGTCCCACCATCTACCCCTGGTATTCTGTTCCCCCTCTGGTGGGCTAGTGGCAGGCTGGGACAGGGCACAGGGCAGGCAGGCTGCCCCCCCCCCTCTTGCCGGTACCATTTTTTAAATTCTGATGGTAAAGCACTGTATCAGCAATCGCTCTCCTGCTCCTCCCTCACTGGATGGCTGCCTCCGAGTCCTCATCCCTTGCGGAAGAGTGGCAAACAAGGCGGGTGCGAGCTTTTTGCACTCCCTGAATGGCTGCCACAGTTTTCGCGAGTCCTGTGAGAACTGACAACCATTCAGGGAGCAGGGCCAGGCAGGCGCGCAAAAAAGCTTGTGCCTGCCTTGTGTGCTTCTCTGCAGCCGTCCAGTGAGGGAGGGGCAGGAGAGCTCCTGCCGATACAGAGCTGGACCGCTGGAATTTAAAAAAAAGGTACCGGTGGGGTGGGGGTGTTATATTCGCTCCATAAGATGCATTTATATTTCTACCCACTTTTTTGGGGGGGAAAAGTGTCTTATGGAGCGAAAAATACGGTAAATACATTTTTAGGTTATGTTTTGATGGAGAGATCTGTGTTTGAAATGGAACAGGGAGATCTGAATGATGTGGCAGAAGAACCAATGGAGAAAGCTCCTGTTGCTGTAGAGATAGCTAGGAAGAGGTCAAAATCTAACACTGAAGATATAACCAACATAGCACATGGCAGTTTAAGACACCATACTGGACTGAGAGAGACAGAAGATATTGGTGCTGATGCAGGACACATCACTCACTTGGACACTGCTATGGTGGTTGATCACAACAAGATGAAGAGAGTTCAGACATGAATCATGAAAAATTGGATGTACAGTTTGAGGAGGAACTGCAGCAGAATGACAACAGTTACATAGTCTTTGATGGTCATTGTGATGATACTAGGGTCATGTAAAAAGGCAGAAGAGAATGGTAAAATATATCCAGGAATGGAGCCAGGAGGTGTATTTGTGACATTTTGTCCTTACAAATGCAACTAAAGAGAAGACTAATTCAGAAATAATTGCTGATAATTTAGTTGCATGTCTGAGAGAAAGAGGAGCAGACAAAACTCTTCAAGCTATCTCTTGATAGGCAATATATAAATAACTAATAAAAATAATGTAAACAGTGGTTTGGAGGGAAGAGTGATGCATTATATTGAGGAGAAGCTATGAAGGAAGCTGATGTGGTAAAAACATTAAGCAAAGCAAATGGGCAGATTCCATTTTAAAAAATGCTGGATTCCGCTATTGAACTGGAAATAAATCTTGATTTTACTAAGATCTCTGTTGGCCTTGATTTTCCTCAGCTCACCGATGAAGTGATCAAAGACTTAAGCATAGGTCAAAGCTATGGTTATAGAACTGTAACTACTATTAGAACAAGTATCTTGCCAAAGGATCTAGCTCTGTTGGAAATAAGACCCGAGTCACATAGCAGATGGCTCACAACAGCTCTAAAGTTCATGAGAATATGGATTTCCAAGCATAATCTGAAAAGAAAGAATCTGAAAAACTTAAGAATGATTAGAGTTCTTTGTTGGAGTATACATAGTAAAATGGTTCAACATAAAAATAACTAGCAATTGGGACATAAGGTCCCAGGCTTCTCCTCTGCCAGCTGCAACTCTTGAAAGAACAGTGTGAAGAGGTAAGTAAGATTGCCATGCCTATAATGAGAAGGTCAGCTTGGTATGGTTACAGCAAGTCTGTTCTGCAAGGTATGTTGTGCAATGAAGAGGAACAGGAGTGAAGAGAAGCAGTGGAGAAGATATTGATGATCAGAGATAAGACAGTGTGGAGGCAGCAGGATGAGACCCAGGAAAACACCATCCATCAACACTGAGGCAACTACACTCACCCAATTACTTAATTGGAGCTCTGGAGTCTCTGAGTCTTCTCTTACTTTATCATGACAAAAGCAGAGATCAAGGCATTTCTGAGAAAGCCCATGGTGGTTCCAGATTGGACATCACACACCCAGTCCATAGAAAGGTATGTAAAAATGACAACTGAGGCTGCTGGTTGTGTGTCCAATCAGGAGAGGAGGGAACATTATATTATGGGTCAGCTGGAAGCTCATAAGCCAAAACAGAAGCAAATAAGATATGGCCTCTTTGTTGGATTTTGTTAAAATACATTAAATTAACTACATAAATGAACATTTTAAAGACAATTAAGTGGCTACAGTTGTAGTTCAGAGTTTTTGTACATTCAGATAAATATAACTTAATTTCTACATATTTCAACTGTGATTTACAAGTTTATTTAAAATTTGTTATTCCACTTATTCAAGCTTCTAAGCGGAGTGCATAAAAGTTAAAAATGGGTATTACATAAAATAATTCATACACACATGTTGAGATGAGCAACAAATACGATAGACACACTGAAACAGTGGGAACGGGGGAGGAACTACATCAGTTATAGTATAGAAAAACGAAAAAAGTAAGCATATACAGGAAGGAGAACCAATCTGAAAATTTTGAACAGAGAGAAATTAATACTGAGCATCCGTAATAGGATTTGATGTAGGTAAGACTCCCTTTAAGCAGTTTCTGAAGATAGCTTTAGATTCAGTATGCAAAAGTGCATAATTTGGTCACTAGTAATTTGTAAAGTTTGAAAAAATAAAAATCTATCCTTAAAACTGACATACCCTAATTTTTACTCTAAGAAAGGCAATAAGCATCCCGCAAATCTGCACCAACATAATTTTCATAGTGTAAAGATTTGTGCAAAAATATTTTGGATATGATATTCAGCATGGTTTAAGTGGGTAGAAGAGGCTGAGCAGGCCAGAAGCGGTACTTAACAGAATGGAGTCAGGTTTAAAAGATTTCTCAGTCTTCTTTTTTATTTGCAGCAACAAAAATGTAGAATGACTTTCTGGTGGAATTCAGATATTTTAATAAATATGTTTTTGTTTCGGAGAGTTTTGGAAATGTGGTTATTTGAAAGATATTTGCTTCAATAAAGGTCAGGTTATACTAAAATATTTTTATGGGCCTGTACACTATGAAAAGGTCAAATATGTATTTTTCCACATATTCCTGGCTTCGTTTTATGTAATCCATATAGAACTTACAAGGTATTTGCAGAAAAAAAGCCCACAGCACTTACCACTTAGTACCAAGATAGTTTAGGGATGGAGTTGGGAATGGAGCTAGGAGTTATGTGGACCCTGGAAATATTCAGAGATATCTGGACATGTAAGACTACATAAAGGCAGTCTTAAAGATTTGCCCAAGACAACAATAAATATTGGCCCAGTTAATGCAGCACTAAATATTGGTTGTACCTGCATAACTTAAGTGCCACCAGTGACTCAGCAGCACTGAATATCTAATTTAGCCAGCAACTGAATTTTGACCTGATTCTTTTTAATATACAGCTTATTAAAATAAATCATAATTGAGCATGTGTGTTTCTTTAGCATTTATATAAAAAGGTAATTTATGTCTGTACAGCATGTTGTATCCTTCTCTCTTTTCTTTCTTAGTACTTCCCTGGTCTCTGTTTCCTCTTTCTCCTCTAGCCCTTACTTCAGAGAGCTAAGTCACAGGTTTATCATGCTGGCACAACAGACTTCACAAATTCACTACCCATGAGAAATGTGAGCTAACTTTTTACTCTACCTCAGGCCAGGGGTTACATTTCCAGCATTAAAACCACATGGTGGAGGAGGAAGTGATGTCACAGGGCCAAATGGCTGCTTAAGCCCAAGGCTCCTCACTAACCCCAGCCAATCTACCTGTATCGGCACCTCTTCTCACTCTTTTGGCTCTTATATCTGTCTTTCAATATTATGAGCAAAAATGACTCACAGATTTGAGAGACTTTGCATTTTTGGGAAACAGTCAGATGCACCACGATGCTGACAAGATGGCTGCCTCTATCTTGGCTGGGAGTATGGATTCAGCCGCGGCCTCAATAGAACCTGCACACAAGGCAAAATCTCTTCATGCAGAGGACATAAAGCTGTGTCTTAAAGAGATCAAGGCAGATATTGCGGCCTTTCATTTGGAGTTGACGGGTCAAGTAGCAGAACTGCATGTAGATGTGGTGGACTTTGGTCGCCGTATTAAAGAGGTGGAACAATGAATGGATGACCACGCAAACTAAATTGCTGAACTGAAGAAACAATTCACAGATCTATTTCAGAAGCATACTGACCTTATGGACCGTGTGGAAGACTTGGAGAATCGCAGCAGGCGGCAAAACTTGAGAATACCAGGGGTGCCTTAGCATCCCGAATACTGTGACTGTGTAGAAGTAGTGCAAAAGATTGCTTTGCATATTCTTTCCCTGGCTACGACTGAATTACCTCCTCAGCAGATCAAATTGAGTTGGCTAATCGGGAGCTGGGGTCTGGAAGGCCTAATGTAGCCAAGGATATTGCAGTGTGCTTCCACAATTTTGCCTTGAAGGAGGCAAATTTTTGCAGCAGCAAGAAAACAGGAGTCAATTGTGTGGGACTCCTTTGAGATTACAATATTTGCTGATATCTCGCCCGTTACTTTAAAGTTGCAAAGAGAGTTTGGGAAATTTATGGCTACGCTTCTCTCTGAGCAAGTGCACTATAGGTGGACATTTCACTTTGGATTACAGTTCAACTACAACGGGAAGACATACAAGATGTCATTGCAGGCCACGGCTCAACAGACTTTTTAAGTTTTGGTCTGGGGCACAGACAAAGATAAGGCCCCAGAGCTCTAGCTAGTGGGTGCTTCAACTCCTCACTGGCAACAAGTGAGGACAGGAAGAGGGAGGCTAAGATCTCTTCAGAAGTCTGGAAGTCTAGTGACTTTTATATTATTATTGACTTTACTAATGGGAACTTTATAACATTCTGATGTTTCTATTTACTACTATTCTTATTTCCAGTCTCTGGGGCTCTTAGTTCTTGGGAAAGTTTTCCGTGGCGTGCACATGGGAGTGTAGTGCTACCATGCTACTAGAGAATGCTTGAAGTGTGAATGTTACGGAGTTGAGTTTTGCTTTATGGACTATCTGGGGTTGGGAGGTCCTTCCTTGCATCGGAACACCTTTCTGGTATCTAGCTTTGCCTCCAGGGGTTTCAATATGATGCATGGTGCAGGGGGGAAGAATAACCCAAATCATAGTTACCAGATGCTAGGGTCCACCTTGGGGGTTAGCGCCAAACAAAAGGATCTGGGTGTCATCGTAGACAATACGATGAAACCTTCTGCCCAATGTGCGGTGGCAGCCAAAAAAGCAAACAGGATGCTAGAAATTATTAAAAAAGGATGGTTAACAAGACTAAGAATGTTATAATGCTCCTGTATTGCTCCATGGTGCAACCTCATCTGAAGTATTGCGTTCAGTTCTGGTATTCTTATCTCAAGAAAGATATAGTGGTGCTAGAAAAGGTTCAAAGAAGAGTGACCAAGATGATAAAGGGGATGGAACTCCTCTCTTATGAGGAAAGACTAAAACGGTTAGGGCTCTTCAGCTTGGAAAAGAAACGGCTGAGGGAAGATATGATTGAAGTCTACAAAATCCTGAGTGGAGTAGAATGGGTACAAGTAGATTGATTTACAAAATTACAAAGACTAGGGGACACTCGAAGAAGTTATAGGAAAATACTTTTAAAATCAATAGGAGGAAATTTTTTTTCACTCAGAGAATACTTAAGCTCTGGAACACATTGCAGATAGCGTAGCTGGTTTTAAGAAAGGTTTGAACAATTTCCTGGAGGAAAAGTCCATAGTCTGTTATTGAGAAAGACATGTGGGAAGTCATTGCTTGCCCTGGATCCGTAGCATGGAATATTGCTACTCCTTGGGTTTTGGCCAGGTACTAGTGACCTGGATTGGCCACCATGAGAACAGGCTACTGGGCTTAATGGACCATTGGTCTGACCCAGTAAGGCTATTCTTATATTCTTATATTTAGTCTTTCCAAATTCTAGTGATGTCTCCTAAGGTAGTTTCTTTAAATGTAAAGGGATTGCATTCCCCGTATACAGTGGCGTACCTAGGGTATGTGGCACCCGGGACCCATCATTTTTTGACACCTCCCTTCCCCCATGTAAAAAAATATTTTTTGGAATAACCATGAAAAATATATGGTCATAATAGAAATTGAACCTCATATATTTAACCATTAATCCAAACATAACATAAATTATGTCTGAATTGTCATGACATCAGAAGTACATATGGAATAGTTGCAGGTGATGCTTGGGACAGTTCTGATTGTGTTAGTTCGGTTTTATGTGTTTTTTTAATAGAAGGGTTTTTATTTCTTTTTTGAAGGTTTTGTAGTTTGTGGTCGAGGTCAAAAGGTTGTAGAGTTGGGGGTCGAGTGTTAGGAGGTTGTCGAACAGTTTTTTTTCTTTTGACGATTTTGGTTGGAGGGTGTGTGAATGGTGCGTGAGTTCTCCTATGTCTGGTTGAAGTGGATTTAATTATTTAGCTGAAGAAATTAGTAAACCCCCCCCCCCCCATTCCACACACATTAATTCTCTTCCATTTTTGTTCCCATTATAAAAAAAACTGATAAGTTCCCAGAAAAAAAATACATTAAAATAAGAAGTGAAAACAAAGGCCCCTACAGATGAGAACATAACATAAGAATAGCCTAACTGGGTCAGACCAATGGTCCATCATGCCCAGTAGCCCATTCTCATGGTAACCAATCCAGGTCATTAGTACCTGGTCAAAACCCAAAGAGTAGCAACATTCCATGCCACCAATCCCCCATGTCTTAATAACAGACTATGGACTTTTCCTCCAGGAATTTGTCCAAACCTTTCTTAAAATCAGCAATGCTATCTGCTTTTACCATAACTTCTGGCCACTTCATTTTTAAGCTTAGTTCTTTCCTTCCAAACAGAGACCTTGCTAGATGTCAAATACAGAAAGAACAAGGTAACTTCACAAGGACTTAGCTGTGCAGGAAATGTGAATCTCCTCATACACCCACCATATAATGCAAAAATGTGCAAAAATCTGTTTTTTCTTTCGATCACTACATAGTCTGATGCCACACAAGCAGCGCTGTTATGAACATATTCTGAAGGTCAATGCTAAGGTTAACATAGTTTCCTTCCTTGGACCACAAGGAGATACTGACAAACCACCAGAAGAGATCCCAAAACAACTACCCAGGCACAACACCCAAAGACCCACTCAGTGTGTGAACCAGTTGAATGGAGTGGACTAACTGGGGAGTGGAAATGGGCCCGGAGTTTGCTCAGCAGAATTTCCCAGACCACCTCTTCCTCTCAATACATTGACACGCTGCCACCACCACTAGGAACACCTCACCGGGTAGGCCAGCAATGCTTATAAACTTTATAAAACACATTATTATATTTTCTTATAAAGCACATATTTTAATTGAACTCTCTGACATCCTCAGCCTTGCCATTCACAAAAATAGAAGGAAGAAAAGTTCCCGTTTCCTGCTGTCTCATGTCCCCGGCCTATATAATATTTTTCTTCTGCAGACCCTTTAAAGTCTGACCAAATCCTCGTTTCACTTGCATTATAAAGTACTGAGGATGCCATCTCTCTCCAATCCCAGGTCCTAAAATCTAAGACAGTAGTGCAAACTAGTGCTGCCCAATTCAAGAAAAAAAAAATTTTCGATTCGATTCAGCCTATTGAATTGGTTTTTTGATTCAACTTTCCTGCCCAATTGAGTGTTTGTTTGTTTTTTTTTAAAACATCCTGGTGGGTTTATTTTATAGCTTTTTCTCCCCTCTTTGGCTTCTCCTAACCACACTGGTGCTGTGGTGTAAATAAAATAAAGAAACAAAAAGGACTTTTCCTCTCTGTTAAATCCTAGCTCACGTTTGCGGTCTAACACCAGCTCTGGCAGGATACACATTTCAAATCTAACATATTGTAATCACAAAACAGCAAATAAAATTAGTTTTTCTACCTTTTGTTGTCTGCTTATTTTTCAAATCTTGTTGGTCCAAGGCTCTGATTGTCTTCTGATAACTTGCTTGCCAGGGTCTCCTTCTTCCTTCTTTCTGCATGCTAACCATCCATCTGCCATCTCTGTCCTCCCCGGTTCCCTTCCCTCCCCAGGAGGTCTGGTATCTATCCTTTTTTTGTCTCCCTCCACAGATCTATCTTTTCTTAACTACCCTTTCATCCAGCATCTCTCCCTCCTTCCCCACCACCCCAGGGTCCACCATCTCTCCCTTTCTTTTCCCAACTACCCTCCTATCCAGTATCTCTATCCCCTCCTCCACACCATCCCTTGTGTCTAACTTCTCTCCCTTTCTGTTCCTTCCCTCTCTAAAAACTATGGTCCATCATCTCTCCCTCTTCTCTATTTTCAGACCCATTATTTCTTCCCACCCAAAGTCCAGCATATGCGTGTCTCTTTGAACCCCCTCATTCCCTCCATGTATTTCTATACCAGGGCCCTCCTCCCTGAAGGCCTGTCCTCCCTTAAAGGTCTGCATCCCACCCCTGAAGGCCTGCACCACCCCCTGAAGGCCTGCACCCCCCCCCGAAGGCCTGCACTCCCCCTCCGAAGGCCTGCACCCCCCTTGAAGGCCTGCCTTCCTGATCCCTTTGAAGGCCTATCCCCCCCTTGAAGGCCTGTACCCCCCCTTGAAGGCCTGCCTGTCCCCCCCCGAATGCCTGCACCCCCTCCGAAGGCCTGCACCCCCCTCCGAAGGCCTGCACCCCCCTCCGAAGGCCTGCACCCCCCTTGAAGGCCTGCCTTCCTGATCCCCTTGAAGGCCTATCCCCCCTTGAAGGCCTGTACCCCCCCTTGAAGGCCTGCCTGTCCCCCCTTGAAGGCCTGTCCCTCCCTTGAAAGCCTGCCTGCCTGCCCCCCCCTTGAAGGCCTGTCCCTCCCTTGAAAGCCTGCCTGCCTGCCTGATCCCCCCCCCTTGAAAGCCTGTCCCCCCTTTGAAGGCCTGCCTGCCTGTCTCCCCTTTGAAGGCCTGCCTGTCCCCCCCCTTGAAGGCCTGCCTGCCGGCCTGCCTGCCTGCCTGCCCCACCCCGAAGGATCGCTCGCCCCCCCTGGCCTCCCTGCACCACCTGAATCAGGCCCTGAGGGGGTGCTCCCGGCCTTGAGTTCAGTCCCCCCCCCCAAAGGACCGCTGGCCCTCTGGCCTCCCTGCACCACCTGAATTAGCCCGCAGCGGGATCACGATGTCAGCGATCCCTTCGCTGCTTCGGAGCTGCTTCCTCCACCGTGGTCCCACCCCTTCTCTGACGTCAGAGGAGGGGAGGGGCGGCACCGCGATGCAGGAAGCAGCGCCGAAGCTGCTTAGGGATCGCTGACATCGTGATCCCGCTGTGGGCTGCTTCATAGGTGGTGCAGGGAGGCCAGGGGGGCGAGCGGTCCTTCGGGGGTGGGGGGGACTGAACGGCAAGGCCGGGAGCACCCCCCTCAGGGCTGGCACCCGGGGCGGACCGCCCCCCTCCCCCCCTTAGTACGCTACTGCCCGTATAAGAGGCAGTGTTTGATTAAAGAGGCTGGGAGGTTGGGAGCTTCTGTTTGTTTTGTTCAGGAGACTCACTTTAGGAAACGTGATGAGCGCATTTTGACTTCTAGAGAGTTCCCTACATGAATATTTGCTTCTCAATCCAATAGGAAAATTGCTGGTACCGGTATTCTCATTTCTGAGCACCTGCAGGTTCGGATACTACATCAGATTTTGGATCCATAGGGAAAATATTTTGCTACCCATGTCAACCTGAATGATGTCCTCTATTATTTTGTCTCAGTATATGCTCCTGATAATCATAAGAACATAACATAAGAACATAAGAATTGCCGCTGCTGGGTCAGACCAGTGGTCCATCCTGCCCAGCAGTCCTCTCACGTGGCAGCCCCTAGGTCAAGACCAGTGCTCCAAATGAGTCCAGTCTCACCAGTTTAGCATGAACTTGTCCAACTTTGTCTTGAAACCCTGGAGGGTGTTTTCCCCTATAACAGACTCCGGAAGAGCGTTCCAGTTTTCTACCACTCTCTGGGTGAAGAAGAATTTCCTTACGTTTGTACGGAATCTATCCCCTTTCAACTTTAGAGAGTGTCCGCTCATTCTCCCTACCTTGGAGAATGTGAACAGTCTGTCTTTATCTACTAAGTCTATTCCCTTCAGTATTTTGAATGTTTCAGTCATGTCCCCTTGCAGTCTCCTCTTATCAAGGGAGAAGAGGCTCAGTTTCTCCAATCTCTCACTGTACGGCAATTCCTCCATACCCTTAACTATTATAGTCGCTCTTCTCTGGACCCTTTCAAATAGTACCGTGTCCTTCTTCATGTACAGCGACCAGTTCTGGACGCAGTACTTCAGGTGATGGCGCACTATGGCCTGGTACAGCAGCATGATAACCTTCTCCGATCTGTTCATGATCCCCTTCTTGATCATTCCTAGCATTCTGTTTGCCCTTTTCGCTGCCACAGTGCATTGTACAGATGGCTTCATGGACTTGTCAATCAGAACTCCCAAGTCCTTTTCCTGGGAGGTCTCTCCAAGTACCAACCCTGACATCCTGAATTCGTGCATGAGATTTTTATTCCTGACATGCATCACTTTGCACTTATCTACGTTGAACCTCATTTGCCATGTCGACGCCCATTTCTCAAGCTTGATTATGTCACGTTGCAGATCTTTGCAATTCCCCTGTGTCTTCACTACTCTGAATAACTTCGTATCGTCCACAAATTTTATCACCTCACTTGTCGTACCAATGTCCAGATCGTTTATAAAGATGTTGAAGAGGACGGGTCCAAGCACCGACCCCTGAAGTATCCCGCTGGTGATGCTCTTCCAGTCTGAGAATTGTCCATTTACCCCCACTTTTTGTTTCCTATGCTCCAGCCAGTTTTTAATCCATGTAAGTATTTCACCCTCGATTCCATGGTATGCAATTTTCCGAAGTAGTCATTCATGTGGAACTTTGTCGAACGCCTTCTGAAAATCCAGATATACAATGTCGACTGGGTCGCCTTTGTCTATCCACCTGTTTACTTCCTCGAAGAAGTGCAGCAAGTTCGTCAGGCAAGATCTGCCTTTACTGAAACCGTGCTGGCTGGTCCTCATCAGATCGTGTCCGTCAAGGTGATCAATGATGCGGTCCTTTATCAGCGCCTCTACCATCTTTCCCGGTACCGAGGTCAGACTCACCGGACTCATTTGGAGCACTGGTCTTGACCTAGGGGCCGCCTTGTGAGCGAACTGCTAGGCAGGATGGACTACTGGTCTGACCCAGCAGCGGCAAGTCTTATGTTCTTATGTTATGTTCTTATGATTATCAGGTACATATACTGAGATAAAATAATAGAGGACATCATTTAGCCAATACAGATTGTGGTTTTAATCATTGGTCCTCCTCCACCACCTCGTGCAAATCAATGTGTTTAAATAATTATAAAAAAACAGTCCATCTATAATTTAAATATTTAAATACTATAAAATGTATAAAAAGCCACTTATCTTAATGGTAATAAACAAATCATTTCAGGAACTGATTCTGATGAGCCCGTTTCACCATGTCTTCTTCAGAGAATCAGAACACTTAATGCAATTGTGCCATAATGCTGCGTTTTAAAAAGTTCTCCACCCAAGGTGATGTTGTAGATCACCCTTTATACCTTGTAACTAAGGTGTATCAATCAATCTATATGGCCCTCAGAGATGCCACCCAGGGATCAATATAATCATATCCCTTGGCTTTACACACCCTATCGTCATCGGGTCAATATCAAATGTGAAGATGATATAAACTTTTTTCTTTTTGCTTTTTTACTTATACTTATTTTTCTCGTATGTATTAAACTCTCTTTTGTAATTTTAAAACAATAAATATGGTTAATGAGTTTAAGGTAGATACTTAGCTTCACCGGGATGGTTAGTAGCTGTTGGTAAGGGATACATATGCCAACATGTTTCACCCCTAAGAAGGGGGTTTCTTCAGGGCTACTATCCCTTTTGTGTTATTTTCACACGGCTGGCCACCCGATCTAAGTTTCATTAAGATCTTTGGGTGAATAATTAACAGCACCTTGTAAAAGAATATTATTCAAGCCTATTGTTCTTAATCTTAGCGTTTTAAAAAGTAGCATCAATCTATAAAGACGCCATGAATACATGAGAACACTTTGAAACTGTCCATTTCTGCTAATCTGGTTGAACAAGGCCTGGTAGCCAACATACAAGGAAATTAAATACCAGCAGACATGATCTGGAGTTCCTTTCAAGATTTAGAATGGAATAATTGTATTAAACTATATAACAAATACTATAACTCATACTGCAGTCTGGATTCATGCCCCCCAGAAATCATGAAAGCGGCTCCTTTAGAATTTAAACTATCTCTGCTGAATTACTTAGCCCATAACCTAAAAAATGGAAAATTTCTCACTAATAATGGTCACATAATAATAACCCCAGTTCCAAAAAATAATAAAGAATCGTCAGCACTGGTAACCAACTATAGACCAGTAGCATCCATTCCATTCATCGTAAAAATCATGGAAGGATTGGTACACTCCATGATGGAATATCTTGATCAGTTCTCTCTCTTGCATGAAACTCAATCTGGCTTTAGACCTTTGTTCAGTACTGAGACACAGTGGCGTACCTAGGGTATGTGGCACCCGGGGCCCATCATTTTTTGACACCCCCCCTATGTAAAAAAATATTTTTTGTAATGACCATGAAACAGAATAAATGGTCAGAATAGAAACAGGCAGTGAAAATTTTCTTATATTCCAAACATAACATAACATAAATTATGTCTGAATTGTCATGACATCAGAAGTACATATGGAGTAGTTGCAGGTGATGCTTGGGACAGTTCTGATTGTGTTAGTTCAGTTTTATGTGTTTTTTGAATAGAAGGGTTTTTATTTCTTTTTGAAGGTTTTGCAGTCTGTGGTCGATGTCAATTGGTTGTAGAGTTGGGGGTCGAGTGTTGCAGCTCGAATGGCTAGGAGGTTGTCGAACAGTTTTTTTCTTTTGACGTTTTTGGTTGGAGGGTGTGTGAATGGTGCGTGAGTTCTCCTATGTCTGTTTGAAGTGGATTGAATTATTTAGCTGAAGAAATTAGTTACCCCCTCATCCCACACACATTAATTCTCTTCCATTTTTGTTCCCATTATAAAAAACACTGATAAGTTCCCAGAAAAAAAATACATTAAAATAAGAAGTGAAAACAAAGGCCCCTACAGATGAGAACATAACATAAGAATAGCCTAACTGGGTCAGACCAATGGTCCATCATGCCCAGTAGCCCATTCTCATGGTAGCCAATCCAGGACACTAATACCTGGTCAAAACCCAAAGAGTAGCAACATTCCATGCTACCGATCCAGGGCAAGCAGACACTTCCCCCATGTCTTAATAACAGATTATGGACTTTTCCTCCAGGAATTTGTCCAAATCTTTCTTAAAACCAGCTACACTATCTGCTTTTACCATAACTTCTGGCCACTTCATTTTTAAGTTTAGATCTTTCCTTTCAAACAGAGACCTTGCTAGATGTCAAATACAGCACAAGGTAACTTCACATGGACTTAGCTGTGCAGGAAATGTGAATCTCCTCATACACCCACCATATAGTGCAAAAATGTGCAAAGGTCTGTTTTTTTCTTTCGATCACTACATAGCCTAATGCCACACAAGCAGCGCTGTTACAAACATATTCTGTAGGTCAATGCTAAGGATAACAAAGTTTCCTTCCTTGGACCAGAAGGAGATAAACCACTGGAAGAGATCCCAAAACAACACCCAAAGACCATGTGTGAACCAGTTGAGTGGAGTGGACTAACTGGAGGGTGGAAATGGGCCCGGAGTTTGCTCAGCAGAATTTCCCAGACCACCTCTTCCTCTCAACACATTGACACGCTGCCACCATCACCACTAGGAACACCTCACTGGGTAGGCCAGCTATGCTATAAACTTTATAAAACACATTATTATATTTTCTTATAAAGCACATATTTTAACTGAACTCTCTGACATCCTCAGCCTTTCCATTCACAAAAATAGAAGGAAGAAAAGTTCCCATTTCCTGCTGTCTCATGTCCCCGGCCTATACAATATTTTTTTTCTGCAGACCCTTCAAAAGTCTGACCAAATCCTCGTTTCACTTGCATTATAAAGTACTGAGGATGCCATCTCTCCCCAATCCCAGGTCCTAAAGTCTAAGACAGTAGCGCAAACTAATGCTGCTAGATACAGGAAAAAAATTTTTGATTCGATTCAGCCCTATTGAATTGGTTTTTCAATTTGATTTTCCTGCCCAGTTGGGTGATTTTTTTCAAAACTCCTGGTGGGTTTTATAGCTTTTTCACCCCCTTTGGCTTCTCCTAACCACACTGGCGCTGTGGTGTAAATAAAATAAAGAAACAAAAAGGACTTTTCCTCTCTCTGTTAAATCCTAGCTCACGTTTGCAGTCCAACACCAGCTCTGGCAGGATACACATTTCAAATCTGACATATTATAATCACAAAACAGAAAATAAAATTAATTTTTCTACCTTTTGTTGTCTGGTTATATTTCAAATCTTGTTGGTCCAAGGCTCTGGTTTTCTTCTGATAACTTGCTTGCCAGGGTCTCCTTCTTTCTGCATGCTAACCATCCATCTGCCAACTCTGTCCTCCCTTTCCATTTCCCTTCCCTTCCCAGGAAGTCTGGTATCTTTCCTTTTTTTCATCTCCCTCTACAGATCCACCTTTTCTTAAATACCCTTTCATCCGGCATCTCTCTCTCCTTCCCCACCACCACAGAGTCCACCATCTCTCCCTTTCTTTTCCTAATTACCCTCCTATCCAGTATCTCTATCCCTCCTCCACACCATCCCTTGTGTCCAATTTCTCTCCCTTTCTGTTCCTTCCCTCCCTAAATCCCATGGTACATCATCTCTCTCCCTCTCCTCTATTTTCAGACCCATTATTTCTTCCCCCCCCCAAAGTTTGGCATATGCATGTCTCTTTGAACACCCCCTTCCCTCCGTGTACTTCTAAATCATGGTCCCCCCCAAAGGCCTGTCCCCCCTTAAAGGTCTGCCTGTCCCCCCTTGAAGGCCTGCACCCCCCTTGAAGGCCTGTCCCATCCCCTTGTAGGCCTGTCCCCCCTTGAAGGCCTGCCTGCCTGTCCCCCCCTTGAAGGTCTGCACCCCCCGAAGGCCTGCACCCCCCCGAAGGCCTGTCCCCCACTTGAAGGCCTGTCCCACCCCCTTGTAGCTTCTCCCCCCCTTGTAGGCCTGTCCCCCCTTGAAGGCCTGCCTGCCTGCCTTTCCCCCCCTTGAAGGCCTGTCCCCCCTTGAAGGCCTGCACCCCCCCCCCCCCGAAGGCCTGCACTCCCTTGAAGGTCTGCACTCCCCCGAAGGCCTGTCCCCCCCCCCTTGAAGGCCTGTCCCACCCCCTTGTAGGCCTGTCCCCCCCTTGTAGGCCTGTCCCCCCCTTGAAGGCCTGCCTGCCTTTCCCCCCCTTGAAGGCCTGTCTCCCCCTTGAAGGCCTGCACCCCCCCTTGAAGGCCTGCACCCCCCCTTGAAGGCCTGCACTCCCTTGAAAGTCTGCACCCCCCCCCGAAGGCCTGTCCCCCCCTTGAAGGCCTGTCCCACCCCCTTGTAGGCCTGTCCCCCCCTTATAGGCCTGTCTCCCCCTTGAAGGCCTGCCTGCCTGCCTTTCCCCCCTTGAAGGCCTGTCCCCCCCTTGAAGGCCTGCACCCCCTTGAAGGTCTGCCTGCCTGCCTGTCACCCCCTCCCCCTTGAAAGCCTGCCTGCCTGCTCGCCCGCCCCACCCTGAAGGTCTGATGCCTCGACCCACCCCGAAGGACCGCTCGCCCCCCTGGCCTCCCCGCACCACCTATGAAGCAGCCGCAGCAGGATCGCGAAGTCAGCGTCAGCGATCCCTGCGCTGCTTCCTGCGCCACGGTCCCGCCCCTCCTCTGACGTCAGAGGAGGGGCGGGATCGCAGCGCAGAGATCGCTGACGCTGACTTCGCGATCCTGCTGCGGACTGCTTCACAGGTGGTGCAGGAAGGTCAGTGGGGCGAGCGGTCCTTCGGGGGTGGGGGGGACTGAATGGCAAGGCCGGGAGCACCCCCTTAGGGCTGGCACCCGGGGCGCATCGCCCCCCCTCGCCCCCCTCTTGGTACGCCACTGCTGAGACAGTAATTGTGGCTATCTTAGATAATCTGCGTCTCTTGTTTAGTAAGGGCCTTAACGCCCTGATCATGCAATTTGATATGAGCTCTGCCTTTGACCTAGTTGACCATGATAAAATGCTACAATGCCTAGATGCAATTGGCATTAGGGAAGAGGTGTTGGACTGGTTCCAAGGCTTCCTTATGTCCCGTACCTATCAAGTACGTTTCAATTACGATCTCTCCGATACCTGGAGCAATCCATCTGGCATACCGCAAGGATCACCACTATCCCCACTGCTTTTCAATGTCTACATGTCCTCACTAAGTGCGCAATGACCCAGCTAGGGATAAAATTGTTCAGTTACACAGATGAATTTACGATCATCATTCCATTTACTAACTCTCTCTCGGAAATTACTCCCAAGGCATCAGAAGCACTAAATTTAATGGAGCAATGGATGACTGAATTCAAACTGAAACTAAATTCAGAAAAAAAAAAATTTTTTGTAGCTTCGCCATACCCACTTGACTCCAAAACACCGCTATGCATCAATAACCTTAGTTATCCTATTCAGTCTACTATGAAGATATTGGGTGTAACACTAGACCAGTGCTTAACCATGAAGGACCAGGTAGACTCCTTAATCAGAAAGGGTTTTTTCACTCTCTGGAAACTTCGATCCATTAGAGCATATTTTGATATGCCAGCATTTAGAATCCTGGTACAATCCCTCATTCTGAGTCAACTTGATTATTGTAACATAGCCTATTTAGCAATTTCCCAAAAGAATAGGCGACGTTTACAACTAATGCAAAATGCAGCGGTCAAACTGATTTTCGAGCTGAAGAAGTTTGATCATGTGACACCTTATTACCGACAACTGCACTGGCTTCAGATGGAGGCACGTGTAAAGTTTAAGTTTGCCTGTTTCTGCTTTAAAGTACTATATGGACTAGCCCCTAAATACATAACTGACCTTTTCTCCTTCTCAGCTAACAGACATAAGAGAAGTTCACATTCGATCTTCGTTCCCCCTCCAGTTAGAGGATGTAAACTCAAAAGACGCCATCAACACCTTTTCTCACATCAGGCAGCATTATGGGGTAAAGATCTAGAACAATTGCTTACGCCTACTTCTTATGGGGAATTCAGGAAAGGCCTAAAAATTTCTGTTCCTGAAATATCTAGGCAGTTGATCCGTATAACTCTTTCTCCTCAATAACTGATCCCTTAAGCTGTTAATCTCTAACTTCCATCCTGTTAAATTCAATCTATTTGTACCTTTATTTTAATCTTTGTAAACCGCATAGAACTTCACGGTCCTGCGGTATATAAGCTGCTGTTGTTATTATTATTATTAAGGTTTTATATCGCTGGTATTTGACCCTGTTCATCGCTCTTGCTTTGTAGCAGGACATTCTCCTCTGTGGTAGGAGGTGTGGGCAGTGTGGGTCTTATTTTCATATATGGTGGACTTGCTCCTACACTTCTCCCTCTGTATTCACGGTTTCATCATTTGCAGTTTCGATTATTTGTGGTTTTTAGCTTGCTGGCTCCCCCCCCCCCCCCCCCCCCCCAAATTATGTCAGCTTGCATAGAGAAATCGCTGATTCCCAGCACTTTCTTCACCATGTTTTGCCTCTTTTTCAGGAACAGGCCAGGTCTCCCACCATGTTATTCGTGGTTTCACCATATTCATGATGGTTTTTAATAGAAAACCGCAAATTACTTTTTCATATGTTGTTCGCAGTTTTTCTGTATTTGCGGTTCTGTTAATCCCTGATCACAGCTAATATGGAGGGAGAAGTGTATATCCAAATGTGCTGAGATGTTCACTGCTTTCCTGGGACATGTAGTACTTGTGGATCCAAAGCTCTCATTACAGGGTTCTTTAGGTGTGCTTGGCTGTTATCCGATCAGAGATTCCACAACTGTGGATTTCCAAAAATTTACCATCTATGGATTTGATTGCCAAGAAATTGTAGCAAGCTTATTACCTCTAAGCAAGTTGATTGCTCTGCATCACTTCCAACTCCAGAACTTTAAGAAGGGATGGCATGCCTTTGAGCAATGGTTTGGTTCTCAGCACTTTACATAGTGCATTTGGGGATTATCTCTGTCTTATTTTCCCCAATGGACAGTACACATTACTGTATGTTTTGCTTATGGGGGGGTTCATGGGATTTGTGAAACCTATAAAGGAGTATTTTATTGGATTTCTATGTGGAAGGTCCGGTGGATATTGTTGGCCCAAGGTGGGGTGAAGAGTTGAACACTGTTGCTTTTGTTTGCTGTTATTGAAAATGATTAATAAACAATTTAAAGTGAACCTTTCCCCCCCCACCCCCACACACGTTTAAAGCCTAGGGGCATGTGCACACTTACCAGCACTAAGGGTTAATAGCTTAAGCCAATATCTTTATTTGGGTACAATTTCAGCAGAAGGGCGCTGCCATATATGTATATTGTAGACATGTAAAAATTGTCCTCCCGACCATTGGAGACTGAGCTGTACACAGTTGTCTCCTTTGCTCCATGCAAGCTTACATCCTTTATTACATTTGCCTTTTAGCACATACAGTACTACTCTATTTCTTTGGCAGTTTAAAACGAGTCAACACGTTACCTCTAATGTTGCCATTTTTCCGGGACTTTAGGGAGGTAGGAAAGGGAAGGAGGGGAAAGGGAAAGGTAAAATGCTGAAGTAGGAATTTACATAAGCGGATTAGAGAAAGGATTATCCGGTAGTCGCTAAACAGTGTGCTTGAGCCAAAGCCCTTACTTATTCATAGTTCTTGCTGGCCCCAGGCGACAGGGTGCACCTGCAGTGCGGGCTGCTGCCTCTTGGACAAGGAATCCTTCAGGCGGGAAAAGAAAGGGTGAAGCATGCTGTTCCCTGTCTACGCCGCCTTTAATTGATCTGTCTGGATTAGTCTTGAGGAGGATGAAAAATGAAAACTGAGCCCGTTAGCACCATTAGGCGGGGGAGGGGTGGGTCATCGCCTATGACAGGGACTAAATATGGCCCCATTTCACATTCCATTTCCATTCTGATGATGACTGGCAGCGAGGGATTAGCTGTTGAGATGGTGACAGTAGATATGGGAGAACAACAACTGTGAGAGTAACAAATGTGTTGCACATTTGCCTTTTCAGTTCATGGTAGCAGACACATGAAGCAATATAATTCAGGGGTAATGTTATTAAGGGTTGCAAGTTGTTGCATAATCCTCTGTAGTCCGAAATGGCAAAGGCTGGGTGAGAGGTTTGGCAAAAACAAAACAAATTGATTTTTCTATTGATTGTGATTATCAGTGTGAAATTCCATGTACAGTGAGCAAGAGCTACAAATTAAAAACAGCATATATTTGCCAGCTGATCGAGAATAATCCAGACACCAGTTCAGATGGCAATGCAGAAAGCCACAAGGTAGAACCGCACATCAGAGGCTGAGTGCGTTTCTGTTGCAAAGTTAGAAAGAAAATAGCAGCCATGCACTAGGCACTAGGGAGCTCAGAGAGGTTCTGGCGGGTCCTATTAAAGACTTGTTCAACAAATCTCTGGAGACAGGAGTGGTTCCTAGGGATTGGAGAAGAGCGGATGTGGTCCCTATTCACAAAAGTGGTCACAGGGATGAAGCAGCAAACTACAGGCCGGTAAGCCTCACTTCGGTTGTTGGAAAAATAATGGAAGTGTTGCTGAAAGAAAGGATAGTGAACTTCCTAGAATCTAATGGGTTACAGGATCTGAGGCAATATGGCTTTACTAAAGGTGAATCGTGCCAAACGAACCTGATTGAATTTTTTTATTGGGTGACCAGAGAGCTGGATCGAGGACATATTCTAGATGTAATTTACTTAGATTTCAACAAAGCCTTTGACACGGTTCCTCATAGGAGGCTCTTGAACAAATTTGAAGGGCTGAAGTTAGGAACCAAAGTGGAGAACTGGATTTGAAACTGGTTGACGGACAAACGCCAGAGGGTGGTGGTTAATGGAAGTCGCTCGGAGGAAGGAAAAGTGAGTGGTGGAGTCCCTCAGAGTTCGGTGCTGGGGCCGATCCTGTTCAATATGTTTGTGAGTGACATTGCTGAAGGGTTAGAAGGAAAAGTTTGCCTTTTTGCAGATGATACCAAAATTTGTAACAGAGTAGACACCGAGGAGGGAGTGGAAAACATGAAAAGGGATCTACAAAAGTTAGAGGAATGGTCTAATATCTGGTAACTAAAATTCAATGCAAAGAAATGCAGAGTAATGCATTTGGGGGATTAATAATCGGAAGGAACTCTATATGCTGGGAGGTGAGAGGCTGATATGCACGGATGGGGAGAGGGACCTTGGGGTGATAGTGTCCGAAGATCTAAAGGCAAAAAAAACAGTGTGACAAGGTGGTGGCTGCTGCCAGAAGGATGCTGGGCTGTATAAAGAGAGGCATAACCAGTAGAAGAATGAAGGTGTTGATGCCCCTGTACATGTCATTGGTGAGACCCCACTTAGAGTATTGTGTTCAGTTTTGGAGACTGTAATGGGCGCAGGACATAAAAAGGCTTGAAGTAGTCCAGAGGAGGGCGATGAAAATGATAGGAGGTTTGCGCCAAAAGACGTATGAGGAGAGACTGGAAGCCCTTAGAGGAAAGGACAGTGAGGGGAAATATGATTCAGACGTTCAAATAGTTGAAAGGTATTAACGTAGAACAAAATCTTTTCCAGAGAAAGGAAAATGGCAAAACCAGAAGCCATAATTTGAGGTTGAGGGGTGGTAGACTGAAGAGCAATGTAAGGAAATTCTTCTTTACAGAGAGGGTGGTGGATGCCTGGAATGCGCTCCCAAGAAAGGTGGTGGATATGAAAACGGTGACGGAAATCATAAAAGCGTGAAATGAACACAGAGGATCTAGAATCAGAAAATAATAGTAAATATTGAAGAATTAAGGCCAGTACTGCGCAGACTTGCATGGTCTGTTTCTGCATATGACCGTTTTGTGGAAGATGGGCTGGGGAGGGCTTTAATGGCTGGGAGGGTATAGATGGACTGGAGTGAGATTTGACAGAAACTTCAGCAGTTAAAACCTAAGAACAGTACCAGGCAGAGCTTTGGATTCTTGCCCAGAAATAGATAAGAAGAAGAAAAAAAAACATTTTTAGATTGAATCGGGTTGGGCAGACTAGATGGACCATTCAGGTCTTTATCTGCCATCATCTACTATGTCACTATGTTATGTTACTCTCTCTAGCAGCATAAAGCAGAAAAGAGAGCAATTGGTCCCAATTTCTTATGTCTCCGTGGGTTCCCTTTTTTAGCATATTTTTAAGTGTTTGATTAATTCTCTCCATTAGACCATTGGTTTGGGGATGGTAAGCAGCAGTATATGCTTAATACCAAATGCATCCCACAAATGCTTTAAAGTATTAGACTGGAAGTTAGTCTTCTGATTGGTCAGTATTTCTCAGGGAACTTCTCAGGGATAACCTATCTGATATAAGAGGACAGTGAGCTCCAACTCTATATTCTTGGCTGACTTTGAAAAGCCCAAGGAAATCTGGAAGCATAATCAATAGTGGTCATATTATAGTGGTCAATTGGTCCATTAATATTCATTCCCACCCTGGAGAACATAAAAATAGCCTTAATAGGTTAGACCAATGGTCCATCCAGACCAATAGCCTGTTCTTATGGTGGCCAATCCAGGTCCCTAGTAACTATCCAAAACCCAAGAAGTAGCAATATTCCATGCCACCGATCCAGGGCAAGCAGTGGCTTCCCCCATGTCTTTCTCAATAACAGACTATGGACTTTTCCTCCAGGAAATTGTACAAACCTTTCTTAAAACCAGCTACGCTATCCGCTCTTACCATAACCTCCAGCAATGCATTCCAGAGCTTAATTATTCTCTGAGTGAAAAAATTTCCTCCTTTTGGTTTTAAAAGTGTTTCCCTGTAACTTCGAGTCTTTGTAATTTTTGACAGAGTGAAAAATCGATCCACTTGTACCCGTTCTACTCCACTCAGGATTTTGTAGACTTCAATCATATCTCCCCTTAGCCATCTCTTTACAAACCTTTTTAGTCTTTCCTCATACGAGAGGAGTTCCATCCCCTTTATCATCTTGGTCACTCTTCTTTGAACCTTTTCTAGCGCCACTATATCTTTCTTGAGATAAGGAGACCAGAATTGAACGCAATACTCCAGATGAGGTCGCACCATGGAGCGATACAGGGGTATTATAACATTATTAGTCTTGTTAACCATCCCTATTGTAATAATTCCTAGTATCCTGTTTGCTTTTTTGGCCACTGCCATACATTGGGCAGAAGTTTTCATCATATTGTCTATGATGACACCCAGATCTTTTTCTTGGGCGGTAACCCCCAAGGTGGACCTAAGCATCTGGTAACTGTGATTTGAGTTATTCTTCCCAATGTGCATCCATTACTTTGCATTTGTCCACATTAAATTTCATCTGCCACTTGGATGCCCAGTCTTCCAATTTCTTAAGATCTGCCTACAATTTTTCACAATCTACATGCGTTTTAACAACTTTGAACAGTTTAGTGTCATCTGCAAATTTAATCGCCTCACTTGTCGTTCCAATTTCCAGATCATTAATAAATAAGTTAAATAGCACCGGTCCCAGTAAAGACCCCTGTGGCACTCCACTGTTTACTCTCCGCCATTGAGAAAAATGACCATTTAACCCTACCCTCTGTTTTCTATCCAATAACCAATTCCTAATCCACAACTGAACTTTGCCATGACTAATTTTCTCAGGAGCCTCTCATGAGGAACTTTATCAAAAGCTTTTTGAAAATCTAGATACACTACAGTTCTTCAATTATTGTATTAAATTTATTACATTTGATATACCACTAGTATGTGAGTATTAAGCGGTTTACAATACCACTACAGTATCAGTGGAGGTTACAAAAAAACAACAACAACAAAAAAAAACCCAACTAAAATACATTAGGGATAGGAGTTACAGGTTTACAAATCATCAGAAGGTAGAAGAAAGGCAAAAGGGTCGATAGAGGGCATGAAAGCAGAGATGAGAAAGAGGACTGGGGTAATGAAGAAATAAGAATCAGAGACACAAAGATCAGTAAGAATTAGAGACATTGTTTTAAATGCTAAATGCTCATATGGCGAGTAATCTTATAGGGTTCCATAGTGATGGTGGAACAGAGTTGATTTCAATTGTCTCTGGAAGGAAAGGTAGGGGATTTCTTCAATGAATCCTTGAAGTATGGAGTTCCATAGATTAGGACCCTCATATGAAAAGGCTCTTTCCAGTTGATTGTAGTTTTATATCTCTCAGGCCTGGGATTTCAAATCAGTCATGTTGAGATGATCTTAAGAACATAAGAACATAAGAAGTTGCCTCCGCTGGGGCAGACCAGAGGTCCATCCTGCCCAGTGGTCCGCTCTCGCGGCGGCCCATCAGGCCTAATTGCCTGAACAGTGTCCCTGACTAATTTTGTAACTGCCTCTAATCCTATCCCTAATACCTACCTCTACTTCTATCTGTACCCCTCAATCTCTTTGTCCTCCAGGTACCTGTCCAGACCCTCTTTGAAGCCCTGTAGTGTGCTCCTGCTTATCTTAGAGCTCGATTGGGTTGATATATGGCCAGTTTCTTGTACAGATATTCTGGAAGATGCCAGGCTCTGAAGACTAGACAAAGCAGCTTAAATTCAATTTGATTGTTTATAGGCAGCCGGTGTAATTCAAATAGTACTGGCATAATGTGGCCAGTACTGTGCGCGCCTGGCCACAGTGTTTTGGAGTAGCTGTAGGTGGGAGAGGTTGGGTATGTTTGACCCTAAAAGCATACCCTAAAAAAAATGTGTTACAGTAATCTAGCCGACTAGTAATAAAAACATGAATTAGTTTTGCTAGATTATCTGTAGTCAGCACAGGTTTTAATTGCCACAATAGTTTTAGGTGGTAGAAGCACATTTTTACTATGTGACTTGAGGTCTGAAGCTTAGCTCAGAGCTGCAGCGTACTCCCAATGTCAGGATTTTGGACTTAATTTGGATGGGTTTGCCACCATCAAATTTATCTTGCTGCCAGCAGCCTCCCCAGCACCGTTCCTTTGCTGTGATCCACCCAAGCGGAAAAGGAAAGTTGCTTCTGAGGTGGGGTGGACCACGACAAAAGAAAAGTACATAGGAGGCCACCATCTTAGGTACTCCTCCACTACCTGCTTCTCCCTGCTCCAGACCGACATCACACTTACAAAGCCTAGCCAGTGAAACTAGCTTTCTTTCCTGATCATAGTCAGGTTCAGTATCTCTCCCTCCCAACATTTTAAAAACATTCAGTAAATGGTCACATATAGCAAACAGCCTCAGGGGTCTCAGTAACACATGCAAAGCACAAGTTACAGTTTGTCAACTCCTCCCCCCCCCAAAAAAAAAAAAAATCCTCTACTTATCTTAAATCCATAGCATCCATTCCATTTGGAGTGAGTGGGCAAAAAGATGGCAGATGAGCTTCAATGTGGAGAAATGTAAGGTCTTGCACATAGGGAAGGGGAATCCCATGTACAGCTATATGATGGGAGGGAGGGTACTGGGAGAAGGCAACCTAGAAAAAGACCTGGGGGTATTGGTGGATAAAACAATGAAGCCGGCGGCACAATGTGCAGCGGCCTCAAAAAAGCGAACAGAATGTTGGGCATTATCAAAAAAGGTATCACTACCAGAACAAAGGAAGTTATCCTGCCACTGTATCGAGCAATGGTGCACCCACATCTGGAGTACTGTGTCCAGTACTGGTCGCCGTACCTTAAGAAGGACATGGTGATACTCGAGAGGGTCCAGAGGAGAGCAACAAGGATGATAAAGGGCATGGAGAACCTTTCATATGCTGAAAGGTTGGACAAGCTGGGGCTCTTTACCCTGGAAAAGCGGAGACTGAGTGGGGACATGATAGAGACTTATAAAATCATGAAAGGCATAGAGAAGGTGGAGAGGAACAGATTCTTTAGACTAGTGGGGACAACAAAAACAAGAGGTCATTCAGAAAAACTGAGAGGAGACAGATTCAAAACGAATGCAAGGAAGTTTTTCTTCACTCAGCGGGTGGTGGACACCTGGAACGCGCTTCCAGGAGAGGTGATAGGACAGAGTACAATACTGGGGTTCAAAAAGGGACTGGATGACTTCCTGGAAGCGAAGGGGATTGTAGGATACAGATAGAGGGTTACTTACAGTACATTAGGTGAGTAAGGTATGAACATTTTAGGTTAGAAGCACTTACAGGCCATGGACCTGGGGGGCCGCTGCGGGAGCGGACTGCCGGGCACGATGGACCCCTGGTCTGACCCGGCAGGGGCAATGCTTATGTTCCTAGTTTATTTCTTGAGAACCTGGCAGCCAATCTATAGCCTTTTCTTTTTCTCTTTCCCAGGTAACAGGCAATTGAGAGGAACTTCCTGATACATCCTCCTAATCTTAGGATAAAAAGCATTATTTTATTTTGTTCCAACTTCAGGCTAACTTAGGTAGCAGAATACTGGTGCACCTGCACTGCTGAGCAGTAAGTCCCTTCCGGATCTCGGCTGGCCTCTTCAATCTTTTCTCCTTTCCTTGGGCCTTGGCAGCTGCCGGCTACGTGCAATGCAAAAGATCAGAGAAGAAAGGAGGCTCTTTTTGCTTGCCGCACTGCACGCACTAGAAAATAATGTGATTGGTGTGACCTGAGCTGACCTCTACTGGTGCATGCTGTGCATCTGCAATAACCATTGGTGCTGACTGGGTTTGGAACTCAGAGTTTTTCCGCCATGGCGGAGTTTTCAAAGAGATTGTTTTTATTGCTGTTGCTGTTATTTTCTCAGGCTAAGTTCTTGTTTTGCGGTTGTATTTGATACCTTATCCACCTGGGACCCCTGATGAAAGCGTGTTTACTGAAACACGGACTGTGTCGGGTCCTTTGGTTTGGTACAAGGTGGTAACATTAACTGCATTCATGATTTTGTTTTAATAAATTTAGCCTGCATCTTTGTACATTTGTCTGCAGTTCTCTTTGTTTTGGCTTGTGCTCTTTTTACTGCAGATTGTGTTGGATTTCTCCGCTTTGTTGTATGCCTACCATATTTGACATCCAGAGTCAATAATTTTTAAACTCCCTCTCCTCTATATGAAAAATATATTTTTAGTAATAATCCACGAGTCACACCTAGGAAATGGCAGCATCATGACCTTTGCAGTGAGTACTAGAACATCAGTACACCCGTTGTAAAACTAAACAAGCCAAATTAGTATAGATCCTGCCTTTGCGGAAACAGGAAGTTGAAACAAAATAGGTGGGACTCGCAGAGGGAAGGCCCCTAAGTCAGCAGCCTATCTTGATCACCGCCGCTGATGAATCACTGAAGAGGGCCGCAGGGCAGGGGTATGGCCAGGTGCAGGTGGATGAGAGAGGGCCAGATGGAAAGGCTGCTGGAAGAGATAGGAGCTCCAGAGCACAACGCCAGGGTGATTTCTTTTTTCAGGCTGCTGCTGCCGCCACCCCCAAAATGGCGAAAACCAGACTAAAGTGGCAAATTGGAAAAGCTGCCCAGATGCCTGATGGAGTCCTCAAAAAGAGGACATTTGGTAACCCTTGATCTAGGGCAGTGGTCTCAAACTCGTGGCCTGCCAGGTACTATTTTGAGGCTCTCGGTATGTTACCATTGTTCTGGAACATTGCCCGCCTCACTGCTATAACCTCATGCAAGCGCTTTCCTGCATCATTCTGCATGTTGCACTGCTTCCTGTGTATAGCTGAAATTATCAGAAGCAATTAAGGAAAGATTTATAAACTATAATGAGTTTTACCTCATGCAAAGTTGTCATTTCTTTAATAAGACATTAACTATTTTTTCTGAGGCTCTCCAAGTTCCTACAAATCCAAAATATGGCCCTGCAAAGTGTTTTAGTTTGTGATTATGAAGATGGCATTTCTTGGAACTTATTGCTCTAGTGTTTAAAAGACCTATTTGCTGATGAAAGCATGAGAGAGTTAATTGTGTTAGAGTGGGCAGGTTGAATACAAGAGAGAAAGTGATTGTTATAAGAAAGTTTAACTTTAGCATAATCTCTTCTTCGGCTCCATAGCACTTGAATTGCATTCATTCTGGAAGGACTCGCTGGAGAAAGGGTAGACTTGCTTGAATTTATACTAGAGAGGGGTGCAGGGCTTTGCATCAACAACAGTACTTGATGAAGGAAGAGGATAATTCAAATAGATGCTGTGCTGGAGAGGGGGGGGAGGGCGGGCCTGCAAACATGTGACTCAGCTAGTACATTTAAAATGGAGTCTGTCCTAGACAGCCCATTCTTATGAAGTACCACGTGATGGCTCTCGGCCACAGAGTATGCGAAGAATGATAGACAAAATAAGTTTAAGATGATTTATAGTGAAATAAACGAGGACACTAATTAGTGTCTGTTTAATTAGTTCCTCCTAGGGTTTTTCTGTTCTCCAATGATGAACTCGAAATTCAGCTTGAGTTGGAGGGCGGCTGGCTATTTAAAAATGAAGATTTGTGGATCGATTCAAAAGATTGATTGAATAGTAAAGAAATTTAAATTTCACTGCACTTTGGCAATTTGGGTCTTGAAGTAGACCCAATTTGGAGACGTCATCAATCCTTGGCATTTACGAGGGACAGATAAGTGCAGTTATGTTGGTTCCATACGTTCAAACTGGATATGCATAAAAGTAATGAATATTTAACAAATTAGTCTTACTGCAATTTATTTTGATCTGGAATAGGCATGGGAACATGATTGTGCTATGATGTTTCCTTACAAATTGTGGTACTTTTTATCTTTTGAGATATGGACCATAGTGGTTACTGAGCATATCACATATTAACATTTTTAATTAAGTGTTTATAAATAAAAAAAATATACTCCCTCTTATACAAACGCATAGTGTGGGTTTTAGCGCCGGCAGCAGTGGTAACTGCTCCAATGCTCATAGAATTCCTATGAGCGTCGGAGCAGTTTCCACCGCTGCCAGTGCTAAAACCTGCGCTATGCGTTCGTAAAAGAGGGGGATGGAGAGGCATTGACATTTCTTAATTGTTCTGAAATGTGAAATTTCAATGCTGCGATTTTGTGGTTTGCTTAACAGATGTTTTTGAATGCTGAATATTCTTTTGTATTATGCGTTTATTGTTTAGTCAAGGGTGTCATAACTTTTTGTTTATTATATTATTTGATTATGGTTTCTCAACATATTACTCTTTCTAATGCTAATTATTTCCATACTTCTTATATATGGCTTTAACTTGTCTAACACTTACCACCTCTTTTACTAAGGTGCGCTAACTGATTAGCGCAATGTTTTTCAACCTTTTTACACCCGTGGACCAGCAGAAATAAAAGAATTATTTTGTGGACCGGCAAACTACTAGGACTAAAATTTTAAAACCCCTTTTCCGCCCCATCTCCGTGAGCTCGGTCCCCGCAAATCATCTGATCCCATCCGTACAAGCCTCAGTTATGATTTTATATTGAATGTATTTTATTAAAGTATAAAAAGAAACAATATTCTGTACAATTGTCATTTTATAAATACAAATAATTCAGAGCAAGGATCAACAAAACCCCTGTCTCCCCTCCCCTTCACATATATCCCCTCTACTATCAAGAAAACTGAACAAGCCAAATTATTACAGAATGCTACACAGAAATATCATGCTAACAGAATACTGCAGTCACACATGCCAGGAATAGTGTTAGGGGAATGCAACTAGGGCAACTGCCCCCTGGTCAGAGAGCACCCTAAGCCAGCTGGAAGCTAAAGAAGCACTGCCTGGGCTTTGCAGTCCCTAGTTATGTCTAACACCAGCTCTAGCAAGATATATATTTCAAATCTAATATATTCTAATCACAAAATAGAAATAAAATAATTTTTTTCTACCTTTTGTCATCTCTGGTTTCTGCTTTCATCTTTTTTTCACTCTCTTCCCTCCAGCATCTGCCCTCTTTGTCTCTTCAATCCAGCATCTGCCCCTTCCATCCACTATCTGCCCTCTCCCCCTTCCATATGGTATCTGTCTTCTTTCTATGTCCCTCTCCCCTTTCCATCCAGCCTGTGCCCCCTCTCTCCTTTTTACATGATTCATTCCAACTTCACTGCTCTCTTCATTTTTATCTCTCCTTCACCAGATCTAGCATCGTTGTCCCTCTCTGCTTATTTCTCTGCTGACCCCTTCCCATCATCAATTTCTCTACTTTCTCATGCCTGTCTCTCCCCTTCCCCTCTTCTAATCTCCCTGCCAGCTGTTTCCTTCCTTTTTTCCTTCTCCCTTCCCTCCTTCTCCTGTCCAGCAGTAACTCTCTTCCCTTCCTCCCCTCCCAGCAGCATCTCTCCTTCTCCTTCTCCAGTAGCAGCTGTCCCTTTTTTTCCCTTGCCCAACAGCTTCCCAGATTCCTTTCTCTCCTCCCCCTCCAGTAGCAGCTGTCCCTTTTTTCCCTTGCCCAGCAGCTTCCCAGATTCCTTTCCCTCCTCCCCTCCCAGCAGCATCTCTTCTTCTCCCTCTCCGGTAGCAGCTGTCCCTTTTTTTCCCTTGCCCAGCAGCTTCCCAGACTCCAATAGTGGCTTTCTCCCCTCCCAGCAGCTCTTCTTACTTCCCAGCACAGCGATTCAGGAAGGCAGCCTCGGGTCCTTTGTTGGGTCACACCGCCTCTGAGGAAAGAGGAAGTTGCATCATCAGAGGCAGCCGTGACTCAGCAAAAGCTCCAAGGCTGCCTTTGTGAATCGCTGCGCTGGGAAGTAAAGGAGAGCTGCAGAGGGGAGAAAGCCACTGTTGAAGGCTCCCCATGATCTCTCCTGCCCAGCACGGACCAGCTAAAAATATCTCGTCGATCTTGCTGGCCCTTTGTGGACCGGCAGAAATTTCCTGTGGACCAGCACCGGTCCGCGGACTGGCGGTTGAAGAACAGTGGATTAGCGCGCGCTAAACTCTAACACGTCCATAAACTAACATGCTAAATCGGTTAGCACACCTTAGTAAAAGAGGGCCATCCCATTGATCTTAACAATATAGAGGAGGTTGTATCCATAAACCATAAATTAGAAAAAATTAAAACATGGTTAGATTCAAACAAACTGTCTCTTAACATCAATAAATCAAAAACTTATGATTTTTCCTTTCAAAGAAGGAATAACTCTTCAGGCTCCCCTGAAATTTGAATCGCTCCCTATCAAAGTTGTCCCTACTTTAAAACTGTTAAGAGTCACTTTCGACAGTAAATTATCATAATCACATTAGTACGGTTGTTCAGAAATGTTTACATCGTCTTAGAATGATACGTTCTCTTGCAAAGTTACTAGAACCAGCTTCCTTGTATACATTGATCCACTCTCTAGTAATTTCTTGCATAGATTACTGCAATGCCCTTTATAAAAGCATTACAAAAAAGGAAATTAGACGGCTTCATATTGTGCAGAACACAGATATCAAGTTCATTTGTGGCGCTAAGAAATACGATCATGTGTCACCTCTCCTGTTCAGCGCACACTGGTTACCCGTTGAACATAGAATTAATTATAAAATCTTACTTTTAACTTTTACAACACGTTTAAATAATCAACCCGAGTTCACTAACAGACTTTTAATTCCTTATAATCCTTCAAAATCATTTCGTTCAATGTCTCAAAATCTTCTTGTCATACCATCATTAAAATTAATCAACACGTGTTCCAATAATTTTGCTGTCACTGCCCCTTCTCTCTGGAATTCACTGCCCAATCATTTGTGCAGTAAATCCGAAATAAAGCAATTCAAATCAAAATTTAAAACATTTTTGTTCCTTTGGACAATAACTGTCCTCTTAAGGACAAAACAAACAAATTTTTATCACTTTCTACCCTAACCTATTGTTCTTTCCCTTTTGTTATGCTATTTCTCTCACCATTGTAGTTCTTCCCTTTCTTTCCTACTATTTGAAGTAAGTCCATATGTGTTATTATGTGTTTTACTAAGCCATTTTGGTATTGTTTAGTATCCCTAACTTTTAATCTGTTTTTATGTAATTTTTATATTGTAAACCGCTTAGAAACCTGATTAAGCGGTTTAAAATTTTTTAAAATAAACTTGAAACTCAAACCTTAATGTTAAAGGTCTAAACAATTTGATTAAAAGAAGAACATTTAGGAAAGTATGGGATTGTGTACTTGAGTTCAAGATTAACGGCCTCTTTTACAAAGCCACGCTAGAGGCTGCCCTGCGCTAACGGCCCCGAAGCCCATAGAGATTTAAAGGGCTTCGGGGCTGTTGCCACGCGGCTTTGTAAAAGAGGCAGTAAATATTATATGTAGTTTAAATTATATGTTACAACACCCTATCAGTTCTTTATCTGCTGTCATTTACTATGTTACTATGTAATATTTTGTTAGTATTTTTGGTTTGTTTGTGATGTTTTTCCTCAAAATTTCAATAAAATATTTAATGATAAAAAATAAAGAGAAGCTGAAGTTCAGTTGCTAAATCATATTGCTTTAAGTTGTAACATACATAGTAACATAGTAGATGACGGCAGATAAAGACCCGAATGGTCCATCCAGTCTGCCCAACCTTGTATTTTTCTTGTAACAAGATCCATCCACCAGCAGCCTAGAAGTATTCAAAATAATTACCATCAGCACTAAAGACGTTCCACCTTCATGTGATACTCAATGGCATAGTTCTTCTATACTGCTCAGTTGCCAGGGCAACCAAATAAGTTTGAAAACAACAGAGGAGTGAGGCTGGAATTTAGTAGCTAGTTAAGCTATTATAAGTTGTTGGTAGCAAGTTCCACCTCCAGTAGCCAAGTGATATTCAATATTCACTCTCTCAAAAAGTTCATTTGTCAAAAAGATTAGCTGAGTTTTTTTGGGGGGGGGGTTTTAGTTTGTTTTTTTTACAAACAGTAGAAGAAAAGAGAGACTGTATTATATTGGGATCTTTTCCAGATAAGCCCCACCACTAATGGAAAAAGTGCACGCGCCGAAAATTAAGCCCCGCCACCTTTTGCCAGCGCACACAACCTTAACCAGTGAAGTTCTCAGCACAACGCCCCCACAACGCGGCGCGATGTGTAAAAATTAAAGTGGGGGGGGTTCCCCCCACGCCCCCCCGTTGGAGCACCCAAAAAAGATTATAAAAAAGAGGATATGAAACTTAACATTATAAAAAATAGGATAAACTGTCGACCATTTTTTTAAGGGCTCCGACAGGAGGGTGTGGGGGGGAACCCCCCCTACTTTACTTTCTACAGACTGCGCCTCTTTTTTATAATCTTTTTTGGGTGGCGGGGGTTAACTTTTTGGCGGGGCTTATCTGGAAAAGATCCGTATATTGTTGGTCTGAGAAATGAAAATACTAATATATATATTTTCTAATGATGTTAATTGTTGCAAAATAATACAAAGGTGTGAACATATAGGATATAATAACATGTACATCTTATATAATAAAACCCTAGCCGCGCATGCGCACTCTCCGAAAGCCAGAACTCTCCCATCCACCACGAAAAGAAACAGGACCCAATTCTTCAACTCTTAACCGCCACCATAGAACCATTCAGGCATCAGGCAACGGCTCCCTCAGCTGCCAGATCGGAGCAACTGTCAAACTGGAAATCGGTAGGTGAGCTCAAAAGAAGCAAACACCAACGAGACTGGAAGTCCCAAATGAAAACAGCAGAGACAGAACAAAAAAACAACAAAAAAGAAATTTAAAAGAAAAATCAACAAAGGCAAAATAAAACAGGACAAGGGAGACAGCACAGAAGATGACCTAACTGGCCGCCATCTTGTTGGAATATTCATTTCTATCTCTATCTCTACCTCTGTCTTTATATTTTTATCTTTACTTTTCATAAATTGTTTCTTCAGGTACTTTAGTTAGATTGTGAGCCTTTGGGACTGTTAGGGAATTTCCAAGTACCTATCTTATTTATTTTTATTTATTATATCTTTTAATGCATCATTTTTGTAAACCGCTTAGAAACCTCACGGTTATTAGTGGTATATAAGAATTAAATTAAATTAAATTAACTACGTGCTTCCATGATCTGTAGGTCTGTGGCCGCAGGAGTGCGCATGCGCGAGTCCCCAGCCTTCTTCCCAGCACCTACCTACACTGCCGACAGGACTGGCCACCAGTGCTGGACTCTCCACAATATTAGGCTCCTCTCACCAGCCGCACCAGTGTCGGAGAAGGCTTCTGACGCTGATGGGGATCGAGAGGAGCCGCGGCGACACCTCGCGGGGCAGGAAGCGCCAAAAAACCACTCCAGCCGCTATGTTCTTCGTGGTCCCGACTCCAGCAACGTGTGCAGCACTCTACACATGCTGCTTTGGGGCCTTCTACTGCCCTGATTTGCTCTGCCGCATCTCTGATGATGTCATCTGGGATGTGCCAGAGTAAATCAGGGCAGTAGAAGGCCCTGAAGCAGCGTGTGTAGAGTGCTGCACACGCTGCTGGAATCGGCAGATTTGTCGGGACCGCAGGAAGGGAAGGGATGGGTAAGGGAAATGCTACTGCGGCACAGGGAAGTGGTGTGGGGGGAGGGAATGCTGCTGCTGTGGCTGCTGCACAGGGAAGTTGGGGGGATCGAAATGCTGCTGTACAGAGAAGTAGGGTGGGGGGAAATGCTGCTGCACAGGGACATGGAGGGGGAGGGAATGCTGCTGTGGCTGCTGCACAGGGAAGTGGGGGGGGAAGAAAGACAGATAGCTAGCACCCGTTAATGTAACGAGCTAAAATACTAGTATAATATATTTAACCAGATGTGATAAACCAAAAGCAGAGAGATTACAAACTAAAATATATTACTAATACATATAATTCTAATAAGGCAGAGTGTCATATAATAAATACCCTGAGGAGGTAATATTATATAAATAAGGATATATTAATAAGTGGTAATAAAAACTACATGAAATTCTGGTAAAATTCCAGCAGAAAGAATTTGTCTAACACTGTGTGCACATAACAGAAATATTGCTGACTCAAAAGGTGGGAGGGGGGGCATTCCTAGGACACTGAATACAGTGCTTGCAGTATAGTGACTATTAAACTAGAGGAGTCAGCAGCATAACTAACCATAAGGGCCAATATTCGAAAAGCTGATCCAAGCATGTCACATGAGGGATGAGCATGTGAAGTGATGAGACAGTGCTCAAATATGAGCAATTGTAAACAGAGTCAGGGATCTGAGGAATAATGGCAATGAGAGATGTAATTAGGGGTGGAGAGACAAGAAGTAGGTTGTGAATTGTCTTTGCTCTATCCAAAGAGCAGACAGGCAGGAGGGTCTGACAAAAGTTTGTACTTACTATAAACAATGAATGTACTATGCCAGGGATCTCAAAGTCCCTCCTTGAGTGCCGCAATCCAGTCGGGTTTTCAGGATTTCCCCAATGAATATGCATGAGATCTATGTGCATGCACTGCTTTCAATGCATATTCATCAGGGAAATGCAGAAAACCCGACTGGATTGCGGCCCTCAAGGAGGGACTTTGAGATCCCTGTACTATGCCAAGTGTGCCTACCTTGCCATTTATTTGTGCAGATCAACACCCTTTTGGGCCAAAAAGTAAATAAATTTAACAGCCTTACTTTACCTAAAGTCTCCGAGTTTTTCTCATCCTGTGGGCAGCGCTTTTCTCACAGTTGGGGGCTCATCATAACATCATCATTGACTGGGACCAGCATCGTTGAACAACGGGGATTCACATCCTGCTGAGTTCACCGGGTCCAGCAATATACTGCCGAGACTATTTTTAAGGAGAGACTTCAGTAAAGTAAGCGGGAAAAGTGGGCACATGACCAACCGGCAACCTATGCGCATGGGCCAAGGTAAGAAATTTGAGGCTAATATAGTATTACATTGGTACATTATGGTATTATTTGGATACATTCTGGGAGCAACTTCTGGGAGTGAGACATGACAGTGACATGGAAAGATAGTGAAGTTAGTGAAGACTTGCAGACTAAGGGAAAGTTTTTTTTTTTTCTGAGTGAAGGTGCCAGAATAAAAAAAGCTAGCAGAAATAATGAGGGGGGGGGGGGATGGAGACCTCAGGAGCATTCCTCTAGAAAGCCCCTTAGGGAAGTTGCTGGAGTATTGGGACAGTATGTCCAGCACAAAGGGAAAGGATAAGAAGCAAATGATTAAGTATTGCTGGTTTGGGTTTTTTTAGACTCTAGGGGTGTCCAAAATGTCGATCGTGTTTGACCAGTAGATCACAAAAGCAACATGAGTCGATCGTGGAGCCCATCCTGGGCTCTGTGAAAGACTCGCGTTGCCTTCCGTTCTACCTGCTTCCCAACCCTGTAAAGAGGAGCTGAAGCGCCAGGCCAACCAATGTTCTTCACTCGACGTCAATTCTGACGTCAGAGAGGAAGTTCCAGGCAAGCCAATCGCTGCCTGGCTGGCCCGGAACTTCCTCTCCGATGTTAGAATTGACGTCGGATGGGGAAGGTTGGTCGGCCCAGCGCTTCAGCATCCTCTTTACGGCAGCGGCCTTTTCCCTAATGGCGGTGGTGGTGTGTGTGTGTGGGGGGGTTGCCTCATGTGTTGTGTTGGGTGATATGGGAGGGGGTCCAGGAATGTTGTAGGATATGGGGGTATGTTGGGGGGCCTGGGGATATTGGGAAGGGGGGGAGAGCTCCAGTTGATCCTGGCAGGGGGAATCCCCACCAACTGAGCTGGCAAAAATCCCTGAAACCAGCTCAGCTGATGGGAATTCCTCTGCTGCGATCTCTGGGCGGTGGGAGGGTGTTGTAACTACTGGAGGAGTAAGGGGGGATCATGCCTTAATCCCTCCAGTGGTTATCTGGTCAGTTTGGGCAGCTTTGAGGTACTAGATGCAACTAAAACAGGTCTAATTGCCAGCGTCTAAGTTCCTTCTAGAACATCCTGTGAAAGCTTTGATTATTGATGCAGGACGTCTAGGTATAAGCCCGCCTGATTCCCGCCCATAACACACCTCCCACCATGCCTCTTTGAGCTCTGGATACACAGCAGTTTAAAATGCTTCTGCGCATCCAGAAAGTTGGTTTTGATTATTGGCATTTGGACATCCCTGCTATTATGACATCCAAGTGTCAACTTTAGCTGGTTTTTGGATGTTTCAAAGTTTTGATTATGAGCCTCAATGTGTGTAAAAAAACAACTTGAGAAATAGGCAGACGGTTTCATTCTCCATCATGACCACACTCTGTCACACATCACTTTTGGTACAGCAATTTCTGTCAAATAAAAACATTGTGGTGTGTCCTAATGCACCTTATTCACCGGATCTGGCACCCTGTGATTTCTGGCTCTTCCTTAAAGTCAAAATGACCAAGAAACGTAAACATTTTGAATCAATTCAGGGCATCGAGGCAGCCACAACAGCTCAACTAAAGACATTCATGAAAGAGGACTTCCAGAACTGCTTCAAAAAAGTGGCAAGAACGATGGGATGTGTGTTCAAAGCGAGGGGGATTAATGACAATGTGTCTTTTACTATAAAAAAAAAAAATTTAATTTAAACATTCACCGTATTTTTTGATCACACCTTATACTATGTGACATTTGTCTGATTTTTCCTGCCATCATTAAGGGCTCCATTTATCAAACTGCGGTAGAGCTTTTTACCATGGGTTGGCAAGGTGAATGCTCTGATGCTCATTCAATTTCTATGATAAAAGCTCACATAAGTTATTATGAATTTCTTTTACTTTTGTATTCAGAGAACCTAAAGGAATGGAGGGATGGGGAAATATAATACAGAAGTTTAAATACTTGAAAGATAGGTACAAACTTTTTTCCAGAGTTGGGGAAGCAGTAGAACTAGAGGACATGAATTGAAGTTGCAGGGTGGTAGATTTAGAAGTAACCTTAAGAAGTATTTTTTCAAAAATACAGTAGTGGCTGCCTTGACTCCCTCCCAGGGGAGATGGTGGGGACAAAAACAGCAAAGAGATTTTTAAATGCATGAGATAAACACAGAGAATCCCTATACACAGGGCTTTCTTGAGGCGGTACTCAGGGGTACTGAGTATTGGCACCTTTTCCATTGCTTGATAAAAATGATACATGGTCCCCAACTATTAAAAAAAAAAAAAAAAAGAAGAAGAAGAACGAACTCAGGTTCTGCACACTCAATGCTGCCTTGCATTGAGTCTGTGGCTGGTTGCAGGGGGCCTGGCTTTTGTGGGATAATTCCCTCAATGATTATACCACTGCTGAAAAATGGCCTGGTAAAAAATGCTAGAAAAAAATGCTAGAAAAAATGCACTGCCTATACAGAAAGAGGATGGAATCAAAACAAAAATTTGGAAGACGAGAGCATTGGTTTCAAAGTTGGGAGTAGAAATATAAACAACCTGCAACGCAACGCTCATCAACAGCAGTGAAGACATGCTGTAGCTAATAAGAAAAGTTAAAGCCAAAATTAATAACATGGGAATAGAACTGAACATAAGCAAAACGAAGCTCATGAACATGGAAAATGATGAAGATTTTGAGCTTGAAGGCAATAGAATAGAGTTGTAAAGGATTTCAATCTCCTGGGTTCTTTGGTAAACAAAAAAGGAACTAGCAGGGAATAAATTCTCTTCAATGAAGGCTCTCAACAAAATATTCAAAGGCAAGGAAATAACACTCCAAGCGACGATCAGATTTGTCCACATACTCATTTTCTCAGTAGTCAATTAGGGATGTGAAAACTGGACACTACAGAAACAAGACAGAAAGAAGATTGACTCATTTGAGCTATGGTGTTGGAGAAGGATTTTATGCATGCCGTGGACCACCAGAAGAACTAACAAATCAATTCTGGAAGAGATCAAACCAGCTATGTCACTCAAAGCCCAAATGATGACGTTATGACTGTCTTATTTTGGTCACACTGTTAGAAGAGAGAGATCACTGGAGGAGAACATCATGTTTGGGAAGATCAAAGGAACCAGGCACAGAGCGCAACCTGCAATCAGATGGCTAGATACATTGAAAACAACCTTGGGGATCAGAGGTGTAGCAAGAGTAAGAGGGACCTGGGGTGGTGGTGCCCCTCCCTCACCCTCTTTTCTGTTTCCCCCTGCTCCTACCCCACATCCCCTGCCATGCGCATCTCTTCCCTTACCCACATCTCTTTAACTTTCCCGGTACAAGCAGTAGCACCAACTTGCTGCCCACACTGGTGTCGGCTCTCCTTCCCTAGGCATGGGAGGTGACATAGGAGGGAGAGCCGATTCAGCGCAAGCAGCAGGTTGGAGTTGCTGTTCACGATGGCGAAGCTAGAGGTAAAGGGGAGAAGTGAAGGCGTGTGCGCGGTGGGGGAGGGGTGGAGTGGGAAGGGGCGAGAGGAAGAGAGGTGCCGGTACCCTCACCAAGATGGCAGCTGAGGCACTACACCACTGATACAGAGGACATTAGAGCAGTGATTCCCAACCCTGTCCTGGAGGAACACCAGGCCAATCGGGTTTTCAGGCTAGCCCTAATGAATATGCATGAGAGAGATTTGCATATGATGGAAGTGATAGGCATGCAAATTTGCTTCATGCATATTCATTAGGGCTAGCCTGAAAACCCAATTGGCCTGGTGTTCCTCCAGGACAGGGTTGGGAACCACTGCATTAGAGGACTGTACCGGACTAGCACAAAACTGATTTCTTTTTAGATCTGTAATTCATCCAGTCGCTAGGACTCGAACACAAGTCAGTGGCACCTAACAATATAAAATGAGGATTTAATCAAAACAAACCTTAAATAACCTTTGCACTTTAAACAGAGAATAGAGTGTAACTGTCATGAAGTGGCAGGTACAGCTCTAGTCATCTAGTTGGGCAAATTGATGGAGCATACAAATCTTTATCTGCAGTCATTTAGGGGCCCTCTTACCAAACTGCAGTAAAAGGAGGCCTTAACATGCCCTTGTGCAAGTCTTTCCTGTATGCTGAGGCCATTTTTACCTCAGTAGTAAAATGGCCGAAAATCCTATTTTCTGTATTAATGACCATACACTAATTTTCCCATTAATGCATGAGCTCCTACTGCCACCTATTATGTAGGTGGTATCGGCTCACATGCTAGCAGCTAGCCCCATGCTAATCAGTTAGCATACACAATGTAGTTGTGCTAGAACTGATTTGTGCAGAACATGCCTGCTGTCCGCCCCTCCCTAGCACTAAAAAGTAAACTTTTTTACCATATAGGAAGCAGAGTGCAAAATTACCACCCGACGGTAAGCATTTCTTTACTGCAGCATGAACATGCTAGTGCTTACCACAGCTTAGTAAAAGGCCCCTTAATATTTATTTATTCCATTTTCTATACCGTTCTCCCAGGGGAGCTCAGATCGGTTTACATGCATTTATTCAGGTACTCAAGCAGTTTTCCGTCTCTGTCCCGGCAGGCTCACAATCTATCTAACGTACCTGGGGCAATGGGGGGATTAAGTGGCTTGCCCAGGGTCACAAGGAGCAGCGTGGGTTTGAACCCACAACCTCAGGGTGCTGAGGCTGTAGCTTTAACCACTGCACCACACTGCGTACAATTTGGATGGTCTTCAAGCATAAGTGTCAGAATGGGGGAGGCTACAGGAGCCAAGGCCTCCCCAAAAATTGGCGGTCGATGGTTGGTGCCCTCCCTCCCACTCATTTCCTGGTGTTGTACTTTATATCCTTTGGGCAGTCGCCACACAAAGTTAACGAGCAGGCCTGCCCTAGAACCCTTCATTCTACTTCCGGGAGCAGGTCTGCTCATTGATACTGTGCGCGGCTGCCCCGAAGATTTAAAGTACAAAGCCAGGAGGAGGGTGGAGGTAGGAGGTGGAATCAGGAGCTGGTGACAGGCCATGCTGCAGGATTCCGTTGGAGCTAGGTGGAGCTCCTGCCTCCCTCCCCCCCCCCCAAACCAAACAGTGTTCTGCTGCCTATATCTTCAAGCATTTGTTTGAAAATGAAAAAAAGCCATGTAGCTTTCCTTCTTTATGTACACTTCCATGCAGTTCAAACATAAGATCCAGTTATGTAAGTACTGAGCACCCCCAATCTCCTTCATTGTGTTCGGGGCAGGGTAGTTTGTATACAGGCAGTCCCTGGGTTAAGAACGTCCAACTTACATCGAACTTGTACTTATAAATCGGTGTCTGCTTCTTCCGTCCTGTGCCAATGTGCACCTCTTCCTCTCTTCCTGTCCCAATGTGACTCTCATCCTTCCATGTCCCAACACACCCCTCATCAACCTTCCCTCTGTGCTGTGTCCTAAATTCATGCTTTCCTCCCTCCCGTGGGTGTCTACCTTCTCTGGTCGGCTCCCTCCTCCCAGCCGCACTTCTCTTCACAAAGCCAAGAGCTGCGGCACGCGGCTGACTTGGAAGCCTTTCCTCTGACATCAGAGGGAAGGCTTCTGGGTCAACCGTGGCTGTGGCTTTGTGGAGCAACTGCAGCTGTGAGGAGGGAGCTGGCTAGAGGAGGTAAACACCCAAGGGAGGGAGACATGAATTTGAGACAGAGCACAGAGGGAGGGAGGGACGATGAGGGGCACATTGGGACACGGAAGGGAAGAAGAGGAGCGCGTTGGCGCAGGAAGGGAGAAGCAGGGTTATGTTGGGACACAGAAGGAAGGAAGGGAGGGAGCATGAACTTGGGACATAGGATGGAAGAACGAAGGGAGTGGGGGAAAGAGATGCTGAAATGGGGGAAGGAATAGAAAGGGAGAATTAGGCATGGGTGTCTGAGTGAGACGGAAAAAGAGATGGAGCACATGGGGAAATGAAGAAAGAGCTTAGGGAGAGAGAGAAAAATATTGGACATGGTGGTGGGAGAGGCATGAGAGGGGAAGAGAGAGATGAGAGGGAGAAATGTTGGATGAGGGAACAGTGGGACAAATGAAGAATGAAAGTAAGTGTAAACCTCCTATCTTTTCTTTCTACTTAAACTACAATACTTTATTTTGAGGACTGTTTCTTTAATGTTCTGTGTTTCTATAGACTGTACTATACAGGATCCGAGTTATGTACAAATTCAACTTAAGAATGGTTTAAAAAAAGAATTTGTTCTTAACCCATGGTCTGCCTGTATTGGCATCTATGGCTTCAAACACTATTATTATCCCTTTTCTGCTTTCCTGTGATAATTTGGTGCAGAGGAAGATGAGCTAACTCTGCCCCTATTCTTTATTGCTATTGCATGTGGCCTGAAGGAACAGGTAGTAGCTGATGACAAACAGAATAATGGCAGCATTTCACTCTCAGAGAAGCCTTTTAACATTGCAGCTCATTTCCATTTTATCTTCCTCCTGTTGCTATCTTTGAACATTCAAATACATTATTAGTCACAGTGCTCAGAAGACTGTGTTTGGTCTATGTCACAGCACCTCAAAGATGAAACGGAATGCTGCATCGTTTTGCTTCACAGCAGCATAGCATCAGGAACTAGGTCTGAGTCATCTCATTACCAGTTCGATTCCAGGGTGAAAGTGGTCATAGAATTTCCTCTCCATTGTTCATACACTTTCATTCCCATGATGAACTACTTTCTTCCTCTGCAGCATATCAGCTGTAATTGAGATTGAAATACTATATTAAGATATTGCTAGAGGTCATGAAACAGTTTGGGACTCCCAGACTTTTCAGGCCAAGTCAGCAGGCTACCTCTTTTACTAAATCCTTTTTTTTAAATTTTTTTTATTAAGCTTTACAGTACATACTGTTCACTCAAAAGAGTAAAAGTCTTTTCTTAACATGGCCCTAAGACTCAAAAGTCAACAGTTCATTTCCTTCATCTTCAGGCTTCGGGCCTGTCCCTATCCTCCCTCTGAGGACAAAAAAAACAAAAGCAGGACCCAGACAGTCCCACAGTTATCTACTGCAGCAAACTCCCTCCCACAAATTCTCTGCCCAGTTTGCCAAACTCTTCAGTTTGAGGCCCACTTTACATAGAAACATGATGACAGATAAAGGCCAAATGGCCCAGCCAGTCTGCCCATCCGCAGTAACCATTATCTCTTCCTCTCTCTAAGAGATCACATCACACAACAGAAGACATTTAATTTAATGCATTGAAGTTGTGGAACTCTCCACATTTTGGTGATGAATTCACCAACACAGTAAATGGCAGCAACTTAAGGCCTCCACTGTCCATCCAGTCTGCCCAACAAGCTGGCTAGAGCCACACCCAGAACTCTGTGACCCCAGTCACCCACACTTACACACTGGTTGTCAACTCTCATCGTGTCAACCATATAGAGAAACAAGATGGAATCTTGGTTATAATCACAAATCATACCCAAGTATTTCTGACAGTATTCCGCTTTCCAATCAAGATGTCGTCCCTCCCCCTTGAGCTGCACAGCACCCTCACTCCTAGCATGACAATAAAGTGATCTATAACACTGGAGTTGCCAACGCTTCACAGGACTGTCTGGCACTGCCTTCAGTTCCCCCATGTTGGATTTGGCTAATCAAAATATTGTGTGCACTGTTCTTTTACTTGGCTTCCCTGAATGAACAAAGACTGAGCTATTCTTCTTAAGACCCACATGCAAATAATCAGAAACTACTAACTAGTATAGTGAGTTGGATAAGTTCCTGGAGGAAAAGTCCATAATCTGGATACGGACCTGGGGAAAGCCATTACTTATCCCCTGGATCAATAGCATGGAAACTAGCTACTCATTGGGATTCTGCCAAGTACTTGTGACATGGATTGGCTACTGCTAGTAGCAGGATACTGGGCTAGATGCACCATCAGTCTGACCCAGTATGGCTATTCTTGCTTTTTAACTAGTCGATTCTTAGCTTCTGGTCACTTCAATTTCTGGCAGTGACAGTTCTGTGTGGGAAGAAAAAAAAAAAAAGAGTTCTAATTAAAATTATACAAATAGTCATCATCAACCAAACTCTTGCTTTCTGTAAAGAATTCTCAATATAAATAAGTCAATTTCATGATTTTTGCCTCTGCTGTCTATTCCTATGTTAAGATAAAGAGAATACTTGCCAATTCTCAAGCCACAAATATCTAAGGGTTTGATCCTATCCTGTACTATTCTTCCTTCATTGTGCATGCTGTAAACAGTTCGAACTAGGAGAAGAGGAGGACGGATCAGGAACGAATATATACACAAGATGGAAGTAATAATCGGCTTTCACACAGCCTAGCAATCTAAACAGATCCATCTGCCTTATCTGCCTAATCGCAGCCCCATCAGGAAGGCACTCTAATGCATTAGTCGGCATTTTTGTAAGGGCACAATTAAAGTTTTCATCCCTGCCACCATCACTCTTCTACCCTTTTGTTTCCTCTGCAGAGTTCTGCCCCAGCTCCCTTCCAAATATCCCAAAATAAATAGCTCCGTCCTGAGAACAATATAAGAGAGGAGAATGAAAAGGGAAGCAAAGCAAAAGCTTCACTTCAGCAGCAGGTATTTCTCTCACAATAAATCTCCCACACTCCAAAGCAGCATGGTCCCTGCTGCCAGCAGCCTCCATTTGAAGAAAGAAAGGCACAAAGCAAATGTTTACAGATCCAGAGTTTTAAATGGGATCAGCAGATTTTTCAATAAATATCTAAGGACTTCTGACTGCATCATATTTCTTCACCCCCTCACCCTTTATTTTGTCTTCCTGACAGTGAGTTGGTGCCCTAAAGACGGGCTCGCATTACTGTGCTGGGGTATGGTATGAAGAACAAGGGGCTTCTTTTACCTGCACCACCTCTACAGACAGAGACAGGTAAAATACTTAGTGTACACTTCTCCCTCCGTATTCGCAGTTTCGCTTTTAGCTTGCTGGCTCCTCCCCCCCCAAATTATGTCAGCTTGCATAGAGAAATCGCAGATTCCAAGCGTTTACAGAGAAAATCACCGATTCCCGGCACTTTCTTCACCGTGTTTTTGCCTCTTATTCAGGAACAGGCTGGGTCTCCCACCATGTTATTCGCGGTTTCACCATATTCACGATGGGTTTTAATAGAAAACAGCGAATAACATATGAAAAAGTTATTCATGGTTTTTCTGTATTCGCGAGTCTGTTAATCCCCTATCACAGCGAATACGGAGGGAGAAGTGTACCTACATGTAATTTACCTTGAGCTACTACTGAAAAAGCTAAATCTAAATATTAAACTTATGGCCATTTTGATCAGTCGTCTTATTTGGGAATTTGGGAATAAGCATCTGTCTGTTCATAGACAATAATGGTGATGTCTCTAGGAAGCAGGCCAGGGTGGGGGAGATGGGTTGGAAGGATAGAAAGAGAAATTGCCAGGCTTTTTGATTCTCCTATTTACTGTGGAAAGAACTCTGCAACTAACTGGTCCACCCAGATAACGACTGGAGACAATCTGCTTTAGCCTGATAAGAAAGGCTTGTGACTATTTGTTAACAACCTGTGCAAGAATAAAATAGAATGAAAGGGCTTATAACCATCACTCAATTTCATCCTTATCTTCCTATCCCACCACAGTTTTCTGAGGAGAATCTCTGCTCCTAAAGGATGGGAAGGGAGAAATGGGGTGAAAATAAAGAAAAAGAGGAAGACATTGTACAACTTATGAATCTAAAAAAAGTGAGTGTGCAAAATAAGATTAAATCTGTGATATATATTTTTCTTTCTAGAAAATGAGATTTGAGTCTCTCTCTATTAAGTCCCAAGCCAAGTCCCCCCAACAATGCCCCCCCCTCCCATTTGGAAGCAATAAGGAGACTGTGCCATGCATGCTGCACAGACCCAGATTCATCGGTAGTACAAGAAATAAGTAAGCATTAGTACAGTATTTACCATTCATGAAAGCTATGTCCTCATAACATTTGCATCTCATCTTTCTGGCTAAGATTAAATGTATGCTCTGGGTCATGAGCAAAGCACAATAGCTGAGATGAAGAAACTGTATAATAATATCCTGCAAGAGCAACCCAATCCCAATGGAGACAGAAAACAGTACTGATCCTGACCAAACTGGGAACATTAATCCTCCTCCTTCTAGAACCTTAGTAATATATTTATTTCTTCAAATTTCCTCTAAGAAAATGTCTGCTCTCTTGTTACGGTAGGACACTTTAGTACACTGTATACTTAACATTTCTTAATCAGTACAGTTAGCAGGAAGTAGAACCCTCCAGGAGAAATTCTGAGTGCTCCTGTACCACCAAATGAACAGGAGGCTTTGGAGAATGGGATGGAGAATGCCTTATCTTGTGTGAGAGGTGGGGAGGATTCAGGTAACCAAATTATCAAAAAGCAGGCAGGACAGATTATCTGGATAAAAATGTTTTGTTATATAACAGAGAGGATTCTTCACAACAGATTCAAGTGTGAATAATTTAAATGATACATTTCGATTAGGAAACTGAATGGAAACATACACGGGACAGAACATGGTACATGTTTCGGCAAGAGTGAGTCTTCTTTAGGGGCCCTAGAAATGCAAAGAATATATGTGTGATTAACCCAGTAAAATATAAACCTATAAAGTCGTGGTATGTGTTAGACATAAGGGTGATCGTGGAAGATCATATGTATGGGGTACTATTGCCAGACAGAGTAGTGTACATATGGAAAAAATATGTAAACATAAAATGAAGTGAGTGAAGGATAAAATGAAGTGAGGGCTAAGTGACATACAGATAATGTGAGACAATGAATATTGAAAGTGAAACTGTGATCAATGAAGAGTATAGAAGCAAAAACTATGCTATGCAAATAAATAGCCAGATCTACATACCTTACTGTAATGTACCAATAATAAAATTATACATAGGAAGAAAACCAATCATGATATCTGTGAAAATATGTAGGAAAATGTATAAAAAATTAAAAATACTGCACAGATAAACAATCATAGCTAGCCTGAGTCAAAGACAAGAGTAATACAAGACCATAATCCTACGGCTGTCCTTGTACAATGTAAAAATGCATGTTGTACATATGAGCCAAATAAGGTATGGCACTGAAATAAATGTCCCAACACACACAAGCCTATATGAGACAAAATTAGAAAATCACAAACAACCACACTCTTAAAATATTTGCAGCACAGTAATCACACACACCACGTGAATGCTAAGGAGTAATTCACAGATAGTCTCCCAAGAGTCTGAATAAACACAAAATAGGGATTGGCAAGCAATAACCAAACGGCTTAATATTGTGAAAATTATCACCAGGTAGGAAAAAGCCTCATATCTCCTCCTCCAACCCAACAAAATGTTAAAATTGTAGATAAATAGGAGGCTTTATGAGGGTTAATATAATATAATATAATATAATTTTTACAATATTAAGCCGCTTGGTTATTGCTTGTCATTCCCTATTTTGTGTTTATTCAGACTCTTGGGAGACTATCTGTGGATTACTCCTTAGCATTCACGTGGTGTGTGTGATTTGCTGCAAATATTTTGAGAGTGTGGTTGTTTGTGATTTATTGAAATAAATGTGGAATAACTATGGAGAGAAATTATGTGAATGCTGCCAAAACACTGTCCTGTCAAACTCATGTTTGGAATGTAAACCAATTATGAGCGCCGCACATATGCGCTACTTAGAAAGGCTGTTTATGATTTTTACTGAATGTATCCACTTTGGGCTCCTTTTACTAAGCTGCACTAACGGTTTTAGCGCACACTACAATGCCGCGCGCGCTAGATGCTAACACCTCCATAGAGCATATTTTCTGTGTAGCGCAGGAGTTGGCGTGCGCTAAAAACACTACCGCAGCTTAGTAAAAGGAGCCCTTTGTTTTTGTTCTTGAATTAGGGGGGGATAGAAACATAGAAAGATGACGGCAGAAAAGGGCTACAGCCCATCAAGTCTGCCCACTCTTCTGACCCACCCCATCAAGTCTGAGTGCTAATGACCCAGATCCTTAGCTCGACCCCCATAGGGATCCCACGTGGATGTCCCATTTATTCTTAAAGTCGAGCACGCTGGTGGCCTTGACCACCTGCACCGGAAGTTTGTTCCAGTGATCTACAACCCTTTCTGTGAAGAAATACTTCCTGGTGTCACCATTAAATTTCCCTCCTCTGAGTTTGAGCGGGTGCCCCCTTGTGACCGAGGGTCCCCTGGGGAAGAATATATCGCTTTCCTCCTCGACACGACCTATGATATACTTAAATGTCTCAATCATGTCTCCCCTTTCTCTACGCTCCTCAAGAGTGTATAGCTGTAGTTTGCCCAGTCTTTCTTCGTATGAGAGACTCTTGAGTCCGGAGACCATTCTAGTGGCCATTCGCTGGACAGATTCAGCTCGAAGCACATCTTTTTGGTAGTGTGGTCTCCAAAATTGCACACAGTATTCCAGGTGAGGTCTCACCATGGTTCTGTAAAGCGGCATTATGACTTCAGATTTGTGGCTGATGAAGCCTCTATTGATACATCCCAACATTTGCCTTGCCTTGGATGAGGCCTGCTCCACTTGTTTGGCCTTCATATCTGCACTGACGATTACTCCCAAGTCCCGTTCTTCTGAAGTCCTAGCTAGTGTTTCCCCATTTAAGGTGTAAGTTTTGCATGGATTTCCGCAGCCGAGATACATGACCTTACATTTCTTAGCGTTGAAGCCCAGCTGCCATGTCGAGGACCAGTTTTCCAACGTGATCAGATCCTGCGTCATACTATCCTTGAGATTGCTTTCACTTACTATATTACACAGTTTGGCGTCGTCGTCGAACAGTGTTACTTTACCCTGAAGTCCTCGGGTCAAGTCCCTTATGAATATGTTGAAAAGGGATGGTCCCAGGACTGAGCCCTGTGGTACTCCGCTAGTCACCTCCGATGTCTCAGAGAGGGTGCCGTTGACCACCACCCTCTGAAGTCTTCCACTCAGCCAATCACTGACCCATGCAGTTAGCTTCTCGCCTAAACCCATCGATTTCATCTTGTTTAGTAGTCTACGGTGTGGGACACTGTCAAACGCTTTGCTGAAATCCAAGTATACTATGTCCAGAGACTCTCCCGAGTCCAGCTTTCCTGTCACCCAATCAAAGAAGCTTATAAGATTGGATTGGCATGACCTGCCTCTGGTGAATCCATGTTGACAGGGATCCCTTAGATTCCCTTCATCCATTATCGTGTCTAATTTACCTTTAAGTAGAGTTTCCATGAGTTTACATACTATTGATGTGAGACTCACTGGTCGGTAATTCACAGTCTCTGCTCTGCATCCCTTTTTGTGCAGAGGAACGACGTTAGCTGTTTTCCAGTCCAGGGGGACTCTCCCCGTACTTAGGGAGAGATTGAAGAGCATGGCCAACGGTTTCGCTAGAACATCGCATAGCTCTCTGAGCACTCGTGGGTGCAAATTGTCCGGTCCCATGGCTTTGTTCACCTTGAGTCTTGACAGTTCTCTGTACACATCAGCAGTTGTGAACTCAAAATTCTGAAATGGATCTTCCATGCTTTGCTTTGTTTCCAGCCTTGGCCCGTGCCCTGGTGCCTCGCAGGTAAAGTAGCATTTCTTTGATCGATTGTAAGTGCTGTCTTGAAGTCAATTGTATGTATATTTTAATGCACTGTTTTTGAATGGAAAATTAATAAAGAGTTTAAAAAAAAAAAAAGAATGGCATAGGACTGAAATGAGAAGTATGGGCCTATTGTATGCATGGCTCAAAGACACTACTATCGTAGCAAAATGTGCAAGCCAGAATTATGAGCAAGGGTAAGAAATAATAATGAATGCAATCCAAAATAAATATAATAAGGAACCAAGATTGATGCCATAATATGGCTGCTACCCATGTATAAGTATACCGTAGGTACACTAACACAAAACATAATCATAGAGACAACAGACATGGAGAATGATGCATAGGAATACTTACATATATTGCCAAGCAGCTGAACACATTGGCAGTGATACAAGAAAAGATGGCTAACATTGAGGAGGGTATTTTTTGTGTTAAAATGCAGGGTGTCCCTCTACATCAGGGGTGTCCAACCTTTTGGCTTCCCTGGGCTGCATTGGACGAAACAAATTTTTCTGGAGCCGCACAAATACTAACACTAGCTGATGAGCAAAAAAAGGTTGAGCAAGTCCCAAATATGCAATCACTATATAGAAGATGTACGTATCTAATAATAAATCTTCATTAAAGGGACACTATGGAAAGGAACCCAAAAAAGCAGTAATACTTACCCTGTCTGAGTGATCCTCCACGTGCACCGCTGACAGTGGGAGCAGCCACAGGCTTCCGCATCCCCACTCTGATGGTTCTCCCATTCACATCTATTACAGAGCAGAGATGCTGAATCAGCTGTCAACAGCATATGTGGAAGATCGTTCAGTCAGGGTAAATATTACTGTTTTTTGGGGCATCCCACTTTGAGCTTAGGCTCCCTAAAAATGAACATCTCCCCTGCTGTAGCTAGTAGGGATCCCCAATCCTCACCAACTGACGGCCACCTCCTCCCTCTCTAACTTCCCATGCTCTGCAGCTGGCAGCAATATTGCAGAGCTGTTGCCTTCCCTCCTCCCTGCCCCCCCCCCCCACCCCCCTTGGCTTTCATGCATGCATGAAAGCAGTGGCAGCTTGAGGATATTGCCATTGGCTGCAAAGCTTGGAGATTTTGAGTTGCCAGACTGGAGGAAGATGTCTTTAGTTGGCAGGGCTTGGGAATCCCCACTAGCTCAAGTATTTATAAATTGCACTCAGGTGGGAAGAAACTTTGGTGCCTATCCACTAATTTTGGGCTCCAGTCCTTCCCCCAAATCAGCTGTATATGACTACGCCACTGAATACAAAAATAATTGTGATGCACATATCCCAAAGCTAACATATTCCAGTTAATAAATTCAAAATAAAACAATTTTTCTACCTTGCTGTCTGGATATTTTGGTTTTCCATCATCTTGGTCCCAGTTTCTCTTTCAGCTTTTTGTCTATCTTCAACTAATTCTCTTTCCAGTGTCTGCTGTTCATTTTTTTCTCCTCTCTTGTTCCATTTCCTTCTTATGCTTGTCTCTAACATTGATTTTTCCCTTTCAACTTTCTTAACTTTTTCTTTTCTATTTTGCCTCTGTCCACTCAAATCTTCCCTTCTTTCTCACCCTTCTTCTTTTTAAATGTTCAGTTACTTCTCAATTCTCCATCTTCTCTCAGTCCCTAGCTCTCCCATTTCCCATCTCACTCCTTTCCCAGCCTCCTATTCCCTTCTATCTACTTCCCATTACCACATTTCTACCACTGTACTCGCTGCTCTCTCACTCATCTTGTCATCTCCCTTTTGACCTCATCCACATGGCTCACCACTTTCAGAATCCCCCTCCCTCTCTCCATCGGTCAGGCTATAACTCCCTGTCCCTTTCTTTCCATCCCCTGCCTAGCATCTTCTTATCCCAGCTCTCTTCCCTCCTGCCCTCCCATGGGTCCATCTCTCCTCCTCTATCCCCATGGTTCAACATTTTGCTCCCTCTCTTTTCTGTTTTTCTTCTTCCCTGCCCCCCTTCATGCTGAACAATGAAATGGAGGGAAAAAAGAGAGATGCTGCATCTCTCTGCCTTCCATCCACAGGCCTAACATTTCTCCCTCCCTCCCATCCCCAGATCCAACTTCTCTCCCTTTCTCTTCCCAACTGCCTCCATCCCATCTCTCCCCCTGCCTGCCTGCCTCCCTTCCCCAGGTCCACCACTTCTCCCTTTCTCTTCCCAACAGTTTTCCCTTTCCCTCCTCCTCCACACCACCCCAGGTCCAACTTCTCTCCCTTCAGACCATTACTCATCATCTCTCTCTCTCTGTCCTTTGTTTCTGGCCCCATAAGCTCTCCCCAATGCCCATTCTGGCATTCATTGTAATACCCTACCCCTCTGTACTTTAAAAAAAACCAAACATATTCCAGGAGGCTTCCTCAGCCCAGCATGTTCTCCCCCTTCTCTCTGTGCCCATGCACCTCTACCTCACTCCTTTCCCACCCATGTCCAGTAATTCTCTTTCACTCACTCCCTCCTCTCTCTGCCCAACAGTTTTCCTCTTAATTCATCTCCCCATGTGCACCATCTTTTTCCCTCTCTCAGAAACCCAATTTTCCCTTTTCTATTCCCTCCCTCACATCAGCAGTTCTTTCCCTCACTCCCTAAGGCTCATGCTCCCCTCCCTCTTTCCCTTAATTCTGTGTCCTAAGTTCATGATCCTCCCTCCTTCCTTCCATCATATGTCCTAAGTTTGTGCTCCCTCCCAAGTTCCAACACACCCTTCTCGCTCCCTCCCTTCTGTGACTCCATCCAATGTTTACCTTCAGGCCAGCTAACCTTCTCACTGCTATCATCATTTTTCTGCTCAAAGGGCTCCTACGCACCTCCAGCAGCTGATCTAAATGCCTTCTCTCTGATGTCACGACGTCACAAAGAACACTTCCGTGTCAGCTGCGGGAGGTGCATAGGAGCCGCTACCCGTGGCTATGAACAGAAACACACTGCAGCAAGACAGAGGAGGGAGCCAGCCAGAAAGTAAACATCCACGGGTGGCAGAGGATAATGCCACATCACCCTCGAGCGGGGCCGCATGCGGCCTGAGTGCTGCAGGTTGGACACCCCTGCTCTACATCATTGTGCATCATAACATCATTGAAGCCAAAAGCGAGACCCTAGAGGAAGGTTCACTCTTGCCAAAACGCTGACCATGCTGGGTCCCCTGTATGTTTCCATTGAGTTTCCTTATTGGAATGTACCATTTTAATTATTCATGTGGGGTGAAGAACTTGAATCTGGGGTTTTCCATTTTCTGATGGGAATTAGTAGTCTATTTTGGTTATTTCTGAGGATTTGGTTAACTCCAAAGTTGTTTTTGGTTGGAGGAGCCAAACAAGCCAATCCACAGCCCCTCCCCTATGCCTTCTTTTTACTGATGCTGTGTTGGGCAAAATACTGTCAGATTATGGCCCCATTGGCCCACCCCATTCTGTTGGCTATGTTCTGTGGACTTTCTTATCTTATATAGAGTCAATCTTCATATACACAAGCCGCCCCATTTTAGATAGAATGTAGAAATCAGAATTGATAAGTCCAGATTGGGACATGTACAGTTCTGATGGTGTTTTAGAACAGTGTCTGCCAATGTGGAAGATAAATGTGGAAATACCAACTTATATGTGTAAATGTTAGCCATTATGTAGATCTACACATGTAAATGCCACTCATGACACAGAGGCCACAATTATCATTCAGTTCTGACTTGGAGGGGAAAATAAACAATGGCGGATTAAGAAGAATATCTTTCTCATTCCCTCCTGTAAAATGCCAGCCTAAATGTGCACTTCTGACATACCTGTATGTGTGAAAGAGGAGGTGTAAATGCCAGCGTGCAAATTTTTCCTTTGTGAAATAGCACCAGTACATATGGCTTTCACTCAGTCAAGTCCTGCCCAAACCACACCCCCTTGCAGGCTCTATAATCAGGCTTTACCTGTATAAATGCTGATATTTACCCATGTAAATTGTGACTAGAGCTTCTAAAATAAGGGCCATAGTATAGTAACTGTGGAGGAACTGTTTAGTTTAGGCATTCTATTAGATATGAATAAACTAAATATATAAATTAGCTATTTAGTCACTGAATATTGTTACTAAATGTAATGCTGTCTTTGCCCCCTCTCCATCAAACAGCCCACAATTATTTGGATAATAACTGACTGTTTAGCAATTTAAATTACCTATCTTATCTATATAATTTGCAAAAATCTAATGATAGTGGTGTTAGGTATTCTCTGGCAGATGACAAATGTGCAACTCCCTTCCAATAACAGCCTGACAGTCTTTACTGGATGATAAAAAAATACATATAGACTAAAATTATCTGTTTCTGTAAAGAGAACAGCTTTTTTACCCAATCTGGTGGAACCTGTTTAGCTCATTTCTTCAATGCTAAACTCTCTTTTTTCCATGGACAAGCAATACACTGCTGACAAAATCTGACAATGCCATGGAAGGATTAGCTCCCTTGGAACTCAGAAAAAGCTAGAAAAGGCCTTTCAGAGCATATGTAAGCCCTACCTGTCCTCTGTCCTATTCATCATGCCAAGTGATCAGATTCTCCTGCTCTCATTTAAATCTTTCCTTTCATTCCTTTTCTTTCATCTATTTATTATGTTTTTATGATTAAAAGTCTATTATTTTTGATTGTCCTTCAATATGCCTGAAAATTTTAAACCATTCTCCATGGGAATGCCTCCTCTGAGCCATTTCTCCTTATCCTGCAAGTTTATTAGTATGAAAAATCTCCCCTTTCTGAGCATAACACAAGAGAAACCAGACACCCTTGCAATAATTCCCTGCAATAAGATCAGCTCAGACTTCTACTCCAGCATAAGCCTGTACCCGGGACAGACAATGCTGATCCCCTTACCAGGACCATAGTATTGCATTTCTATTTACTGAAAAGCGAGCTTGTTTTCTGCATTTTGCTGTACTTCTTTTTCCTTTTTGTTGAGCTCAATAAAATATTTTTTCTACCTTTTGTTGTCCTATCATTGTCCCAGGCTCTGGTTTCTGTCTTCTGTCTTGACCTCTCACTCTGGCTATGAGGATTGTCAACAGCTTAACCAATTGAACTTATAGTCTAAAACAGGGGTATCAAACGCAATTACATAAGGGGCCGAAATCTAAAACACTAAGTTGCGGGCCAAATTTTTATTAAGATACTTAGTCTTAATAGACTCACCCTGAGACACCATTCCAGCAATCCACTTAGTTATTTTCACCTCAAAGATGTTACCATTATTTTCACCTCATAGATGTTACCATACTTAATACCAACTTTATTCAAATAGTCATTCTAGGCATAGGCAGCAGAACACTTTTTTGTTTGGGGGGGCTGAAAGCTTCGCCCCAGACCTTGTCCCCATAATAGTATTAATTGGACCACAAACTAAAAGTTGGGAGCAGCAGGGGTGCTCAGTTCCTCCTGCTCTGTAGGCCTCCAGAATCTTCGGGAGCAGGAAGAACTACGAAGCCCTCCTGCTCCTCCGCCCAGGCGCGATGCAATGCCGGCCTTAGGCCCTGCCCGGTGCATCATGTGATCCACGGGGCGGGGCCTAAAGCTCTGATTGGCTCAGGTGCCTCCCCCCTTGGGAGGGGCCTGAGGTGCCTGAGCCAATCAGGGACTTCCTTAGGGCTGAGACTAAGGAAGTCCTTATTGGCCATTTGTCTCTGATTGGCTCAGGTGCCTCAGGCCCCTCCCAAGGGAGGAGCCCAATGCGCTTGAGCCAATCAGGGTCTTAGCCTCTCTCCGTGCATCACATGATGCACCGGGTCAGGGCCGAAAGCTGGCATTGCATTGCAGCCGGGCGGAGGAGCAGGAGGACTTTGCAGTTCCTCCTGCTCCCGAAGATCGCTGGAGGCCTATGGAGCGGGAAGGACAGCTCCCAACTTTTAAAGGTTTGGGGAGGGGGTGGGCACGGGTCGATGGTGGTGGGGGGTTCTGATGGCAGGAGGGAGTTGGCATCCCTTCTGCCATATCTAATGGGGGGGGCGATGGCAGGAGGGAGTGGGCATCCTTCCTGCCATATTTTTAAGTGGCATGATGGGGAAGGGTCGGGTGGCAGGAGGGAGTGGGCATTCCTCCTGCATTTGTGGGTTGGGGGGCCATGTTTTTTTGACAGATCTGCCTGTCTTTTATTCATTTATTTTATTTTATTTTTTTATAAATCTTTATTCATTTTTAAAACTCACAATAAGTGTAACTTAAAATACAATCATTTTATACTTTAACATCACTTAATATATCATCAAATATTCCCCCTCCCTTATACTCAACAATTATTCATAAGCAAAAGAAATCATGAAATATTCCCAGTCCCCCACCCTACCCTGGACGTGTATATAACACACGCAAAATATCTGTGCCATGGAAAAAAAAATGAAAAAGACAGGCAGACCTGTCCAAAAACTGGCAGACTTGTCGGTAACACAGTTATCGACAGGTCTGCAGCAATTGGGTTTTAGGATAGTAAAATCCAATTCAAAATAGCCAAGCAATTGTTAATGAATCAATCGCTTAGCTATTTTGCATGGGGTTTTACTCATTTGCATGAGTGGATCGGATTGGATAGATTATTCAGGCATCAGTTTAGTGAATCGGGTCAGGGAACTGGTTTTGAAATCGTTGTTACAGGATCAGTAAGTTTAGTGAATCTAGGCCTTACAAAAAAAAATGATGCGAAATGAAACGAAAACTGTGAAAGAATAACTTGTAAGTTTCATGGCTCCACATCATTCTCTTCTTAATTGGGCTGAGAACTTTTCAGCAACCCCTCATATGCTAATAGCAGCTTTCTCCAGTTAAGTTTAATTTACAAACTTCTACATTTTGAAAATAACTTGGTCTTACTAGTCATTTGGTAGGTGCTTAAAAGCTGTAAGGTACTCTGCCGTTAAGAAGGTTTTTGAATCATGAATCTATTTTTAGCCATGCCAAAAACCAGAGTCATAAAATCCTACTACTTCAGTGTGTGTTATACAAATGGGCAATCAAACAGAAGAAAAGGCACCTGTCTCCTTTTCTACACATTGCACACAAAGGCCCTAGGATTTATTGATGTGACATCAGCCTTTAAAATGTCACTGCGTTGTTATCGAGCAGCAGGACAGGTGACTAGAGATCTAGCATGCAGTAAACATCTTCTTAGTCTCAGCTTTTTCCAAAAGCGAAAATAACCTTCTTCCCAGCCAACAATCTAGAGAATATACATTTCTTAAACTATGTAGACAAAAGGCATAATAGTTAGAATATAAAGAACGTGGAGAATGTCCTTTTGCATACTCCTCTCGGCAATTCAGTTTTCAACATCTCAGCACTGTTCAGGCAGCGTCAGCAGACATCTGAGTAACCAGACAGAAGAATGAAAAATCAGTAGCTCTGCTCCACAGCAAATATTAACATATGTCACTGCAGTGAGATCTAGGCAAGCAACAGCATTAGGGTGTGAGGATTTCCAACTAGAGCAAAACCTGCAACCAAATAATAAAGAATATGAATCTTTCACAGTATGTACAGCACCTGTTCACACAGCAAGATCAACAATGGAATGAGAATAACCGAACCTCCCATTGGGCAAATGCTTAAAAATATTTTCAAAAAGAAACAAATGAAAAAGACATTGCATGAGTAAATGTCTAGAACACTAGCATATGTGCACATACATAAGAACATAATAGCCATACTGGGTCAGACTATGGTCCATCTAGCCCATCATCCTGTTTCTCACAGTGGCCAATCCAGGTCGCAAGTACCTGGCAGAAACCCAAATCGCAGCAAAATTCCATGCTACCTAGGTGCATACTTACTTGCATATGTGCCAATATGCTGCCTACTTGTACACACTGTTTTGTAAATACACAACTAACTCACATAGTGGAGTGGAGAAGTAATCCAGTGATTAGAGCACCAGACCAACAACCATCAAAGCCCAGTTCAAATCCCACTGTTGTTCCATGCGATCCTGGCCAAGTCATTTAACCCTCCATTATCTCAGGTACAAACTTAGGGGGGCAACTCGTTACCTGGGTACCACAAATGTGGTGTTTTGATGTAGCATTCTGAGCGCTAATAATATAACGGCATCTGGTTGCCCAGATTCTGTTATAGAACACTAGCATGCCAGCATGTATGCATCTACATTTAATAATAATATAATAATAATAACTTTATTTTTTCTATACCGCCATAATCTTGCAACTTCTAGGCGGTTCACAGTGAAGAGAGCTGTGCAATCAGCGAATTACAGCGTACAAATAGGGAAGATGTCACTGAGCAGTCAGTGATTACAGAGTACAAATTAGTACAAAATATAATATTAATGTTACAATATAATATTAACATGTTAGTGAAGGGGGCTGGATAGCCAGCGAATTTCAGAATACAAATGGTGAAGAAGTCACTAAACAGTCAGTGAATACAAAATACAATTAGTGAGAATACGCAGTATCAACATGTTGAGTAATAGTTTTTTTAAAAGGGAGGGGGGGGAGTTGTCTGACTAGGAAATAAATTTATTGAACAGAGTGTTCTTAATTTCTTTCCGAAAAGCGCCATAGGTCGACCTGGCTCTATCGATGAAATTGCCTAGCCAGGTTTGCTGTCTACCACTTGCACCACGTCAAATGGACATGCCCAAGTGCAGCACTTTAGTAAATAATTCACAGTATTCTACCAACTCCAGACTCCGCCCCTTCTACCTTGCTGTACCGTATGCCTGGGACAAACTATCTGACTTGATACGTCAGGCTCCGTCTCTGGCAGTATTCAAATCCAGACTCAAAGCCCACATCTTTGAAGATGCTTTCAATTCCAAATTTCAACCCCGCCCGTCTAAGCACCAATCTGTCTTATCATTTCCTCTGTAATTACCCCAGCAGAACACAGCGTTTTGATTCACTTTCTTGTTCAATTTCTCTGTCATGACTAGATTGTAAGCTCTGCCTCTTCTGTGTTTTGACGTACAGTGCTGCATATGCCTAGTAGCACTATAGAAATGATTAGTAGTCTAGTAATAGTAAGTTACATGCATATCTGTTGGACAAGCCTGTGCCCTGCACCCCCCCCCCCCCGCACATCCATTTGCTTTTACGCACTAATCCCTGGATTTCATATATGGCGCTCAAAATTGCAAGCACAAATTTGGTGCACATCCAATTTGTGCACGCAATATAATTGAGTAATGAGCCAATTAGTACAAATAATTGGGCGCTAACAATTATTGGTGTTAACTAGCACCAATTTGAATTTATGCATGCATATTTCTAAGTGCTATTTTGTAAAGATGTGTAAATTTTTTAGCACATTAGCTGAAAAGAGTGTGTGGCTTTTGGTGGGTCATGGGTGTTCACTAAAGAAGTGTGCAGTGGTACAGAATTTGTGAGATCCACACCTAATCTGCACACAGGATTGGTAAGGCCTGACTTTAGTGCAGGAAGAGGCGGTTGGAGCATACAGCGAGTGATTTCCTTCACTCACCAGCACTCCGACTGCTCTCTCCTTCCTCTCCAGCTGTCCTCTCCTGGTTTGCAGTTCGCGGTCGTAAAATACCACGAATGACCGGGACCGCAAACCGCCAACCGCGAATGACCGGGGGAATACTGTACTCTAAAGGAAAGGAAGTACAGGAGAAATATGATACAGATGTTTAAATACTTGAAAGGTATTAATATATTAATGGGAAAACTAGAAGTTATGGGGTGATAGACCTAGGGGTAGTATCAGAAAATTCTTTTTCATGGAGAAAGTGCTTGATGCCTGGAATACCCTCCCCAAGGGAGGTGTTGGAGACAAAAACAGTGACAGAATTCCAAAAGGTGTAGGATGAAAACAGAAGATCTCTAATTAGAAAAGGAATGGTATAAAAAAACATTACAAAAAGTTGATTGATGAGGAATAACCAAATGTGATAAACAAATACTTCTGTGTTCAAGGAAGAAAATCCTGGAGAAGGACCGCAATTGGCTGGCAAAGTTACATGTGACAATGGATAGTGTGTCATTCAAGGAAGACAGCGTTTATGAACAACTTGAAAAACTGAAGGTGGACAAAGCCACGGGACTGGACAGAATCCATCCCAGGATCTTGAGGGAGCTCAGAGAGGTTCTGGGTCCACTTAAAGATTTGTTCAATAAATCCCTAGAGATGGGAGAAGTTCCATGGGATTGGAGAAGAATGGATATGGTTCCCCTTCACAAAAGTGGTCAAAGAGATGAAGCTGGAAGCTATAGGCCTGTAAGTCTCACTTCGGTTATTGGAAAAATAATGGAAGGGTTGCTAAAGGAAAGGATAATGAAATTTCTAGAATCTAATGTGTTACAAGATCCAAGACAACATAATTTTACTAAAGGTAAATCTTGCCAAATGAATCTGATTTAATTCTTTGACTAGGTTACCAGAAAATTAGATCAAGGAAATGCACTAGATATAATTTATTTAGGTTTCAGCAAAGCCTTTGAATGGTTCCTTATAGGAGGCTCTTGAACAAACTTGACCAACTGAAGTTAGGACCCAAAGTGGTGAACTGGATTAGAACTGGTTGATGGACTAATGTGAGAGGGTGGTTAATGGAATTTGCTTGGAGAAAGGAAAGGTAAGTAGTGGAATGCCTCAAGGATCGGTGCTAGGGTTGATTCTGTTCAATATGTTTGTGAGCGATATTGCCAGAGGGTTAAGAAGGTAAGGTTTGCCTTTTTGCAGATGATACCAGAATTTGTAAGAGTGGAAATGTGGGCACCCCTGAGGGAATGGTAAACATGAAAAAGGATCTGCAAAAGTTGGAAAAATGGTCTAATGTCTGGTAACTAAAAATCAATGCAAAGAAGCGGAGAGTGATACATTTGTGGAGTAGAAATCTGAGGGAGATGTATGTGCTAGGAGGCGAGACTGATATGCACTGATGGGGAGAGGGACCTTGGGGTGATAGTGTCTGAGGATTTGAAGGCGACGAAACAGTGTGACAAGACGATGGCTGTAGCCAGAAGAATGCTAGGCTGTATAGAGAGAGGCATAACTAGAAGAAAGGAGGTGTTGTTCCCCCTGTATAAGTCGTTGGTGAGGCCCCACTTGGAGTACTGTGTTCAGTTTTGGAGGCTGTATCTGGCCAAAGGTTTAGGAAGACTTGAAGCAGTCCAAAGGAAAGCGACGAAAATGGTAGGGGGTTTGTGGCAAAAGAAGAATGAGAAGACTAGAAAACCTCAACATGTGTACTCTGGAGGAGAGGAGGGACAAGGGTGATATGATACAGACATGTAGGTATTTGAAATATAGAAACAAATCTTTTCCAGAGAAGGGAAATTGGTAAAACTAGAGAACATAAATTGAGGTTGAGGGTGATAGACTTAAGAGTAATGTTAGGAAATTATTTTTCACAGAAAGGTTGGTGGATGCCTGGAATGCCCTCCCAAGGGGGGTAGTGGAGAGAAAAATAGTGATGGAATTCAAAAAAGTGTAGGATGAACACAGAGGATCTCTAATTAGAATATGAATGGGCAGACTTTATGGTCTTTAATCCGCAAATGAGATGGTTTGGATAGGCTGGAGAGAGCTTTAACGGCAACGCCAGTAGTTGAAACCTAAGGGCAGTACCAGATAGACTTCTAAGTCTATGGCCCAGAAAAACAAAGAAAAAAAAAGACATTTTAATGTAATCATGAAATTGAAAACCGTGCAGACTGGATGAACCATTTACTATGTTACCATCTAGTGCCTGATTTGTAAAAAAAGGCGTAAAACTTTCTACTCGTCAAATCATATTATAAGCAGATTTTCATGAGGACCCCACCCCACTTTGCACCATAAGGAACAGCCTTGGAAAAAAAATTATGAGAATACATATATCAAGGAACCTAGCTAGAGATAAGGTAATTATAGCACTACTACTACTAATACTATTTCTAGAACAATACCAGATATATACAGCACTATACATAGTTATGGAGACAGTGCCTGCTCAAATAAGCTCGTAATCTAATCCAGTGTTTTTCAACCTTTTTTGGGCAAAGGCACACTTGTTTCATGAAAAAAATCACGAGGCACACCACCATTAGAAAATGTTAAAAAATTTAACTCTCTGCCTATATTGACTATATATAAAGTAATTCTCTTGAATAGGAATCAAATAAACACAAAGAAAGTATTTTATAATTACTTTATTACGAAATAAAAATTATAAAATACTTTATTCAGTGCGAAACCTGGGCCTGTTTGGCTGAACACAAAGCTGATATTCTGGCTGGAATCGAAGAAAGACACACACGTAGCTCTTCGTCAACAGCTCTCAGTCTCTCTCTGTATTTGGTTTTTATAGCATACAAAAATAGACAAATATACCCTCCATCCTTTTTATTAAACCACAATAGCAGTTTTTAGCGCAGGGAGCTGCGCTGAATGTCCAGCGCTGCTCTTGACGCTCATAGGCTCCCTGCGCTAAAAACCACTATTGCGGTTTAGTAAAAGGTGACCATATTGTAAAATATAGACAGCAGATATAAATTCAGAACTGTGCATAGTAAGTGAAGGGAAGTTTTCATCTCTGGGAATTTACCCAGTTAACTATTAAGTTATTTGAGCAAATTCCTTTGAAAACTGTGGTAATACTGCCTCCACTTTGCTAAATTTAAAATAAAATCATTTTTCCTACCTTGTCTGGTGATTTCTGGTTGCACTTTCTTCTTCTGACTGTGCATCCAATCTTTCTTCCCTTCTATCAGCCTGTATGCTTTCTCTCCTCCACACCTCATTCCCTCCCCCAACTTTTTCTTCCTCTCTCCCTGACCTTTCTTTCTTTTTTTCTGTTTCTCTTCTTTCCTTCTGTTTCCCTGCCTGCCCCCTTTCTTTCTTTCTCCCTGCCGTTCCCCAAGCCACTGCCACTGCCGCTGCCATCGGGGAACAGGACCCACCAATGGATAACAGGCCCCAAAGCCGACGCCGACGCATGCTCTCCCTGACGTCAATTCTGCAATCGGAGAGGAAGTTCCGCCCAGCCAGGCAGCGATTGCCTGGCCCGAACTTCCTCTCCGACTGCAGAATTGACGTCGGGGAGAAGAAGACTTATCGGCTCGATAGATTAGATCGCCAAGACAAAGTGAGTCCTGGGTGATCGACTCACTTTGCCTTGGCGAGCTACTGGCGCCCCTGCCTCGGGCCCCCTGTCAGCTCCGGGCCCGGCGGCCCTGCGGCACACCAGGCAACATCTCGCGGCACACTAGTGTGCCGCGGAACAGCGGTTGAAAAACACTGATCTAATCAATCAAGACAGACAAAAAGGATGTCAGGGTAGGGGTTACAGTTAGAGGGATATGGTTAAACTGCTGGCTAGAGTGATGAGCAGAGGGAGAGGATTATGCATTGAAGGCTATCTTGAAAAGGTGAGCTTTCAATCTAATTTTGAACAAGGGAAGGGGCGTGACATATAGACTCAGGTAAGTCTATTCCAGGCATACGTGGCAACGAGATGAAAGGAACTAGAATTGGCAGTGGAGAAGGGCTCAGATAAAGGAATTTTTCTTTGAGCAAACCAGACAGTCAAAGTCTGTAACTGCTTTGCTCCCTCAGTGTTTCTTTGTATTCAATTTGCTGTATGCCTATATTAGTTTGTATTTACTCTGATTTTTGAAGTATTATTGTATACTCAAAGAAAAGGATAAAATACAATTATTATTATTATTATTGGTGAAACTGAGTTCTCTAAATTCTTGATGAGAAGCACTTTACACCATCGCAGCTGGTCAATAGCCATGTAAGTCTGCTTTTAAAAGTAATAATTAGAAATAGAGCAATAAAAGAAAATAAGATATCTTTTCTATTGGAAAACATTTCAATATCTTATGGTCTTTGGACTGTGTTCCCAAGATAATGCTTCTCATGATGGAATCTCCTGACAGTAGTAGCATTTTTCTCTTTTCAGTTGTCTGCTATCTCTGCCATTTCAGACACTCACCCAGCATTCTCTTTAGACTGACTGTGTGACACATGAGATAAATGGGGGTGGGGGTATGAATTACTGGGAACCTAGAATGAAGGTGGAGGAGGTAGAAATCTGTAGTTCAGCAGAGCACAGCCTCAGATTTCCCATGATTCCTTATGGACAGAGCAATTCTGTTGCAAGAGCCAAATTTTGTAGCCCCTGTCACTGTTTTGTGGGGCAGCAGAAATTATAGAATCAATATTCAGCTAATATCTCTGCCTTAAATTCTAATAGTTAACTCCATCCATAGGTTTGGAGCTACTATCCTTTTAGGTAACGGTACTGAATATACCGATATGTTTAGTTTAGGCCTGCTATATTAGATTTTTATATGTAAACCACCTAGACGTATTTTCCTAAGTGTGGTATATCAAATTTAAATAAAAATTGAAACTTGATCAGGAGACCTTTGGAGGAAGAAAGGATTATTCCTGATGCTGGAAGAACAAGATTTAGAGGACAAGCCCAGGTTTTGAGATAAGGACGACTAGGGTCCATAGAGAAAGACTGTCTCTTACCTTGCATCTGTGTCCAATCTCCAGCAAGATATTTTCATGGGTTTATAGAAGTGAAGGGATCCATCAACACATGGGGAATCCCAGAGGAGGAGTTATTTTACCCAAGATCAGACTAAAGGGAAAAGGTGGATTGACATTGTTTTTCATTCTACATTTTTAAATAATTCACACAGCGAATAAAGTAAAGTGGAAAGTGAATAAAGGTAAGTAAACCTGAATTTAATTGTGCATTTTAGAAGTGGAAGTGACAGAGTGAACGATCCCAGCTAATGACCTCCCAGCTCAACTGATCCTGTCCCAGAAGCCTGTATAGACCAAATCAAGAAAATATTGCCTCCCATAAAGTATATATGCTGAGTCTCCCCATAGAAAAATCCATACCCAGTAAGAGGCCATAGACCATAGAGGTGTCATTAGCATTTATAGAGCATTCTAAATCAGGGTACTTTATAAGCCCCTGCCCCAAAGAACTGAGGATTTGAAGCCATAAGCTACAAGAATCATCAGTGGGAGATGAGGGTTTTCAGCATTGGTCTCCTGGTTTGTAATTTACTGGTCAAACCATTAGAGACACTTTCCCTCTCAAAAGGAAACAGAATATTCAAAAATGTTTACTAGTAGCACAAGCTCCCTACACAGTGTGTGCAACCTAGCACTAATCCAGGCATCAAGCTCATTCTAGGAAAGCAAAAAGCGTACAGCTGAAGATGAACTAGAAGTTTTATTTATTTTGATGGCACTCAATTTCCACACAGTCTATTTTCTGGAATATACCACTGTATAATGCAGATGAAGCAAAAAAAACACAAAAAAAACACATTTATAAGGGAAAGGGGGATGAGATTTAATTTACCACCTTTCTAAATTACAATCAAAGCAATTTATAAATATACAGGTTCTTATTTTGTATCTGGAGCAATGGAGGATTAGGTGACTTGCCCCGAGTCACAAGGAGTTGCAGTGGGAATTGAACCTGATTCTTAGCCCATTGTATTTGCCATAAGGCTACTCATCCACTCCTCCATTTCTGGTACCCTTCTGAAAACCTGGTATAAATTATATGCAAAATCCCTGTTTGGGTTTGTTCAGCTGGTGTAGACTAAATTGATAATTCCCAGTGTCATAACCACCCCTCCCCAACCTTGTCCCTAATTTTTCACTGTTTAGTGAGTTAACAGAGAAAAATTATCCACCTAATTGGGGACTAGGTTGGGGAGCAGCGGTCATGGCCATGGGAATTATCCGTAAATGCTGAACAGACCTAAACAGGTACAGGGCAATTCTATAGCCTAGGCCAGGGGTAGGCAATTCCAGTCCTCGAGAGAAGGAGCCAGGTCAGGTTTTCAGGATCTCCACAATAAATATGCATGAGATAAATTTGCATCTCAAGGAGGCAGTGCATGCAAATCCATCTCATACATATTCATTGTGGATATCCTGAAAACCTGACCTGGCTCCGGTTCTCGAGGACTGGAATTGCCTACCCCTGGCCTAGGTGCTCACATTTATACACACATTACGTGTATTACTGTTTAGAATATTAGCATTTACACATGCAAATGCTAGTACGGCACCTAAGTGCTATTCAGCAAATACCCGCTTAACTTGCATAGTGTATTGGACACATGCAGGGCCCCCACTTGCACATATAACTTACAGAACTCTACAAGTTATGCAGAGTCCTGCTGCACTTAGATGTGTACATTTACATCAGCTCTGTGGTGCATTAATATACTAGTACTAGTGTTTAAGCCCGTTACATTAACGGGTGCTAGAATATATGGCTGTCTGTCTTTCTTTCTTTCTGTCTCTCTCCCTGCTCCTGTTTCTTTCTTCCTTTCTTTCTGTCTTTCTCCCTCCTGCAATTTTTTTCTCTCTCTCCCTGGCATCCTTTGCCTGTCTGTCTTTATTTCTGTGTCTCTCTGGTCCCCTGTCTGTCTTTATTTCTGTCTGTCTCTCTCCCTAGCCTCCTTTGTCTGTCTGTATTTCTTTCTGTGTCTCCCCCCCCCCACTTTCCTTTGCAGAAGCAGCAGTGCTATTTCCCTTCCCCTCCAGATCCCTGTGAAGTAGTAGCAGCATTTCCCCCCACCCACCCCCCATTCCCTTCTCTCTCCCCCCCCACTTTCCTTTGCAGAAGCAGCAGTGCTATTTCCCTTCCCCTCCAGATCCCTGTGAAGTAGTAGCAGCATTTCCCCCCCCCATTCCCTTCTCTCCCCCCCCACTTTCCTTTGCAGAAGCAACAGCGGTATTTCTCTTTCCCTCCAGGTCCTTGCTGAAGCAGTAGCAGCATTTTCCCCCACCCCCCATTCCCTTCTCTCCCCCCCCACTTTATTTTGCAGAAGCAGCTGTGATATTTCCCTTCCCCTCCAGATCTCTGAGAAGTAGTAGCAGCATTTTCCCCCACCCACCCCCCATTCCCTTCTCTCCCCTACCACCACTTTCCTTTGCAGAAGCAGCAGCGGTTTTCCCTTCCCCTCCAGATCCCTGTGAAGTAGTAGCAGCATTTCCCCCCCCCATTCCCTTCTCTCCCCCCCACTTTCCTTTGCAGAAGCAGCAGCGGTATTTCTCTTTCCCTCCAGGTCCTTGCTGAAGCAGTAGCAGCATTTTCCCCCACCCCCCATTCCCTTCTCTCCCCCCCCCCACTTTATTTTGCAGAAGCAGCTGTGATATTTCCCTTCCCCTCCAGATCTCTGAGAAGTAGTAGCAGCATTTTCCCCCACCCACCCCCCATTCCCTTCTCTCCCCTACCACCACTTTCCTTTGCAGAAGCAGCAGCGGTTTTCCCTTCCCCTCCAGGTCCCTGCTGAGTAGTAGAAACATTTTCCCCCACCCCCCATTCCCTTCTTACCTTGAGCTGCCCTGCTCCGTTCGGCCCCTCCCCCTTCCCTTCCCGTGTGCTGGCCTGCTGCGGCTGAAGGTTTTTTTCGGCGACTCCTCCTGTTAAAGCTCCCCCCCCCTCCCGCAACCGCTCCTGTTCAAAGCGGCCTGCTGAGGTTCGCGGCCGCTGTAACGAACCTCGCAGGCCGCTCTCCAACTCGGTAGCATGTTCCCTCTGACGCGATTGCGTCAGAGGGAACGTGCTACCATGTGGAGAGCGGCCTGCGAGGTTCGTTACAGCGGCCGCGAACCTCAGCAGGCCGCTTTGAACAGGAGCGGTAGCGGCTGTTGCAGGAGGATTGGGGGGGAGGAATTCGTGAGCGGCGGCAGGACCATGAGGCGGGATTGAGTTTTTCGGCTTCCCCTATCTGGGGAAACCGCCGTGCCGAACTGAGCTGCACGTGGGGCCGTAGTAAGCGCGGGGCATGCTGCAGTCTTGGCAGCCACGGACATACGGATCACGGAAGCACGCCGATAAGACTGCGCATGCGCTGCCTACGGTTTTATTATATAGATTCTATTCTATAAAGTAATGTAGTGGCCTATGTTCCTTATTGAATAGGCTCCTACAGTACGCATTCTGGGCAACTATTTGGAAGTGACCAGTTATAGAATTATATCTATATTGCTTCACTATATGCATATTCAGCACTGCTGTTTATATTGATAACATAACTTAATCCAGTGACAGCACCAACAAAGTTCCAGCCTTGTATACCTTACCAGCAGAACTACAACAAATTCCTAATACAAACAAGTTATAGAGATGACAACCAAATGCATCATGGAGACCAACTTTTATATTAAAATGTTTAAACAACTGTAGCATTTTACACTGGAAAACTTTTGGTATTTTGGGCTGGCCCAATATCTCCGGGGCTTTCTACATGGCAGAGCAAAACACTGCCACTAATTTGATACATAGCAATGGCCATATTATGTCAGGCCAAGGGGTAACTGAAGCAGATTCTGGTCCCTAAAAGTTCACGTCTCAATAAATTAATTATTCTGTAAAATGCATCTGCCTCTGTTATTTAGGTCAGAGTTAAGCTCCATAAAATCCAGTATCCTGGTTCTAACAGCAGACAATCTGAGAACAAGTAACTAGCAGCAAAAAGTAAAGCATTTGAGAATCTATTCTGTTTTATGCCTAGAGATAAAAGGTGTTTTTTCCCCAAGTCTACCTGATAGTTTATGGATTTTTCCTCCCTGTTCAGGTCTTCCACTCCCCCCTGCTGGCCAGGACTAGAGATGCTACAAAGACACTATAATTACCTCATTTGTGGTCTGTGGCTAAAGACCATTTTAGCAAATGTGATATACACAAGAGGGAAACCCAGGGTAGTTGCAAATGAAGGCTCACGATATCAAAAGCTCAAAAGAGGCTAATTCCAACAGCACAAAAGCAAGAGGAAACTTCTGGGCCAAATCCAGTGTCAGCAATAGTTTTTGCTGTTACAGGCTCAATATTCAGTTAGCAGAAATCAGCGTTTTGATGACCGCAACCTGCATTATACCTGGAAATTCAATGCCAGGCCTTGCCCGGGCTCTGGCACTGAATATCTGGGTATAAAGAGCCAGCAAAAACAGCCGGTTAACTTGCTATGAAGAACCGCATAGGACTGGGTTTTATGTAGTTATTTTAGCCAGTTAAGTACTGAAAATTGGTTAATAGTGCTCATTCCACTCGATGCTCCCAAACTAGCTAGTTTCGGCTTGGGCACTAACCAGGCATTTTCATTGGCACTATCTGGTTAAGTGCCACTGAAAATGCCTAGTTAGCCCTGATAAGTGATTTAAATGGCCAGGAGGCTCTACTGGTCATTTAAATCATTTTGAATATTGGGCCCTTTCCTTTTAGGAGATGACATCAAAAGATGCTGCACCTTAAAACCATGTCTTAATTTAAGGAGAAATGGTGCCTGTACAAAAATCTCAAAACACTGAAAGCAGAAGCAGGCCTGGGACTGAGGCATGCAGACAGCATCATTACTTCTGCACTAGAGAATGACACGGAGATAATTTTTCCCCCATTCCCACAGGAACTCATTTTCCCTCCCCGTCCCTGCAAGTTCTTTTCCTGTACCTGCCCCATTCCTGAAGCTTCATCCTCATCTGCACATGCCTCAAACACTTTAAAATCAAAAGAGTTTGAGGCTTGTGCAGTTAAGGCAGAGCTTACAGGAATGAGGCAGGGACAGGGACCGCGACATAACTCACGGGGATGGGAAGGGGAAAAATTTGTTCCCATGTCATTCTCTATTCTGCAGCGTATATGCAATGGGGAAGCTCTGATAGAAATCAGCACAGTAGGCCCTCAATCTGTTTACATTAGATAGATCCTACTGAACAACAGAAGCTTTCAAAATAAAGCAAATTATGAAGTCTGGTACTTCACCACCCTAAGTTACATATTAGAACTAGTGCTTTCACTGTCAGCTGAATTACCCATGCTCTATTCCAATGACAATACAGATGCTTTGAATGGTCTAACCGGCATAACAGACTCAAGGAAAAAGACCAACCATTCATATAGACTATGTCCTCCCTCAGTCACAGAACTTTAGCTTCCCCTCCCCCACTCCCCGCAGATATGGTACCCTGTGTGATGGAGTCATATTCTGGCTTGCCAATGCTTTCATCAGGCATACAGTGTCTGTAAGAAGGACTTTGCCAACCCCACAGCGGCTTTAATATACCTTTGAGATTCTATTAGAATTAAAACCAACATAAAAAGCAACATGGTCAGAGCTACAGCCAGTTAGGGGTGGGAGGAATTACGATCCTCAAAGGCAGTCTCAGTCACAACTAACACTAATGTGAGAAATCAGTTCTCAATGAACAAGTATGAAAAGCAGACAAAGCTCATACAGAACAGGATGTTTAATCTGAGTTCTGAGTTTGGCTCACAATTTTCCAGGTTTCAGCTCTTGTAGTTTTATTTTCTGTTCTTCTCCTCTCTTTTCTGAGGTCCAACAGAGCTGATTTGATGGAAGCAGTTAATCTCGCTACTACTTGCACACCACTCTTCACACCTTAAGCAACGAGGGTATCTTTTCCATAAATACCTAAATAAAATGTTTCCTCAGCAGAAGGCAAGAGAGGTCCAAACAGTATGATGACTATGATGTGCTGGACCCACCCAAAGGACCCATCATTCGCCCTCAGTAGACTTGAATAACCTCGTCCCATTCATTCACAGGCCACACGCCATTGGGCTGCACATTGTGGGGAGAGCTCTTCCAATCCCATGCTACTACAGGCACTGCCCAGCTCTGTCCATAGTTGGCTTCCACATATGCAAGCGTCTCACAAGGCACTCGAACTTTCAGCTCCACAAATTCAGTCCAGCACAGTGTGAACTTAGGAAACAGGTACCTGTATGGTGATAAAACCACAAGAGAAAATCAAGTGTCTGCCTGCAAAAATAAAACCTGTTTTAAAAGAAAAACCTACTTCATCTTGCTTATGGCACAAATGCAAGCAGTAAAGTTTATTTCGGGGAAGAGCTTTGAGCATTTGTCAAATGTTCTTCAAATAAAAGGAGGATTATTCTATAACTTAGGAAATCAATTACCTGCTGGTGTCATGCAGCCATCTACATCTGCATAAAACAGCATACACAGGCCAAATATTACTGTGACATTTGGCAATGTTTGATGGATCTGACTTGTTCATACGAAGGCATATACTAAGGGACCCTTTTAATAAGCTGTGTTAAGCAACTAAAACAAATTGTACAGTGCGGTAAATATCAGTTTGGACCGACACAAAATGTGTTCTGCATTATTACAGCAGCTAGCGCAGTAAAAAAACAAACAAACTCCAACAGTGAGGGAGTGGGCAGGAGTTGCATGAAATGGAAAAGCAGAGGCATGATTGGCTGTGACCAGGCCTGCAATGCGGTGCCTGTGTGTTAACTGTCTGCCATGTGTGGTAAACGCAGGCCATGTCCCCTGCATTTACCACGTTAATTTTTGCTGTTAAATGTACAGTAAGTGCAAAACCCAATGTAATTTAGTGAAAAAAAAGAGCCTGTGAGTCTTGTAGACCCCAACCTCCCAACCTTTAATCCATTTAGGCCCCGATACACAAAAGATTTCCTTGCAAATAAGACTGGTTTTAACCAGTCTTACTTGCAAGGAAACTCTCCTACCGATGCACTAAAGGATTCTCTGTGGCTGTTAACGATTGTCAGTAGCAGCCACTAAGAAAACCTATGCTAATGCATTACAAGGAGCTCATTATTATTATTTTATTTTATAAATTTCTATACCATCTTAAACCTAGACGATTTACAAAATATTACATACATAAAATTTAAAACAAATCAAAAGACAAATGAACATCAATGATGAAATCCTCAGAAAATCTACAATCAGAAGTCAGACCCTACAGAAAGGCATTTACAAACAGTTGTGTTTTAAGTCACTGTTCTTCAACCGCCGGCCCGCAGACCAGTGCCGGTCCGCAGGAAATTTCTGCCGGTCCACCAAGGCCGGCAAGATTGCTGCTGCTGCTAAAGCCGACAGGAAGTCTTCTTTCCGGCGTCAATTCTGACGTAGGAGAGGACGTTCTGGGCCAGCCAATCGCTGCCTGGCTGGCCCAGAACGTCCTCTCCAATGAAAGAAGACTTCCTGTCGACTTTAGCAGCAGCAATAGGGCGGTAAGAGCAGTGGACCGGGTGAAAGGAAGGAGGGAGGCTTTTTTTTTTTTTTGCGCAGCAGGGAGGGAAGGAGGTAGGCAGGCAAGCAGGCTGGCTTTGGCCAGGAAGGGAGGGAGAGAGGTAGACAGGCAGGCTGGCTTCTGGGGTGGGGGTGGGACAAAGTGTGGAAGGCAGTGAGATGGACATAGGAAGGAGGCACTGGGGGCACTAACGACATGGGAAGGAGGCACTAGGGGCACTAAGTTCATGGGAAGGAGGCACTGGGGGCACTAAGGACATGGGAAGGAGGCACTAAGGACATGGGAAGGAGGCACTGGGGCACTAAGGACATGGGAAGGAGGCACTAAGGACATGGGAAGGGGCACTAAGGACATGGGAAGGAGGCATCGGGGGCACTAAGGACATAGGAAGGAAAAAGGGAGGGAATAGAAAGGGACAATTCTTGGGCCTGAGTACAGAAAGAAAGAAATGAAAGAAAGGATTCACAGACAGAAGGAAACGCAACCAGAGACTCATGAAATCACCAGACAGCAAAGGTAGGAAAAACGATTTTATTTTCAATTTAGTGATCAAAACGTGTCAGTTTTGAGAATTTATATCTGATGTCTATATTTTGCACTATATTTGTCTATTTTTCTATAGTTACTGAGGTGACCGAGCTTGAAGAGATGGGACGGAAACAGGGTTTTTTAAATTTTAGTCCTAGTAGTTTGCCACGGGTGTAAAAAGGTTGAAAAAACACTGTTTTAAGTAGTTTCCTAAAAGTACCTCTATCAATACATTTCCATATCCGCCCTACAAATGAGTTCCACAATTTTACCCCTGCATTAACAAAAAGTCATTGCACTGGTTTCTACATATTTTGGATTAGCATTTGCCTTTAACAGAGCAGAATTTTCAGAACGCAATGATCTTTTAGGTTGATAATTAGTCATCTTGCTCTTGAAAAATTCTGGAATTGTACCATACAGAAATTGATGGCAAATTGTCATTGCCTTATACTAGACCCTAAATGCCACTGGCAACCAGTGTAACTGTCGGAGGTAAGGTGTAATATGAACATATTTCGACATTCCCGTTATCAATCTGGATGCAGCATTTTGTGCTACTTGTAATGCCCTGCACCTAATCTTAGTTATTCCAAGGTGCAGGGCACTGCAGTAGTCAAGCCTCGACAATACCATTGCCTGTACTACAGTATGAAAGTTAAAAGATGACAACATCGGCTTCACTTGATACAATAAATGTATATATGCTAAACATATTTGTACTGTCTTAACCACTTGACAGTTCATTGTAAGGCCTGAATCAAGTCTTACTCCTAAAATGCCCACTAAAGCAGGCCTGTCTCTTCAAAATGGTGGGCCTTCCCCTTCCCGGTGCATAAGGCCCCTGGGAGGGGCCTTATCCACATGAGCCAATCAGGGCTTTGGCTCTTCCCAGTGCATCCCAGGATGTACCTTTGAAGAGGCGGGTTGGCCAGCAGGAGGAAGTGCATATCCCTCCTGCCATTTTTTTCTACTAAAAGGTATGAGGGGAGGGGAGTGTCAGGATTGTCCTCAGGCAGGAGGGAGTGGGCACCCCTCCTGCTGATTTCAGCTAGGGGTGTGGTGTCGGGTGTCCTCAGGCAGGAGGGAATATGCATCCCTTCTGCCGATTTAAAAAAAAATTTTTTTGGGGGGGGAAGTTCTGCCCACCACTGCTGCTCATCCTGCTGGCTGAACTGATCTCGGCAGGGGAATCTCCAATCAGCTGAGCCAGAAAAACTTCTCAAAGCTGCCGGCTTCAGGAGGGATGAGGGGAGGAGCTGTGCCTAGTGACTGCTCTTCTGAGGTACTCCCCCTTTTAATGGGACTTCACTGCACAAAAATTGCTCCTGCCATGGTATGTTTTACCGTGGCATTGGAGTGTTGTGCATCAGGGCCTCAGAGACAAAAATATTTGTGCTGTCAGCACTGGGTACCGATTGCTTAAGTGGTTTGCTTTATTTATTTGGATTGTGTTCACACTTTTTTCAGTAGTAACAAGGCGAGTTACATTCAGGTACACTAAGTAAATATCCTGAGTTGCTAACTGGATAAATTTTGCCCATATAAGTCAACATAGAGCAAAGATTTAGGCGCTGATGCATAAAAGGTTTCCTTGCAAGTAAGACTGGTTTTAACCAGTCTTACTTGCAAGGAAACTCTTGCCAATGCACAAAAAGATTCTCTGTGGCTCCTACCGATCAACGTAGCAGCCATCAAGAATCCTATGCTAATGCATTTCAAAGAGCTCATTAGTATTCTAAGAGCACACCATACAATGCATAGAAGGGAAACATGTGGCTTCCCATGCAAACTTTAATGACCCGGAGCAGGAAACCTTTTTTTTTTAATGGACAGATGTTGTGCATGTTACCCATGCACAATAACTGTCTCCATTAGAAAAAAAAAGTTGTGCCCCTCCCCCCACCCCAACACAAACCAGGGGTCCCTTTACCCTCCCCTCCCCTCCCTTCCCCTCCCCCCGCGACAACGACACACCAAGAGGGATGCCCGCTCCCTCCTGCCTTAGCAATACGGTTGTGCATCCTGGAACCCTCCCCCCCTGACTCTCCCACCTGACCCCCCCAACCCTACATGAAGATCCCTCCTCCCACCACCTCATCAACATAACCCCAAAAACAGTCCTGGTGGGTCAGCTCAGAGCCCCCTCAGCTCAAGCAACCCTTTCAGCCCCTCCCCTGTACCTCGTTGTAGAAGTTGGCAAAAGAGATTCCCACTCCCTCTTGCCAGCAGGCCCGCCTCTCCGAAATGGCGGGCTTTCTCCTTTCCAGTGCACTGGGGAAGGACCTAAGGCCCTGACTGGCCTGGATACCTTAAGCCCCTATGGGAGGGGCCTTAGATATCTGGGTCAATCAGGGCCTTAGGCTATCTTCTCGGTGCATCCTGGAATGCACTGAGGAGGGGCCTAAGACTCTAAGGCCCCTCTAAGGACCTAAGGCCCCTCTCATAGAAGGGACTTAAGGTATCCAGGTCAATCAGGGCCTTAGGTCCCTCCCTGATGCATCCCAGGATGCACTGGGAAGGGAAAGGCCCACCATTTCGAAAATGCAGGCCTTTTGGCAAGAAGAATGGGCATTCTTCTTGCCGGCTTCAACAACAAGGTACCAGGGAGGGGCTGGATTGTGGCTGTTTGAGTTGGGGGTGTTCTGTCTTTTGGGGTCTTGTTGGCGGTGTGGTAGGAGGGGGGATCCAGGTGGCCCGAATGCACAACCGGGCATCCCTCCTGTCTGTCTCTTTTGGTGCGTCGCTGTTGCCGAGGCGGCTCATCATCGGGGGGGGGGGGGGCCTCCGCTCACTTTTTTTTTTTTTAATGGGGCAGATATTGTGTGTGTAACACATGCACAGCATCTGTGCCCATTAAAAAAAAGGTATGGTATGTTATATTAATTGCAGGGCTGAACTATGGGTAGGACAGGTAAGGTCCTGAACAGTCACTTTTTTCGGATTGCTAAAAGTGACCACTTTTTTTGTGTGCATCAGGAAGTCTTGTTAGAGCACCAATCACTCTGCTAGTTTACATGGCATTTCAATATTAATGACCTTATTTGCATGGCTGGATTGGAGATTGAGCAATCATACACAAAACCACGTGGTTAGCCATTTTGCGCATCGGGTCGGCAAATCTGATCATCGCTGAACCAGTCAAAACCGGTTTAGCGACGATTAGATGATCGCTGACTTTAGTGCATCTGGGCCTGTGTCTCCTTTGAGAAGCATGCAGCTTCTCTTCCTGTTTTCCGATTTTACATGCAGAAAGTAAGCAACATTTGAGTTGAAACCATGCTTTCCCAATATGTGCAGCAATTTCTGGACCTGGGTCTTCGCTTCTGCAGCAAAGGAACCATTTTTGATCCGAGACCATGCTTTTCTGTAAAGGAACCTTAATTTCTGGACCTGGAACCAGGCATTTGTGAGTGGTATTGTAGAGCAATTTACGTACTGATGGCATGGAAAGTAGGTTTTGGTTGTTAGATCAGAGGACTCTGGATGAAGAATATAGGATCAGTAGTTTATCAATGAATGCTGGTTGGTTTGAGTTTTTTTTGTTTTGAAAGTGAGGAGGTGTATTTCATAGGTGAGACGATGAGTGATGGGTAACCAATGTGCTTTACAGAGGAGAGGAGTGACATGGTCAAATTTTTTTGCATGATAAATTAATTTTACTGCAGTATTTTGTAGTAGTTGTAACTGACAGATTTCTTTCTGGGTTATGCTTTGATAAAGTGCATTACAGTAGTCTATAGTTGAAATTATGAGAGAATGAATCAGGATGTTAATAGAGGGAGGATCAAGAAAAATGGAGAAGATGAGCTTATGAAAACATTTCTGCATAACTAATATAATCTGTTGATGGAAGGTAAGGTCATTGTCAAGGATGACACCGAGAAGTTTGATTTTGTTATCCATTTTAATTGGGGAGGAATCAATGCAAATGGGTAAACATAGATGTTCATCTGAGGAGGTCAGGAAAAGGACACCGGTAGTTTTAAGGATGTTCAATGCGAGTTTGATATGCCGGAGCCAGGAGCTGATTTTATTGAGTTTATGATCGATTTCAGTTATTTTATCAAATGATGTAGGATTTATGGGGTGAAGCAGTTGCATGTCAATGGTATACGTAAATACAGTGAAACCTATCGATTGGGCCAGAGTGAGTAGAAGTGTCAAGAAAATATTAAAGAGAAGTAGTGAGAGGATCGAGCCTTGGGGGGACTCCATAACTTTGATAGATGGTAGAGGAAGTAGAGTCATTGAAGCTAACTTTGTAATTTCGATCCTGGAAGTAAATCAAGTCAGTCAAGTAAGTAACTCAAATCAAGTGAGGCTGAAATATGCAGTAGATAAATATGGTTCCCTTGATCAGTTCTGCATTTTGTTCACACTGCCTCGGCACAACTGCTGTTTTGTATTGTGAAATATACTGCTCTGTATTTGTGCTCAAACTGCCTGCTCTACAAGAAGCACAATAATGTCCTATATAGTTTTTTTTTCTTTGTTGCTGATTGTATTTTAAAATATTGTTATGAACACTAGATACCCTAAACTGCACATTTTCTTTATGCATAAAGTATATTTTCTGTTCATTTTTCAGGGGCTACCATTGTTTTCTGTATTATCTGACTTTGCACTTATCTGACAAAGGATCAGTCCCAATTACATTGGATAATTGAAACTGTACTATATTTGCAGCTAGCTGCTTTTTGTGAGAAAAGAGGACCAGGGGAGTAAAAGTCTTTTACAAAAAGATCCTACAAACAGCAGCACCCTAATGGTTAGAGCAACAGGCTAAGAATCGGGGAAGTCAAGATCAAATCCTACTTCTCCTACAGAGGTTCTTGTGACCTCAAGCAAGTCACCTCCAGTGACCTAGATTATAAGCCCACTTGGGTCAGGGAAATAATTCATGTACTTGCTTGTAACTTGCCTTGAGTTTGGATTTGGAAAAGAAACAATTAAATTTAAAATCCAAATCAGAATATAAGGAGAAAAAAAAAGCCTTTTAGTTTCAGGAATAAAGGAATATAAGGGTGGGTGGGGTGGGAAAAGGGAAGGGATATGTTTTTATGTAATATATCAATGATTGTTTGTAAGTGATGTAGTTAATGTTAATCTGAATGAATATATTTAACACTTAATGTAATTTTGAAAATGAATAAAGAATTAAAAAAAAAAAAAGGAATAAAGGAACAATCACCTTGCACCCAAAATCAAAAACATCTTTTGCACCACTTCTCTTACCCCCCTATTTTTTTTAATTTTTTTTACAAAGCCATGTGACAAAAGCCCCCAAACCCTTTAAATCCTTATGGGCTTTGGGGCAGTTACCATAGCAGCCGGTGCTATCGGGCTTTGTAAAAGTAGGGGGTTAGATCTTCACATTACTTGTTTTAAAAACTTCCCTCAAAGACAAAAACAAATCTCTGCAGATTTTCCAAAAGGGCATCATTTACTTAAACTAATAAAATTGTGATCTTAAGCAACAGTAATATTGAAATTGGGGGGGAGGGGGAGGGGGGAGATCCCTGAATATATTTCTGGAAAAAGAAATGTCAAAAATTTAAGGTGGGTTTTGTTTGTTTTTAAAAAAAACAACAACAGACATTAAACTCAGGTTGGAAATAGTATCTTGACTGCTTTAGGAGGAGAACAAAAGAGATGGGACAGTGAGTGTAGACAAACTGAAAGTATTAAGTCCTGTTCGTACTTAAATTTCTTGCCACTTTTGGCTTGTGTCCCTCCATTCCACATGTGGTTGTCCTCTTCATAGAAAAAAAACACATCAAGTTTCACATCCTCTTCTCCCTGAAACGAGAGTTCCAGGCTGTCCTCCACCTGCATATGAAGCAAACAAGGTTTCACTTTAGAGACAAACCCCCCAAAATCCCAGCCATTTACAGACAGGTTAGAGAAAGCAACACATATATTCCTAAGTACTCTTGTCAAATGGCACCTGCTTGTAATAATTAACCATGGAGAAAAAGGATTTTCTGCCTCAGAAATTGCTCCAAATGATCAAACTTGAAGATTTTTACACTGCTAGTAAGATAGACTCAGACTGCAATCCTCACCCACTCCATGCGACCGAAGGCGGGAAACGCAGCCTGCACCCTGAAACCTGGAGGGGCTTTTACTCAGGACACATACAGCCTGCGCTTAAACCCTTGTCAAGGGCAAGTGAGCTCCCAGAGGAATGGACACACAGCAGTCTGGCTCCACAGGTCCACCGAAGTATCTCTGTGAAGCAGCAGTCCAACACAGCGGCACTGCACCCTCCTCTCCTGCGATTAAGAACCACCGCAAAGAGGTCTCACGGCTCTCAAGCCACCAAAAAAGACAAACTAAGCGGAAAAAAAAAAAAAAAGAAAATGATTCAGAGCAGAAGAATTTAGCACGGAATGCTTGCAGAAATTGAAACCGCAGGGGGATCTAACTCTCTTTCTAGGTAGGAGGAGCACATGCTCAGAAAAGTGTTTGGATTTCTGCAACTCCTGGATTGCGGGAAGGGATTGAACACCTAGAGTATGGAATCCGGAAGGGACGTAACAGAAAAAGCGTTGTGCTCAAGAGTTAACTTTATTCAACAAAAACATGCCTGAAACAGTGAAAGCAGCTTTTGACAAAGTACCCAGAGGACAGTGCCATAAGTCCATAAATCAGTGGTGGCCAAGGCTGCGTGTATGCCTTCGTGCAATGGGAGAGCACTTCAAACATCTGCTTAATTAAAACATTACTTTTTGACTTTACATTTTTCTTCAAGATGTCTTTTTATTCAGTTCACAATTTATTTTCACAAGTAGTGTTGTGCAGTGGGAAATATTTACAACATTTTACATCAACTTCATTTAAGACACTGCACTAAATTTCATAAGAATCAGCTGAGTTCTGTGGGAGGTATGACAAAAACCATATTGTGTGTCTGTGTGTATATATATCTATATCTATCTATGCTCTAGTTCTAAAGTCTTGGTGAATCTAAGTTATATTTATCAGTATTTAACACCCAGAATAAAAAATTCAGAGTCTAATATCAGTAAGTAGTTGGAGTCGGAGCTGGAGTCAGAGTCAGACAGTAGAAAGTTAGAGTCTGAGTCAAAAGTTTGCTGTACCAACACCACAGTCCTGGATTTACCAGGACTTTAGAACAGAATCTGCTGACAGAGCTCATTCTACAATATAGGAGGAAACAGATGTTTATGTTCCAGTCAGTGCAGAATAAAAAATTAAATATACGTATGTAGTATTGATGGATTCACAGTCTGCACATTAACGGTTACCTTTGCAACTTTAGAAATATAACTGGGTATTATCCTGACACTGTCAGTGACCGATTTTCCTTGCCAGCTTGGTATTTTTGCAGGCGGGAGGGGGGGGGGGGGGTGGAGGGGGAAGAACCCTTCCATCCATCCAGTGGAGTGCTGCTCAATAGAAGCTGTTTACTAAAATCCTAAATCTGCTTGGTAGCAACTGTAACACCTAACATCGATCTGTTGGCACACAGACCTATGGTGCTTTGTGTGTCTAAATGCACTGGAAACGAGCCTCTTACTCTCCTTCTTAAACATGTATATCCCATCACTGTAAAATGTTTATGTGCCCGAAACATAGAAACATGCTGGCAGATAAAGGCCAAATGGCCCATCTAGTCTGCCCATCCGCAGTAACCATTATCTCTTTCTCTCTCCGAGAGATCCCACGTGCCTATCCTAGGCCCTTTTGAATTCAGACACAGTCTCTATTTCTACCACCTCTTCTGGGAGACTGTCTCATGCATCTACTACCCTTTCTATAAAAAAAGTATTTCTTTAGATTACTCTGCAGCCTATCACCTCTTAACTTCAGCCTATGCCCTCTCATTGCAGAGTTTCCTTTCACATGAAAGAGACTCGACTTATTAGCATTTACATTACGTAGGTATTTAAACGTCTCTATCATATCTCCCCTCTACCGCCTTTCCTCCAAAGTATACAGATTGAGATCTTTAAGTCTGTCTCCACATACCATTTCAGTAGCCTTCCTCTGGACCGACTCCATCCTTTTTATATCTTTTTGAAGGTGCGGCCTCCAGAATTGTACACAATATTCTAAATAAGGTCTCATCAAAGTCTTATACAGGGCATCAATACCTCCTTTATCCTACTAGCCATACCTCTCCCTATGCAACCTAGCATCCTTCTAGCTTTTGCCGTCACCTTTTGGCCATCTTAAAATCTTCACATCCAATCACACCCAAGTCCCACTCTTCTGTCGTGCACATAAGTTCTTCACCCCCTAAACTGTATCATTCCCTCAAGTTTTTGCAGCTCAAATGCATGACCTTGCATTTCTTAGTATTAAATTTTAGCTGCCAAATTTCAGACCATTCTTCAAGCTTTGCCAGGTCTTTTTTCATGTTATTCACACCATCCAGCATGTCTACTCTATTGCAGATTTTGGTATCATCCACAGAGGCAAATCTTACCCAACAACCGTTCAGCAATATCGTTTATAAAAATGTATATCCCATCACTATAAAATGTTTATGTGCCCATTAATGTCCATATCAAATACAAATAGAATTTGTAAAATGAGGGTCTACATTTTTAAGGTGAGCTAATGCACCAGTAGTTCTATAAAGTGGATGCCAACATTTATGCACTAATTACATGCATACATGATTAGAATAATAGAATTTACTTGGCGATGTATGCACTAAATGGAAGTTTAGGTTTCTACCTTCGATAATAGTCCCTGTAGGATTCCATACGCTAGGTGTTCAATCCCAACCTGCAATCCGGGAGTTGCAGAAATCCAAACTCTTTTCTGAGCACATACTCCACCCCCTTAGCCTGAGAGCTAACATATCCAGTTAAGTCCCAAAGCCAAATAACAAACCTGAACAAATCCATGACAAAGGGGTATAGGGGAAGATCCCCAGCAACACAAAGAAAGTCTGAACTGGTCTGCTCTGCAAAACATGAAACAAGGAATAAACATGCACAAAGACAATCCAGCCCAACATTGAGGAATGTTATGCCCATGGCTGGCGAGGGCATGGCAAGTAGTCACTTTGGCTATTAGGTGTGAATCTTCATGTCTGCTTGCTTTTTAGCTGCAGTTCTTGCCTTACATCTGTGCCAGACAATTAGGCAGCCTTACAACTTACTTTCATGAGAGCTTGTGTCATATCTCTCATACTGTTTCGTGTCTTGCCGAGAAAGAGTTCTCATGTTATAAGGGAGGGTTCGAGCAGTAGTTAACATTACATCTGTGAGAGTTAGGAGATAAGGGAGACACCTGTTGTTACTGCAGAAGCAGCAGTGTCTGTGAGAAAGAGACAGCCTGGTAAAATTCAGCACTTTCTGTGCTATATAAGACTGAGAGTCACATCTTAGAATTTGAATTCAGCCATGGCCCTGGGAACTAGGTACTGTACCGACCTATTGATCGCTCGAATTCCCGATCAGGATCAGGCGGAATGTGGCAGACATAGTGAAGTACAGTGGAACCTTGGTTTACAAGCACAATTCATTCCAGAAGTATGCTCGGAAACCAAATTGCTCGTATATCAAAGCGAGTTTCCCCACAGGAAGTAAGGGAAACTCGCTTTGATTCGTTCCACCTCCTCCTCCCCCCCCCGAGGCTACCGGCAGTGTGCCATCCCCTCCCCCTTGAGGCCACCGACACTGCTCCTTACCCCCTCCCCCCGGCAATCCGGCATTCCCCTTGCAAACCGGCATCCTCCCCCCTGCTCGCGTCGCTCCCCCTTTCTTGAGATAAGAAGAACAGAACTGAACGCAATACTCTAGGTGAGGTCGCATCATGGAGCGATACAGAGGCATTATAACTTTCTTAGTCTTGTTAACCATCCCTTTTTAAAATAATTCCTAGCATCTTGTTTGCTTTTTCAGCCGCTGCTGCACATTGGGTGGAAAGTTTCATTGTCGGCAATTCTTATGGTCTTATGACACATAAGAACATAAGAATAGCCTTACTGGGTCAGAACAAAGGTCTATCAAGCCCAGTAGTCCATTCTCACGGTGGCCAATCCAGGTCAATAGGTTCCTGGCCATAACCCAGAGTAGCAACATTCCACTGGGTAAAGGTATGAAAAGAGGACCAAGGAGCCACCCTGCAAATTTCATCAAAATGAATCATGCAAGACTCCGCCCATGAAGCAGCCACACTTCCAGTCGAGTGGGCTTTAAGCAAAATCGGGGACTGCCTGCTGGGGGTGATGGAAGTTGCGGAAATGGCCATTTGAATCCATCAATCGAGGACTTGGACGCTGGCTGACCATGGCAAGCCACAGCAGTCAGGATAAAAAAGGTGATCAGACAGCTTGAAAGCATTAGTCCTCCCCAAATAGTGGAGCAAAACTCTATGGACATCCAATTTGCGTAAGATATGATCTTTGCGCTCCGAACCTGTGGAAGGAAACGCAGGCAAACAAAACCTCCCAGTAGACATCTTTGGCAGAAAAGAAGGTACAGTGTGGAGAACAACTCCTCATCCGTAAAACGGAGAAAAGGTTTCCTGCATGAAAGTGCCTGAAGCTCTGACACACACCGTGCTGAGACTACGGTGACCAGAAAGACAGTTTTGATCGTTAGCTCTAGAAGAGAAGCATCTTTCAGTGGTTTGAATGGGGTCTCTCCAAGGCCCTGCAGAATGATGGTAAGATTTAAGGGAGGTCGCAAACCAAGTGCCCCTCTCATAAACCTGGCCCATCTGGATGAGCAGGAAGTGAACTAGCACCTCTGCGTGTTCTAAACCATGAAAGGCCTGCAACCTGAACTGTAAGAGAGGCCACCGCTAAACCTTTTTCTAGGCCCTCCTGAAGAAAAGCCAGGACCACCGAAAGGCGAGCTCACTCAGGCTCCACCTGATCCAAAGCACACCACCATTTTAAAGCCTGACAGGCTATGGCAGAAGAAAAGCCATAGAAGATGATTTCTTCAAGTGCAAAAGAGTCAAAGTAACTACAGCCGAATAACCGCATTTCATCAAGGCTAAGTGCTCAAGAGCCAACCGTAAGACCAAAGCACTTTTCTCCATGAGCACCACCCCTGACTGAGAAGAAAGCAATGAAGAAGGAGCCAGAGAATCCCATCCCGCTGAAGACGGACTAGATCCGCATACCATGGGCGACGAGGACAGACCGCAACTACTAGAATTGCCATGCTATCCAGCAGATAACCCGATCAACCAGAGACCACGGAGGGAAACATACAGGAGCTTATAACCCAGCCAGGGCTGAACCAAGGCATCCAGCCCTAGGCTTCCGCGCTGTTCATCGACTGAAAAAGTGCCTGGCCTTTGAGTTCTCTGCTGAAGACATCAAGTCCATCTGGGGCCGATCCCAGTGCTGTATGATCAGATGGAACGCCTTCTGTGAGATGAACCATTCTCCCGGGCCCAGGAGCTGTCGACTGTGAAGTCTGCCTGAACGTTGTCAACTCCAACCACATGGGCCACTGAGAAAGACTGAAGATTTGCTTCCGCCCAGCGAAGCAGCAGACGAGTCTCCTGGCCCTTGAAAAAAACAAGAAAAAAAACAGAGCAACTGCAAAAGACTTCTGCAAGGATTGCTTGCAGAAACTGTAACTGGATATGTTTTCTAGCTCTCAGGCTAAGAGGGTGTAACATGTACTCAGAAAAGTGTTTGGATTTCTGCAACTCACAGATTGCGGATTGGGATTGAACACCTAACATATGGAATCTGGAAGGGACATAACAGAATTCCCACTTAAGCACTATTCTTTAAATACATGCATGTTTTATATGACACAAATTTTACAGGTAGGCATACACATAGATGGAGTCTATTTTTTATTTATTTTATTTATTTATTCAACTTTTTCTATACCGTTCTCCCAGTGGAGCTCAGAACGGTTTATATGCATTTATTCAGGTACTCAAGCAGTTTTCTAAGCAGAGCATGGGAAGAACTCACATGTGTGAACATATCTCCAGCATTTGGGCACAAGAACTTACACCAGCAATATGGCGGACATTAAATATTCACAACTAAGTTATTAAGTGCACATTTTACCTGTTACACTAGTTTTCTATAAAGGAAAGCAGGAATTGTATTCCTTTATAGAATGGCTACATATAAATAAGAGAGTCTGCCCTACTGGGTCAGACCAATGGTCCATCTAGCCCAATACAGTCAAACCTCGGTTTGTGAGTACCGCAGTTTGCGAGTGTTTTGCATGAGGAACAAAACATTTACACAAATCGTAACTCGCAAACCGAGCGTTGACTCGATTTGCAAGTTCCCCTGCCTGTGAACCAGCATTGTCTCCCCCCCCTCGCCCGCGAACGACCGCCCGCCCGCACTGAAGCCTTACCCCCATCTGGCACCAGCACACAGCACCAACCCACAGGAGGTGCCAGTGCGAATGCTCAAAGCCTTCTGGCTCTCGTTCTCTCCAAGAATCACGGGGGGGGGGGGGGTGTTTGCGAGGGGGGATGTGGAAGCGCACCAGTAGACTCGGGGGTGGGAGGGTCTAGCAGCAACTGTGGCCGCGGTGGGGGGGGGGGTGTTGAGGTGGAACCCATCAAGCGAGTTTCCCTTACTTCCTATGGGGAAACTCGCTTTGATATACAAGTAATTTGGAATGAATTATGCTCGTAAACCAAGGTTCCACTGTATTTTGATTCTAACAGTGACTAGTCCATATTGGTGCTTATTATATAATTATCCCCCAAAATACACAGTAATGAATGCACATCCCAAGTAAATTCTTATTTTGTGCTGCATCCAACCCCCTAGTATCTTTCACAGAACTATTAATATCTAATGAACAAGGTCATGCCATTGTGTGTATTAAAAATAACTCCTTGAAATTTGAAAGTGGGCGTTCCCATTCAAGAAATGTTACATGTTTCAAGTTTCATGTTTCAAGTTTCAGCATCTTTTAGCTTGAGATAAGCATGTCAAGGAGCACATACCTTTCCAAATTTGTGTTTAAGTGGAAGACCTGCCTTCTGAAATGCTGAAATAATATCTGGTGTGTAGTCCCGTATAAATATCCCCAAATCAACATCCCTGCCATAGGGAATAATATTGCACTGTCTATACCAACCTAAAAAGAAAAAACAAGAAAAAACACATACTCACAAACAAATACCTGAATAAATCCATTTAAACCATTCTGAGCTCCTCTGGGAGAATGGTCTAGAAAATTGAATGAATGAATGAATAAATAAATTCAGCTGATGATAATTATCTATTTACTCGTAGAACTGGCAAACTTTAAGTCTCCTGTCCAATGACCAGTATTAGCTTCAAGTCAATTCCTTTTTACCAAAGGCTTCATCAGAGACATATGAAAATAGTGTACAGCTTGGGAAACATTTATTTAAATTTTACATCTTGAGTGAAAAGGTATGGTAGCCATGTTAGTTCACTCTTCCAGGTAATATGTAGAAATAAAACAAAAACAAAGGAAAAAAATACCTTTTTATTGGACTAACTTAATGTAGTTTATGATTCGCTTTCAAAGGTAATCTGAGGAAGAAGGGGATACCTTTAAAAGCTAATCATAAACTATGTTAAGTTAGTCCATTAAAAAAGGTATTTTTTTCCTTTATGTTTTTGGCACTCTCTAAAGTTGAAAGGGGATAGATTCCATACAAACGTAAGGAAGTTTCTTCTTCACCCAGAGAGTGGTAGAAAACTGGAACGTTCTTCTGGAGTCTGTCATAGGGGAAAACACCCTCCAGAGATTCAAGACAAAGTTAGACAAGTTCCTGCTGAACCAGAACGTATGCAGATAGGGCTAGTCTCAGTTAGGGCACTCGTCTTTGACCTAAGGGCCGCCGTGTGAGCAAACTGCTGGGCACGATGGACCACTGGTCTGACCCAGCAGCGGCAATTCTTCTGTTCTTATGTTACCTTTAAATTTTACAAAACAACCTTCTAAAGAAAAATTACAAGAAATCAATGTTATCAAATATTTCAAAAAGAAATTGATTTATAGCCCACATTATAAGGGGAAGGGAGATCTTGGGAGTCATTTTTATCTTCGCACTGCTTACCCGACAATAATGCTTGGTTTGGGCTGAAATCATGTGTACCACAGAAATATGCAACTGAAGGCCAATTATTTCTGTTCTTCAAGAGTTTATGCAACACTAATACTGAATCCACTCTAAACTGGGGAGCACTTTATAATAGTGATCATCAACGACAATCATCTTGCATAAGCCCAACCAAACAGCATTTTACTAATACTGCACTGAATCAAGTTGGGTAATCGCCAATATATCAGTAAAATGTTCACTGCCAAAGGCATTATTGTTTTCAGAAAAGAAACATTAGGCCCCCTCCATTCTAAGGTAGATTCCTGCCTGTGTCTCCATACTGTCCATGCTACACTATTTCAGTCATCAGTGTGTATCTGAAGAGGAATGATCATCAGAACATTAGGGAAGATTAGGTACTAATCTCGATAATCTTTTTTCTGTTAACACAGCATACAAGTCCTGACAAGTGGGTTGAATCCCCCAAATTGCGAGCTGTTGCAGAAGGAATCAATACTTTTTCTTCAGCTCTGCATCCTTCCTCACTGGACTATCCTGCCTCTCTTCACTTTGTACCGAAGCATTCGACAATTACTACAATAGGAAACAAAAATTATTTGTCAGTTGAGATAACAGAGGAGAATTCTCCTCACATCCAGTATCTTCAACAGTTTGTCCTGTTTCTTTGAACCTGTGGGTTGAAATACCAGCAGGCAAACCCTCTTGATTAATGTGAAAAGCTGAAACTACTTTCGGCAAGAAGGAAGGAACCATGCACAGGAAAACACCAGTTTCTGTCATCTTAAGGAATGGCTTTCAGCATGAAAACACCTGCAACTTGAGACTCGCCTTGCTGAAGGTATAGCCATTATAAAGACTGTTTTGACCATCAGATCCATCACAGGCACGTCTTGTAAAGGATCATACGGAGTACTTCTGAGACCCTGAAACACAGTGTTAAGATTCCATGATGGAAAAGGTTCATATACCAGAAAATGCAGTCTGAATACCCCATTCAAGAATCTGGATATATTTGGATGAGAAGCCAGAGTGCCCTTTTCCAATTTGGCTCTAAAAGTGAAAGGGCAACTAACTGAGCCTTGAGAGACACCACTGCTAGACCCTTTTCGAGTCCAGCCTGCAGAAATGATAGGATTGTCGAAATTGGAGCCCTGTAGGGTTCCACATTGTCCTTAGTACACCAAAGCTGAAATGTCTTCCAGGTCTTAGCATATGCAGCAACCATCACCGGCTTCTTAGCTCTAAGGAGAATAGCAATAAGTTTCCAAGTTTTATTCAGCAAAGAATGCAAAGACGAATTGCTTCTACAGTCGAAGAGTTGAACCTGGAAGCGCAGGGTTGGACATGTTGGTTTAGCCCTGGCTGGAAGAGAGGCTTCTCTATGTGTTTCCACTATGGTACATGGTGGGCTGGGTCATCCGCAGAATCATGAGTCACCTGGACTTATGATCTTGTAGCCCCAGACTTGCTTCGCCTGCCCTGATGTGCAGATTTAGTGCATCTCCATACAAGATACATCAAACTATTGGTTGACAATAGGCTCCTCATTTAGGGACCAATTCCCATGGAGAACCCAGAGCACTTTGGTCTTATGGCATGGCTCATAAGTGCACGGCCTTAACCTGTAAAGGTTATTTGGAAGTAGTAATTTTGACTTTTCTTTGTACAAAAAGCCGTTGACATTTGTGGCTTACACTAATGCCTGCAAGGCATTCCAGATCTTGTGTGCCAAAGATCAGGTAGAGTCTTTCAAGGTGCCAATTCCTGTGATTCTGGTGTTTCTGCAAGTTGGACTATAAAAGGCCTAGTGGTGGTGTGTCTCAAAGTTCAGGTGGCAGGTCTCTCATGCTTCTGAGCTCAAGGAGGAAAGCTATCGCTGGCATCTCATCCAGATATGACCTAGATTTTGAAGAGGCTACTCAGGTTGCAGCCACTGTTGCGCCAGCCTTTTCCATCCTGGAATCTTAATATCATCTTGAAGGGCCTTTCTAAGCCTGTGCATGAGCCTCTCCAAGAGGCGTCCCTTCTAGATCTCACAGTGAAGATGGTATTTCTGGTGGCAATAATCTCAGTGAGATGGATCTCGGAGTTTCAGTTGTGTCAGCCTTAGCAAAATAAGATATTGCAGAGGTTGGATGTATGGAGAGTTTTACTCCAGTATCTGGAAAGGATCAATGACTCTCAACTTTATAGCCATCTTTTTGCTCTAACCAGTCAGTTATGATGAGGCAGATCAGACTCCAAGGCTTCTATCGCCAGATGGATTCAAATGGCAATTTTGTTGACGTACACTGGCTGTGGCAAACAGCTGCCTATTTCTCTCAAAGCTCATTTAACTAGAAGTGTGGTGTCTTCATGGGCAGAGTCTATACAGCCTGCCTTATGGGTTCTACAATTTGCCTGCTTTCTGCCTCAGACAACTCTATACTCTGGAACTGGAGTTTTTTTCCTGTCAGTTGGATGAACATGTATGAATAATTACTAATAAAGTACGAAGTTTGTTAAGCATTGGAGCTCCTTATGTGTTAGTGCTAGTTGCACACAACAGATTGGTTCATTGATGTTGCAAATTCATTCTAATTAGTGTTCTTTTTTCATGAGTTACTGAGCAGAACAGAAATGTATGTTCTCTCTGGGGAACTTCCCCGTGCCCCTCCTCTTTTCTTCTGTTACAGTGAATATTGATTGCCTTGGTATGAACTGAAGAGGGCGCTATACTCCAGAGGTAAATGAGGAGATGAAAGATGTGATTGACATCCTTCTGCAAGCAGTTCATGAGCACGGATTGATCAGCTAACATACAGATCGGGAAATCCAAGATGGCCACCGCAGCAGCATTTTGGTTCCAAAACGTCTTAACTAAATGTGGAAGCCTTATTATAGAATTGCCCTTTAAATGCTTTACAGTTGCTCAACATATGCACTGCCTTTGAATTTAAGGTACTGCTATAGCGAATAGGAAGATAGTACTTTGATTATTTTCTGCCATTTTGAACAGTAAGATTTTCACGTGGAACTGTTTGCAATCCATTTCATGATTCTTGTAAATAAGAACATATTTCATGGCAGAACTGTAATAAGGTTGTTTTGCCTGATGCTACTCTCCTTTAGCTGAAGGTCCTCTTACTTATTTGTAATAACTGCTGCTACGTCTGTAATTTTGTTTGAGCTTTTTCTGATATTAGTTTTTGGTTAGTTTGCTCATGGGTACATTGGATCCTACAGATATCTATGCAAATTAGAGTACAGTACTCTGTTTTGGGCTTACTTTGTGGAATATCATATCCGTGGATATTTGGATGTTTGCAAGATATATTTAACTTCATAAAGAAGTTAAAATAATTTCTTTTTGAAAAAGCTTATACTACTTTATTTTATATGTTGTCAATTAGGGAGAAGTTATCAACATGGGTTACCATTAAACATACTGTATATTATTTCACTGTTAACCCCAGTTATTAGTAACTACATCTCATTGCATAAAATGTGACCTGTGCTAAAACAGCATGTTAGTGGTAACTCGTGCTGTCTTAGCAGCAGCCCACGTTGATAAAAGACAATTAAAAGGAGCAGGTTCTTACTTTACAAAGATACATAGAGTATGACGGCAGAAAAGGGCCGGCGGCCCAACAAGTCTGCCCACTCAAGAACCCTCCCTCCCTCGAGAATCCATCTTTTAAGCATTCCTCTGGAGCGACCCCACCTGTCTGTCCCATCATCCCTTGAAGTCGAGCGTGGCCTCAATTACCTGACGTGGAAGACTATTCCATCGATCAATTACACTTTCGGTGAAGAAGTATTTCCTGGTGTCACCATGAAATCTTTCCCCCCTGAGTTTTAGCCAATGCCCTCTTGTCGCTGTGGGACCTATAAGAAAAAAGATTTCTTCCTTCACCTCAATGCGGCCCGTGATGTATTTGAATGTTTCTATCATATCCCACCTTCTTCGAGACAATATAAGCGCAGCCTGCTCGAACATTCTTCATATGGGAGATCTTTAAGTCCTGAGACCATCCTAGTGGCCATTCGCTGAATCGACTCCATTCTCTTCACATCCTTTTGATAATGTGGCCTCCAAAACTGAACACAGTACTCCAGGTGAGGTCTCACCATGGATCTGTATAACGGCAGTATAACTTCAGGCTTTCGGCTAATAAAGCTCCTTCTGATGCAACCCAGCATTTGTCTAGCCTTTGCTAAACTTTCTCCACCTGATTGGCAGCTTTCATATCTTCCCGGATGATTACTCCCAAGTCCCGTTCTGCTACAGTTCTTGTTAGGTTTTCACCATTCAGTGTGTATGTTCTGCATGGATTTCCGATACCAAGGTGCATTACCTTACACTTTTTGGCATTAAAATTCAGTTGCCAAGTACTGGACCATTGTTCCAGTAAAAGCAGTAGGTCCTGCTCCATAGTGTCGGGCATAGTTGCGCTGTCGGGTTCTGTTGCGCTGCCCACAATGTTGCATAGTTTAGCGTAATCTTCTGTTAGTCCCTGACGGTGTCAATACGATAGGAATTTTATCTCAACCCAAAAACCACGTCTTGCAGAAACCCACACACTTTTATCCTCTGCTCCTCCTACCTGGCTGAGGAACACAGAGTCCCCTACAGTTCAGTCCAAAAGCAAACGAACACCACTGGAACAAAGCTGACACACACAAATGGGGGCACAGGGAACTTCCCTGCCACACAACAGTATTCTGTTCTGCTCTGCAACATATAAGAAAACAAAAAAGCAACATGAAAAACGGGCAAGAATATGGTAGTAACATGGAATAAACCTGATGCGTGCAACAAGCAATAGCTGGAACAAAGCCAGAAGTAAAGACAGGTACTCACAGGGCCCATCTGCTGGTTGGAAGATACTCAGGCCTGAAAGGAGAAATATCAGAGGCAGAAAAAAATGCAGGCAATACAGAGAAAAACATAGCAGATAGAGGGTGGGCTATATTGACTCCATTGGGGATTAACAGAAAGAAGATTACCAAGGGAAAGAATCTAATTTTCCATTCTTTTACGTTCCCTCCAGAGTCAATACGATAGGTAAAGTACCAAAGCAATAGCAATGTCTAGAGTGGAACAGAAGAGCCTGCCCACAATACCAAGGCCCTAAAAGGGGCGTCAGATCGAGCTGCCACATCTACGCTATAAAACTGTGTACAGGTATGAAGAGCTGACCCAGTGGCTGCTCTACAAATTTCAGCCAGATAAATCACTCAAGACTGCCCATGAAGCAGTGACACCTTGTTGAGTAAGCTTTGAGAGAAAGCAGCAGCTGCTTGCCACAGGCGATGTAAGTCAATGAAATGGCTATGTGGATCTGTCAAGCAATAGAGGCCTTGGACCTTATCTGGAATGGCTAGATAGGACAAACAATGGTCAGAAAGACAAAATTCATTGGTCTTTTCTAAGTAATGGAGTAAGACTCTTCACATGTCCAGTTTTCCCAGAACCTGACCCTTCCACTCTTACCCCGTGGAACGAAAAGCAGGCAGACAAACTTCCTGATTGACATGAAAATCTGAAACCACGTTCAGGGAGGGATCTGTGTGGAGGGAAACCCCCACCTTTGTGAACTGGATAAAGGGCTCTCTGGTAGAGAGAGCCTACAGCTCTGAAATACGCCTTGCTGACACAATTGCCACAAGGAAAACAGTCTTGACCATAAGGTCCAGAAGAGATGCATCCTTGAATGGCCCAAAAGGGGCCTTTCAATTCTTCTTCACCCAGAGAGTGGTAGAAATCTGGAACACTCTTTCAGAGGCTGTTATAGGGGAAAACACCCTCCAGGGATTCAAGACAAAGTTAGACAAGTTCCTGCTGAACCAGAACGTACACAGGTAAGGCTAGACTCAGTTAGGGCACTGGTCTTTGACCTAAGGGCCGCCGTGGGAGCAGACTGCTGGGCACGATGGACCACTGGTCTGACCCAGCAGAGGCAATTCTTATATTCTAACATTATGATTCCACGTAGGGAAAGTCTGTTGTAGGGATGGTTGCAAGTGAAACACCTCCCCCACCCACCGAGAAATCTAGTCACTTTTGGATGAGATGCAAACTGTGTGCTCTAAAACAAGAAAGGCCTGCCACCTGTACCATGAGGGAGGCTACAGCCAGGCCTTTCTCAATATTGGCCTGGAGGAAAGCGAGGACCACAGGGAGCCTGCAATAGCTCCACCTGGTCTCTGGCACACCACTGGACCTCAAAAGAGTGGCAACAACTACATCAGAGTAGCCCCTCTGAATCAAGGTCCTGTGCTCAAGAATTATGTCACAAGACCGAAGTGTTAGGAGTTCTCCATGGGAACTGGTCCTTGACTGAGCAGCCATGATGAAGAAGGAGCTTGATCTTGTTGTCTCACTGAAGACGACCAGATCTGCATACCATGGCTGGTGAGGCCAATCCAGAGCCACTAGGATCACCCAACCTGGATGAATTGCTATCTTGCGATGACTTTGGCCCACAAACAGCCACAGTGGAAAGATGTAAATGAGGTCCTGAGTTGGCCAGAGCTGAACCAATGTGTCTGGCACTAAGCTTCCTGGTTCTGTTCTGCAACTGAAGAAGTCCCCGACTTTCGAATTCTTGGCTGAAGCCATCAAGTCTATTGCTGGATTACTCCAATGCTGCACAATGAGACGAAATGCTGTCTATGAAAGAGACTACTCTCCTGGATCCAGGACTTGGCGACTGAGAAAGTCGGCTTGCACATTTTCCACTCTGGCCACATATGCTGCAGAGAGAGCCTGAAGGTGTAGCTCCGCTCACCGAAACATCAGAGCCTCCCAATGCAAGTGAGCACTCCTGATGCCTTCCTGTTGATTCATGTACGCCACCGCCATGGCATTGTTGGAAAACACTCTTATCACTTTTCCTTCCAGGGTGTTTTGAAGAGCTCATTACACCAAGCATATGGCTCGAAGCTCTAGACCAGCGGTCTCTTGCAGCCTGCCAGTTACTATTTTGAGACCCTCAGTATGTTTATCATAATCACAAAAGTAAAATAAAACAGTTTCTTGATCATATGTCTCTTTAGCTAAAAATTACAATATTATTAAGACTTTGCAAAAAGGAAAGATTTATAAACTATAAAGAGTTTTATCTGAAGGGAATAGACCAAACAGTTTGGTGCCGTAACTTGGATCTATCTCTGAGGATATCAAAGAATTCAGGTAAGACCATGGTCTGTAGGGGTTTTTTTCTGTGTGAGCTGGGTCCGTAAGGTATGCTCGTCACATAAGCTAACAAACTCCAGGGAAAAGCCACACACTGGGATAGCAAACAGCTCCCTCCCAAAATGATGCTAGTGAGGTGTCCCCAGTTGTGTTTTGAGTAGCTGCCCAAAACCTGGTACTGGGTGGGATTTGCCCATTTCCTAGACCCACACTGCCTCCACAATCCTAGGAGGACCCGGAGGAGGCAAAGCCTGAAGCTCCTGCTCCCTCCCCTTGCATGCAGTACATGGACGCTCTTCTGCCAGTATTCTGGCACAATCCACACGAGTTCATCTGAACAGAGGTGGAGGTGTCCATCCCTGATGATTTTTTGCAAAATCAAGGGGTTATGAGGCAGAAAAAAAGAAGTTGAAAAGGACTGCGACCAAAGCCTCCACCACCTCGGAACCTTGCCATGCGAACTGGGGCAGGAAAACGCAGCCTGTGCCTTGACACCCCGAGGTTCTTACTCAGGGTGCATACAGCCTGCACTTAAACCTCTGACAAGGTTAGAAGGCAAGCTCACTCCCATAGAAAGGACCCTGAGTTTTAATGGCGGCACTTAGCAGGTTGGCTCCACAGGCCCACCAAAGCTTGCTCTGTGAAGCTGCAGTCTGGCTCTGTGGAAACTGCTTCCTTTCCCAAGCAGAGAACCCCTGCAAAAGGGGTCTCAAGGCATCAAAGCCACTTAGATAAAGACGAACTTAAGGAAAAAAATAAGAAAAGGAAGTTGAGCAGATCAGAAGCATTTCTGCAGGGTTCACTTGCAGAAATAAAAACTATAGGGGGCTCTGTGTTCCTCAGCCTAGTGGGAGAAGCAGAGGAAAAATAAAAAGAAGTGTGTGGTTTTCTGCAAGACCCGGTTCGCGAGCTGAGATAAAACACCTATGGTATTGACTCCAGAGGGGACGTAACAGAATATGTTGTGACAGGGAAGCTCCTGTCACTGTTAAAAGACTGCTAGCCCAGTCAAAAGTACAGCCCTTAAACCTGCAATCCCTAAGATAAAGCCTACACATCCTACTAAAAGCACTAGTTTAGTACCGCAAGGAAGAAGGAAGAAAAGGCAGGTGATGTCACAGCCAGGAATTCAGGCAGGGAGGGCACAGAAAACAGTCTATCCCCTATTATTCCTTTCCCAGAGCTATGGAGAAATATAAGATCAATCCAGAAGGGGATGGAGTTAGCCAACGAGCTCTGCATTCACATAAACTTCAAGCAGGAGGACTGCAAGTGAATAAATTATCTTCAGCTGACTCTAACAAGGGGAGCAGAATGCAGCCCACTGAAAGCAGCCCAATGCTCTCTGCAAACCACCAGGAACGTATGATTGCCCCAGGCCAACAAGCAGGGAGAAGAATCCAGCAGCCAGCTAGGTACTGCGAATTCCCAGGGGAGCCTGAGGGAGTAGGGCTAGGGGTTCTTTCAGATGGAGAAGCACCTGGCCAGGAAACTTTCCCAAACACCCAGAGGTGGAGAGTGAAGCAGGGGAATTTATGGAGACAGAAAACGACTATAGCCCCAGTGACACAGGGTGGGGATGGTGCAGTGAGGCTGAAGCAGAGTTAAGTGTGCCAGAGGAATGTATGGAAACCTGATTCATAAGTTATAAGCTGTGTCATTCCTCCTTCATTTAAGTGTGCCAGAGGAATGTATGGAAACCTGATTCATAAGTTATAAGCTGTGTCATTCCTCCTTCTAAAGTAAAGACTGCACAGAAAAGCCTGTGCTTAATTAATGCCATGAAAGCAGAGGGCAGCAGAGTCTGTCCATTTGAACCAGGCTTAAAAGCCTTATTAGCAAGTAAGGTCCCTAGGTAACTAGAGCTCTAGGACGGTAGTAGCATTTGGGAGGGCCTGAACACCTGGATAAAAAAGGGTGGCTTGCTTCCACACAGCCTGCACAGCAGGGCTGTGAAAGTCCTAAGAGGGACAAAAGTGCTAACAATAAAAGCTGAGCAAAGAAGGTTTTTTTACACTATTGCTTGGAGAAGTGTTGGCCTCAGCAGTGCTGGCAAGGACTGTGGCTTGTAGAAGCCAGCAGCCCTAAGAAGGGCAATCTGAGATTCTGAGAGATTGAGGAGTCCTATTTTTGATTTTCCTTTTGCTTAGAAAGTGGCGACAAGGACTGTCCTGTCCCTGGACTAGATTTCATACAACAGACACTGGAATTATGTACTGTGAACTGTGTGACTAGAGACTGTGAAAGGCAATTCTTTTGAGTTGGATAATTTTTCTTTTGCCTTATAATAAACCCGGTGAAGTTTGGATTGAAAGAAATCCAGTGTCCAGGTTTTTCTTACACCAGCCATATAAAAGGCGCACTGAAAATCTTACCTGTGGTCCGAGCCGGGGTTTCCCACTTACCTGGGGCCTGGTCCGGCCACAATGTACATTGCTATTTTACCACCAGGGACTTCAGATTGGTAGGTTATAAATGCGCTTTAATACATATATATAAATCACTTAAATGGCACATTCATTTTTTTAAAAAACAAGATGATAAAATGCATGTACATTACCAAGACATGTTCCACTACTAAGCCAGAATCTGACTCCCAGACTGTTCAACGTCAATGTTGCCAGACGCAGTAATGCCTTTGCTTTCCTCCGGAACTCCACTGTATCCTGGGAAGTGTTGTCAGGGTATAGCTAAATGACCAAGTGTGATTAGATTACTTTTATTTGCACAAGGATAAGACTTACAGGAATTACCTACATCACTCATACAGCCTCTCTCATTTTAGAAATTAGTTATGAGCATTATAAGGGACACTCAAAAGGTCCTCTTTGGCTCAGTTTTATTTCAATTTTGTGCCTCTTTAAATGCTTCATGGTATTAAAGTACCACAATTTGATTGCCAATGAGCTACCTATACATTTCCAAACATGCATTTATATTATGTAGGGCAGCATCAATTAAAAAAAACCTATAGAAAGCATCTGCATCTCGGTACTTTCAGTTGCTAAGACACTACTCTGGAATTAAACTGCAGTGGCATGATAAACCACCTTTGGTCCGTGGCTGATGTCAGAGTGAGTAGTATGGGAAAACTGCTTTTAGTGACATCTTAAAGGCCAGTAGTGATTACACCCACTCAACCTGTGCAGCAGCAGCAGCATTACAAATTATCTTATCAAATTTAATTAATCACAACATTCAACAATTACCTAGAGTTCTTGGAAAGAGAAAACCTAAAATTGTAAATAAGAGAAATATTAAATGCAGTGTTTGTACTTACCCTTCACTATCAAGGGTCTCCACACAGATGAATCCTGTGTATATCATATCACGAGCAGAATCACCCACCCCTCCCCAGCAAAATGTATACCCTTCATATACACTCATTGTTTTAGTTTAAAATTCATCTCAACTGAAGAACAAACTCCTCATGTATGGTAAATTTGCAATGATTTTTCAGTCCAACAAGACTCTGACGTAACATTTACACGTACCACACACCCTTAACCTGAATCTTCCAGATTAGCACTGACCTGAGAGAAAGCACGAGCCTCTCTGTAGCGGCATTCAAGAAATCTTGCATGAGACACCTCCTCCAGAAACTGCGGCACATCTTTGGGAATCTGAGTTTTCAATCCATCAATAGAAACAAGCACAAATTCTGACCTGGATGCAGGAAAACCATGAATACCCTTGTTAAGTAGGCAGCTGTGTCTCTGAAGTAGGCAAAAAAATCACCTACTGACTAACCAATATGCTCAAATGCACCACCAAAGTGCCAGCATGTGAATTCATGCATTACCTGTTTGATACAAATCAAAATCAGCAGAAATATCTAGAAAAACACTGTTCCAATTTGATCAAAACATTTAAATCACTTTCCCCACACTAAGCTATAAGATCAGGGTCAAAAGGATTTGGTTTTCTGCAGGATCAAGCAACATTAAATCATTTATGGAGATGTTTTAAGGCAGCAGTCTCCAATTCCCAAAATGATAGAACATTTGGCTTTGGTTAACAAGGAATAAAAAGAAAGTCACACTGTTGTTTCTAGCAGAAAAGGACCTATGGTCTCAATACCTGCAATGTCACTGCAGACACTAATTGACTTTTAAAGCAGAGGTTCTTAACCTGGGAGTCCATGAATGGGTTTCAGGGCATCTGTAAGGGTCAGATAAAAATTAACATTTAAATTCACGGGGGGCGCTAGTGAGCTTCAAGAAGAATGGCAGCCTGAATTTGAGCTCCAGCGAAATCAATCAGTAAAATCGAGAACACCCTAACTGGAATTGCTTTAATTGCCTCTTAAAACCTCTACTGTGAGTCACTAGTATATAGTTTGCAACTAAGAATGGCTGTGGCAAACATTCTAAAATTGACCCGCCATCCCCCTCTAAGCAACCCAGCCAGAAATTGGATGAGACTCCGATCACTCTCATAATGGAGGAAGTCCGCGCGATGAGAGATAATAATAACAGTTTATATACCGCAATACCGTTAAGTTCTATGCGGTTTACAATAGATTAAGCGAGGTACAAATTGATCTGCTTTCTGAGACTAAAACAGATATTGAAGCTATAAAGCAAGATGTTTCTACTATGAAAACGGACCTCCTTCACTTCCATACTAGAGTGGAATCTCTTGAGATTAAACAGAACTCCATGGAAGAAAATGTAAAAGACCTCCAGCGCCATTTTAAGTGCGTGGCTCAATTGGAAAAAGATCTCAACGAAGCTAACAGAGTTCGTAAGAGAAACATCCGCATACTTGGCTTACCGGAGGGACGGGAGGGTCAAAATTTGGTTTCCTTTTTGACCACCATGCTTTCTTCTTTGCTAGAAACCTCTTTCAGCCAACTCTTCAAGATTGAGTCGGCTCATCGTGTATCTGCGCAGTGTTCCCCCAGTGATAGTAATTATGAACCTACTCTGCTTCAATCAAACCATCAAAATTATGCAGAAGGCCAAACTGAAAGCACCCTTAAAATTTGAGGGTCACTCTCTCATGCTCGTTCCAGATTTGAGTAAGGCCTCAGCGCAGTTGCAGAAACAACTGCTGGAATACAGGCCTTGCCTTAAAGAACTTAATATTCTATCTGGTGCAACTTAGGGTGACCCTCCAGAACTGCACGAAAGATTTCACAAACCCAAATCTACTCAGCGAATTTTTGGAGTCCATCTCACCCAGCACAATTGACAACACCTGAAGACTGTTGCAGTTTTCTCTACCCAGATCGTTGAAAATCCTGTGTTCTGTATGCTGGTGAACTTCGATGGCTCATTGCATCAATCAAGACTTTTTGATAATTTTATTTGACTTTATTTGCAGCTTCATACACGACCATGTTATTATTTACTTCAATGCTGACTGTTTACTTTGCTGGAAAATGTTTATGTTGTATATTTTCCCTTTGCTTGTTCATTAGAACCCTTTATCATATTCCATAACTGTTTATATGTAATTTACTATTCTTTACCTACTCAGGTTGATCAGGTTATGTTACAAGTATTTTCCTTTGTTCTTCTATGGTCTCAAGCATTCAATTTATACTTTAATTTCTTGTACTTGCTGTTGTTTCTTGCGATTCTGGGGTCAAGTCTACCATTTCATAATGTTCTACTCTTACCTTCCTACCTCTTAAGGTTCATTTCACCTTTTCTCTAAGTATTGGAGTCTTGCCTGGAATGCTAATTGTATTAGGGAATTAGCTTTATTTACTCCTTAATCCCATGTTGCAGTGGTTAACACTGTGTTTACAATCTAGATCCTTTTTTTTCTCAGGAGCAAGCTGAAGAACTATAGTGTCGGAAGTGTTTGGCCAAGAGTGCTTATAACATTTTCAAGTAGTATCCAGACTCTTTCTTTATAAAATTTTATGTATTGCCAAACTCTGGCACAGCCAAATCTTATACAAACTATACTTAAAATTGACAAGAAAGGAGCTCCAAAAAATTTATAGTAAAGTGCACCTGTTGTGGGTGTGTATACTTTCATAGCATTGTGTCTCCGACATTGGATCTGCGGTTCAGGAGAGGCTAGTGGATGTTTCCTTCCATAGAGACAATCTTTTTTTTGTGGATAAGGTAAAGGAGATAGTGGGATGATACGGTCAAAAGCAGATAATGCCATAGTTTAAAGAAGTTTTGAACAAACTCTTGATTGAAAAGCCCATATGAAAGCCAAAACAGTAAAAACCAGTTGGAACAGATGATCCGGATGAGTAGTCTTTGTTAAGGGCTCCTTTTGTAAAGGTATGCTAGCGTTTTTAGCAAACACACTGGATTAGCGCGCATTAGGCAGTAGCGGCTAGCACGTGCTATTCCATGCATTAAGGCCCTGGTGCACCTTTGTAGGAGCCCTAAAATGCAAATTCTTCATAATAAATTTCAAAGTCTTCAGGAAACTCAATGCAGACTAACACAAGTCCAACAAGACTAAGAATGTTATAACGCCCCTGTATCGCTCCGTGATGCGACCTCATCTGGAGTATTGCATTCAATTCTGGTCACCTTATCTCAAGAAAGATATAGTGGTGCTAGAAAAGGTTCAAAGAAGAGCAACCAAGATGGTAAAGAGGATGTAACTCCTCTCGTATGAGGAAAGACTAGAATGGTTAGGGCTCTTCAGCTTGGAAAAGAGACGGCTGAGGGGAGATATGGTTGAAGTCTACAAAATCCTGAGTGGAGTAGAACAGGTACAAGTGGATCGATTTTTCACTCCATCAAAAATTACAAAGACTAGGAGACACTTGATGAAGTTACAGGGAAATATTTTTAAAACCAATAGGAGGAATTTATTTTCACTCAGAGACTAGTTAAGCTCTGAAACACATTGCCAGAGGATATGGTAAGAGCGGATAGCTTAGCTGGTTTTAAGGGTTTGGACAAGTTCCTGGAGGAAAAATCCATAGTCTGTTATTGAGAAAGACATGGGGGAAGCCACTGCTTGCCTTGTATTGGTAGCATGGAATGTTGCTACTCCTTGGGTTTTGGCCAGGTACTAGTGACCTGGATTGGCCACCGTGAGAATGGGCTACTAAGCTTGATGGATCATTGGTGTGACCCAGTAAGGCTATTCTTATGTTCTTATTAGAGTTGTATTTTATAGTGTGTTCATGCTATTTCAACATGTTTTCTCTACCACATTTCTCTGGTGCTCATTCCTGCTGTTTCTCTTTCTCACTGACCCATTGGTCTTTCTCCCTACGCAATATGTATTTTTTATTGCTCGGGGAGATATTACAATGTGGATGTGCCTTTGTTCTATTGATTTCTGGTATAGTACTTGTTTTTCATATGATTTGCCTACAATATGCCACTCAATTGCAACTCTCTTTAACATGAAAGGTCTAAACAACCCCATCAAAAAGATCAAAATAATCCAATACATCTCTCAATTTCATCCGGATGTGGCCCTAATTCAAGAAACGCATCAGGATGCAACCGAAACAGCCAAATTCACATGCAGTTGGGCTCTCCCTCCTTTCTATTCACCTGCCTCTGACAAAAAGAATGGTGTCATTACTCTTATTTAAAAAAATCACTGAGCTCTGGAACAACCTTACCTCCCCTCTTCGGAACTTGAGCTCTCTCCAAGTTTTCCGCAAACATCTGAAAACCTGGCTTTTCTCAAAAAATGTAAGTCTCCCTCCAACTTAGGAATCAAGGAAACTCTTATATCTTGGCATCCCAAGTCCTCTAAATTTTCTTCACACTTCTACCTCTAACCCTCTGTTGTAGTTCCTTCCTATTTCTCCTACTGTAAACCGCGTCAAGCTCTACAAACGTGGAGATGATGCGGTATACAAACCTAAGGATTAGATTAGATTAGATTAATAACAGTTTTTTTATATACTGCAGGACCATGAAGTTCTATGCAGTTTACAATGATTAAAGAAGTTACAGATAGAGTGGAATCAACAAAGTATAGACTTGGTGATTGACAGTTCTAGAGATCATTTGTTGAGGGCTAGGATTGTATAGGTTGGTTTCCTAAGTATTTCAGGAACAGATGTGTTTTTAGACGTTTTCTGAATTCCCTATAGGTAGTAGGCGCGAGTAATTGTTCTAGGTCTTTACCCCACAGAGCTGCTTGATGTGAGAAAAGATGTTGGTGATGACTTTTAAATTTACAGCGTGTGACCCTGATGGTAGGTGAGAGTAAACATCACACTGCAAAACATCAAGCTGGCTATATTTAATGTGTATGCGCCCAATAGGGATTGTCCTGAATTCTTCCATGGCCTGGCGGACCTAATCACAGCTGGAGGCGCCATCCATTCTATTATCAGTAGTGCTGCCCGATTCAGGAAAAAATATTTTGATTCGATTCAATTTTCCTGCACAATTGGGTGTTTTTTTCCAAACATCCTGGTGAGTTTATTTTATAGCCTCTTCACCCTCTTTGCCCTCTCCTACCCACACTAGTGTAAACAAAATAAACAAACAAAAAAGATTTTTCCTCTCTTTGTTAAATCCTAGCTCAGCTCTGGCAGGATACAAATTTCAAATCTGACACATTATAATCACAAAACAGAAAATAAAATTATTTTTTTCTATCTTTTGTTATCTGGTCATTTTTCAAATCATGTTGTCAAATCAATCTACTGTCTTCGACTACAGACTACAAAACCTTCAAAAAAGAAACCAAAACCCTACTCTTCAAAAAATACATAAAACCTATCTAACACGACCAGTTCCTTCCCAAACTCAACCTACCACACACTCCACCCATATCTAATCTAAAATGTTTCTAATTACCCAACATGTATCTCCTTAACTTCTCGACAATTCTTATGTAATTCTTACAATTCTTATGTAATGTTACAATTCTTGTAATCTCCTGACAACTCTTGTGTAATCCGCCTTGAACCGCAAGGTAATGGTGGAATAGAAAGTCGCTAATGTAATGTAATGTTGGTCCCAGGCTCTGCAACAAACGTCTTCTGATAACTTGCTTGCGAGGGTCTCTTGCCTAGATCCACCATCTCTCCTTTTCTCAACTACCCTGTCATCCAGCATCTCTCCCTCCTTCCCCACCAGCTCTCTTTCTCTTTCTAACTACCTTCCTATCCAGTATCTCTATCCCCCCCATCTCTTGTGTCCAACTTCTCTTCCTTTCTGTTCCTTCCCTTCCTAAATCCCATTGTCCACCATCTCTCTCACTCTCCTGTATTTAGATCCTTATTTCTTCTATCCTTCCCCCATCTCCATGATCTCTCCCAAGTCCATCTCCCCCCTCCACCAAGTTCATTTCTCCCATCTATCTTTTCCCCATCTCTCCTCTAGTCCACTAACTCCCCATCTCTCCTCTCCCTCCATCTACCGTTTTTATTTTTTTATCCAGAGGAATCCCTTATCCTTACCAAGGTTTCTTATCAGAATTTTAGCTGTACAGAGACAAAATTACAAGCTTTTCCATCGAGCTTTAAATATTTAATTGATTATCTTCAGAAAAAAAATTCAAATCCCAATATGCAAAAAGCACCAGCCAATCTGACTTAGGATTTATCAGGGCCAGAAAGTTATATTTTGCAAATTATAAAACAGATTGTGTTACTGGCTGTAATTGCAGTTTTTTGATCTCCAGGGGACTTTGTCTTTCACTGCACTTTATAGTACTATTATATTATTTGATCAGAACAAATTCTCATTGTTTAGCAAATAACAAATAATACGTATCTTGAAAATATTCTGAGACGAGTACTTGGGTATGACGCGAACCCAAGTACTTATCTCAGAATATTTTCAAGATAAGACATGACATGGGTAGACATAAAATTCTGCCTCTGCCCTATCCCCCTTGGCCTCCACAAACTACAAATAGAAATATCTGAGCTGGTGAGGATCCCTAAGCCCCAGCAGTTAAAATCTTCCTCCTGGCTGGACCTCTGGCAGAGACCCTGAACCACTATGGCTGCTGGCCCCACACATGCATGAAAACTAAGCATGCATAGGGTGAGTGCCAGGGGGCTGGTGGTGGCTTAGGGACAGTGTCGCCAGCTGCTCAGGTTGCTAGAGTTTCAGCCAGGAGGAGAACTTCAGCTGATGGGATAGGTTACCAAATGGCCACCAGACTTCAGCTCTGCTAGTTTTTAATTTGCTTGTACCAAACATTTGTATTAGCTATACCTAATGGTTAAAGCAGCAGGCTGAGAACCAGGGAAGCCAGGGTTTAAATACCACTGATGCTCCTTTAGGTCTCGGACAAGTCACTTAACTCTCCATTGCCTCAGATGCAAAGCTTTAAATTATAAGCCCTACAGGGACAGGAAAATACATGCTGTACTTGAATGTACTTGTCTTGAGCTATTAATGGGAAAGGGATGGCGTAAATCCAAATCTAGAATCCAATGCCAGGCATAATGTGAAATAAAGCATAGTTACTTACTTGTAATGGGTGTTATCAGAGGACAGCAGGCAGATATTCTTGCATGTGGGTGACATCTGGTATGGACAGTGCAAAAGTGTACTGTCACTTTAAAAGACTGAAATGTCTCAAGACCACCCATACTGCATATGTGCTGGTGACTTCCCTCAGTTCAGTAAAAAAAAAAATAAGAAGCCAAGTAGGAGAGGTGGGAAGGTTCGGAGAATATTTGCCTGCTGTCCTTAGATAACACCTGTTCTAGGATAAAGCACACTTATCTGTGACAAATAGGCAACATATTCTCACATTTGGGACTCCCTAGCTGTCAGGATCATGTCTTTAAGAATATGTGTTTGGTTTTATCATGAGCCTGGCGAAACCAAAAGGGTCGGAAGTTGGCATCTAAATGAAGAATAAATTTTGTAGAACTGCTTGGCCAAACTAACTATCCCGTCTGGAATAATTCTCCAAACAATAGTGGGATGTAAAAGTGTGAATTGAGGTCCAGGTGGCTGTTTTACAGATGTCCTCAATTAAAGTGGAATGCAAATGAGCTACTGAAGTCACCGTTGCTCAGACTTAAGTGCAGTGACATGACCTTCCAAAGTGCACCCAGCCCGAGCACAGCAAAAGGCGATACAGTCCACTAGCCATGTTGAGATGATTCTCTAGAATCAAATGACAGGAACTGTTGAGTGGAAGTTTTATGAGGTTTGGTTCGATCGAAGTAATAAGCAAGAGCATGTTTACAGTCCAATGTGTAGAGAGCTGCTTCACCAGGATGAGAATGTGGTCTTGGAAAGAAAACAGGAAGAACTATAGACTGATTCATCTGAATTTCAGAGATGACTTTTGGGAGGAATTTGGGATGTGTGCAAAGGACCACTCTATTGTGGAAGAATGTGTATAAAGTAGTTCTGACATCAGTACTTGAAGTTCATTGATGAAGATGAAAGTGGTTCAAAAGAGGATTTCATCAATGTGGAAAGGATAACATTAAAGAACCCAATCAACTGGAAGTGGCTTGATTGGTGGTTGGGTATGAAAAAGGCCTTTCATGAATCTAGAAATTGGAGGATGTGCTGATAATGGCTTTTTATCCAGAGGTGTATGAAAAGCTATAATACAACTGAGGAGTCGTGAGGATGAGATGTCAATAATTCAGCCACGGGTGCACAGTTCAAGGTATGCTTTATTGGTAGTAGAACTCGTTTAGAACGAGCAGAGTGACCATTAGCATTGCTTTGGACACCAGTTTTTCGTCTCTGCTCATTCTAAACATTTACCTGCGCCTAATGCACTATTCATGTAACATAATAACATAGTAGATGACGGCAGATAAAGACACGAATGGTCCATCCAGTCTGCCCAACCCGGTACTGTGCTTGGGTTCCAACTGCCGAAATCTCCGTCAAAACCTACTCCAGCCCATCTACACCCTCCTAGTCATTGAAGCCCTCTCCAGCCCATCCTCCCCCAAACGGCCATATACAGACACAGACTGTACAAGTCTGCCCAGTACTGGCTTTAGTTCAATATTTAATATTATTTTCTGATTTTAGACCATCTGTGTTCATCCCACGCTTCTTTGAACTCAGTCACCGTTTTCCTCTCTACCTTTGAGACTCTTGACAAAGGTATTGATTCCGAAACATTGTCAATGTCGAGTCTTCCCAGTGCTACTACCAATAAAGCGTACTTTAAACTGTATATCCGTGGCTGAATTATTGACATCTCATCCTCACGATCCTCCGTTGTGCTGTGCTTCTGTTGTCATTGAGGCCTTTTTGGGCTCTAGTGAAAAGCTATAATAGCATTGAGATGATCTCTGACTGAAGTTTTGAGACCAGCATTAGAGAGGTGGAGAAGACAGTCCAGAACCGATGGGCATGAACAAGTTATTGGATCTAACAAGTTGAGATTAAACCGGACTGTGAAGCAAGTCCACAAAGCAATAACAGGCTTTCTAAAGGCTTCAATGATGGCTGACACTGATGCAAAAGTTTCTTGCTGTTGAGAGAAAGAGACCACGCTGCGAGAGCTAACAAACATAGACTGGGATAGAGAAAAGAGCCTTTGTTCCTTGTCAGTAATGTTGGGAAGACTTGGAGTGTGATGGGATATTGTACACTGAATTGTAGGAGAAGAGGGAACCATGGCTGATACAGCCACAAAGGTGCTAAGAGAATCACAGTGGCCTGTTTTTGTTATTTTTTGGGGTTTTTTTCAAAATTTTTTATTGAAAAATTGAAAACATACAAACTATATAGCATACCAAAAACTCCAGTACAAACCAAATTGTTGTGACATAACTCTGTGTGACAATGCCAACATATTGCAATAATTAAAACAGTACCAAAAGCTCACCCACCCCACTACCCTCCCCACCCTCCCCTCCAAGGTCCTGGATACAAAATAAAGATGTATACAAAAATAGAAAGCAAAATTTTCAAAACTTAGGAACCAGGAGAAAAAGAAAGAAAAAAAAAAAAATTAGAGATAAAGTAGTCAACCATCCCGCCAAGCCTTCCAATCAATATATGGCTTCCACCGATACAGGAACATACCCAAATTATGACGTTTTATTGCAGTTAATTTGGACATACGAAATACATAATCCAATTATTGACCACTTGTACTTTGGATGGTATCGTTTCCTGACGCCAATGCTAAGCACGCCGCCGTAACCATGCTCGCAAAAATACGGGAAAATTTAGAAGGAACTCCCGGTGGGGTCAAATTCAAAAGTGCACACCCAAAATCTTTAACCATGAGCACTCCACAGATGTCTGATAAAACAGAAAATACCATATTCCAAAAGAGACCCAACCTTTGAACAAGCCCACCAAAAATAGACAAATGTGCCTAAATCCCCACATCAACGCCAACACTCATCTGGGATAGAAGGATTAATCTTATGAAGTCTTTCAGGAGTATAATATTATCGATACAAAATTCTGCACCCATTTTCCACCATATTACTTGCAATAGACGGCTTAAGGAGAGAACGCAGTGTAAATTTCCACTGCTCTGCTGTTAAAGTTCAGTCCAATAACATCTCCCAGGTAAATGTTTAGAATGAGCAGAGACGAAAAACTGGTGTCCAAAGCAATGCTAATGGTCACTCTGCTCGTTCTAAACGAGTTCTACTACCAATAAAGCATACCTTGAACTGTGTACCCGTGGCTGAATTATTGACATCTCATCCTCACGACTCCTCCGTTGTATTATAGCTTTTCATACATCTCCCAATAAGCAAAATATTGCTCTGGGGGTTTATCATGCATAAGAAGCAGCCCATATAGTCTATAAATACAACCCCTCCCACTAGATGCCTCCCACACCCTATCCCAAGCAGTGGAATCTAAAAGAAGATTTGGCAAAGCCTTTCTCCTATGAAAATCCACCACCTAATTATATTGTAATAAATCCGCCCCCTGCAAGCCATATTTCTCCTGCATTTGTGAGGTCAGGACCAAGGCCTCTTCCACCACAAACTGTCCCAAAGTGACCAACCCCCCTGCTTCCCAGATCTTAAAACGAGAATCAGAACGACATGGTAAAAACCCCTCAGCCACCCTCACAGGGGTTTGGGAAAAATACACCCGTCCCGAAAACCATTTCTCCCGAAATAACATCCATACTCGCAAAATAACCCCCAACACCGGGGTGGCCCTTCTAACAATAGCTCTAAGTCTACCCAAATCATACCATGGGACATAACGCAAAGGTATATCACCCAAAAGCCAAGCATCCATTTGTACCCATGTCTTATGAGACTCCTGTTGCCATGCAATAGATACTTGCAGCTGCGCTGCAATATAATAATAATACAAATTGGGAACCACCATCCCTCCCCTGTCCTGCGGTTGAAATAACATTTTACGGCTAACTCGCGGAGGCCGACATCTCCAAATATATGAAAATATAGTACGATGCAATTGCTCAAAAATATGCCCTAGGCAGGAAAATCGGCAAAGCTGTAAAAAAATAAAGAAGACGAGGCAACACCATCATTTTGATCACATTTACCCTACCTAACCAGGAAACAGAAACTCTCTCCCACCTATCCAAATCCTCCCTCACCTGTTGTAATAAGCGGGGATAATTAGCATCATATAGAGAAGTCAAATCCACCGTAAGATGTATACCCAAATACTTCATCCTCCACTAGGAATACCCGCAATATGAGGACACTCTCGCACCCTCTGCGCAAATGGCTCCATAGCTAATGCAAAGAGGAGGGGAGGCAAAGCGCACCCCTGATGAGTACCTCTAGCAAGCTCAAATTCCGCACAGTAAGCACCATTCACCTTAAGGGATGCCAGAGGTTTAACATACAAGGATTTAGTCCACTCCAGAAATTGACCCGATATTCCCATAGTAGATAGCGTCCGGAACAAAAAAAGACCATGAGACCCTATCAAAGGCCTTCTCAGCGTCAATCCCTAAAATCAAAGCAGGGGCCTTCCGAGCCTGGGCAGAGTTAATAATATGAAACACCCTGCGGAGATTATCAAAAGTCTGTCGACACTGAATAAAGCCCGCCTGATCATCCTGTACCAATACTCCCAGATAGCGTTGCAAACGACAGTGGCCTGTTTTTGGTGAAGTTTGAATAAAGTCTTCCCGATTAGAGGTATTGGAGGGAAAGCATGAAGAAACTTGTCCCACCAGTTGAAGAGGAAAGCATCTGACTCCAGACGACTGGAGTGTAAATTCTGGAACAGAAGACTGGAAGCTTGTGAATGTAGGGGGGAAGCAAAGAGATTCACTTCTGGAGTCCCCCAATCCTTGAATATCTGAATTAAAACAGTTGAGTGACCATTCATGAGGTTATCGTTTATTAATCTTGATACGCCTTTGTTGAAATGCAAATTTATGCAGTTTACAATTAAAAATTAATATAAACTGAAAAAGAACGCCACTAAAAATAGGACAGAAACATACAATTATACAAGGTACATATTGTGACCAGTCAGGCTCCGTGCCTGCCATGGTCCCTGTCATTTCCCTAGTGTCCACCGGAGGAGTGAGAGAAAGATCCAGGTGAGACCCATCTCAGCCAAGGCAGGGCGTGGCTCCCCACATGAAAAGCCAGTAGATTTCTCTAGGCTGTTAGAGAGGTTAGGGAGAAGGCACAGGTATCTCCCCAAGGAAGAGGTTTCAGGCTCAAGTGAGGGTAATGCCTTAGACCTGACAGAAGTGGAGGAATCTGGGTCCACTCCAGAGTTTACAGCGCCAGTCCAGGCTATCAAGCAGCACTAAAGGCAGTGCTTTGTGTTTTGAATTGCTGTTGTTGGGACACTTTTGAATAGGACTGTTTTGCTCCTGCTTATTTTGGTGATGTTTTTCTATCTTTTTGCCTCTATGCTTTTAAGCAAAGGGACAGTATCCTTCACTGTACAAAACAGTGATTAAATTAAGCCAAACGCTAGGCAGGAAACTTAGCCTGTTTGTTCCTCTGATTCACTGTTAACAGAACTCCGTGTGGGGACACTAGCTGTTAGCTGTTACTAGAGCAGCCTGTTGATTGCAGGGAGCCTGCATGCTTCTCAGTAACGTATTGAAAATCTATGAGTTTAAAGCTGCTTTGTTTTCTCTGTTAACTACCATCTCAGTTTTGGATTGAGTTCATCTTTAAGAACCAGTATTTGCTGTCTACTGCCTAAATGCTATAAGGCCTTGCTAAAGAACCTGCTTCACAGAAGGGTAAATTGTGCTGTCTCTTTCTCATGGCTACCTGTGCCAGTAGACCAGTTTTGCTGGCTTATTAATCACTGCCATAACTCCCATTCTGCTGCTCAGGAGCAGAAAGCTGCTTATTTTAGCTACTGTAAAATAGTGAAGCATTTAAATGGAATGATTGTATTCTTTTTCCTGCATAAAGCAGGCCTAACATTAGACTCTGGTGAAGAGGACTGTGTATAATTTGCCTACTAAAGTCCAGAGCTGGCAACAGAGTTTAAGTTTGTTTTGAGGAATCTTTTCTTTTAGTTATGTTTCATGCTTGCATTGAAACCTGTCATGGACCATGATTTTGAGTTTATTGGCCAAATAAAGTTTATATTTTTTTTCCTTACGGCCATTCTGACTAAATAATGTTCTTTGAAAGACCAATGAAAGAGAAATTCTAGGCTGTTGCCTAGGGAATAATGGCCTGAGAGGCTCCCCTAGTTCCAGGGGGACCATGCCAGATTTAAGCAATGTGTCACTACCTGACTGCTCGGTACGCTCTTTGGGGCACAGGTGTGACAGTATGTACAGGAAGATCCCATGACTGCTCTATTTCAGTTTGCCACTGTTGCTTCAGGAAAGCAGCAGCAGCAGAGGGTAGGAGAATGGTGCATAAGGGAGAAAATGGTGGTCCCAACCCCACCAGCTGTGCAGCCTCCTGCCAAAAGGTATGCAGTTATGAAGCTTAGAGGGAACAGTACCCAGGGCCTCAATCCATTGCAAAATATTCAAACTTACCTTACATACATAGAAACATGATAGCAGATAAAGGTCAAATGGCCCATATAGTCTGCCCATCGTATTTCCTTAGATTACTCTGGAGCCTATCACCTCTTAACTTCATCCTATGCCCTTTCAAATGAAAGAGACTCGACTCATGCGCCTTTATGCCACACAGGTTTTAAACATCTCTATCATATCTCCCCTCTCCCACCTTTCCTCCAAAGTATACAGAGTGAGATCTTTATGTCTGTCCTCATTATGACGAAGACCACGCACCATTTTAGTAGCCTTCCTCTGGACAGACTCCATACTTTTTATATCTTTTGAAGGTGTAGTCTCCAGAATTGTACACAATATTCTAAATGAGGTCTCACCAGAGTCTTATACATTAAGGGGCTCATAATCGAAAGAGAAAAACGTCCAAAAACCGGCCTAAGTCGGCACTTGGACGAACATTTCTCAAAAACGTCCAAGTGCCGATAATAAAACTGGGTTTTGGACGTATTTCTAAACGACCTAGGCCTTCATAGTGCTGCTCAATGTCCAAAGCTAAAAGGGGTGTTTTGGGAGGCATGTCGAGGGCTGGAGTTGGGCAGGACGTGGGCCGGCTTAGACTTAGTCGTACAGCATGTATAACCAAAAGTTTAACAACAGAGCCTAGATGGAACTTGGACATTGTGACACCCCCAAAACCCTTTTGTACTGGCTTATAAGTGGCTCCTGCAGCCATAAGGGCTATTGGGGTGGTAGATAAGTGGGTCTAGGGGATTCTGGAGGTGGTTTGGGGGGGCTCACCGTCACCTATAAGGGAGCTGTAGTGAGGAGAAGCCATGGCACCCTTTTTGTGAAGTTCACAGCAGTGCCCTGTAAGGTACCCCACTATTTAGGTGCCATGTCTGGGTGTTCAGTCCATCATTTTGCAGACCCCTTCCACGTCCAACAGGGCTTGTTCTAGGCGTTTTGGACTTGGACGAAAAGTTGGACGGAAATGTGGTATAAAGATGGATGATTTAGCGGCTTGGATGATCAGATCGGCAGGACGTATAATTAGATGATTTTCGAAAGTAAAAAAAAGTTGGACGTCTCTTTCGAAAATGTGTTTTAGGCTCTTTTTAACTTTGGGCAACTTGCGAGATGGACGTAATCGGACTTAAGACGTCCCTTTCGATTATGCCCCTCCAGGGATCATATTGGAAAGATTGTTTAAATTATATGAAAAAAAACAGTAAAATTAGATGGCACTGATCAAGGATGATTTTGTATTATTTCATAGCCTCATCATATATACATACAGTTTAGATCTTAAAAATAAGTTTCTCTTGATTTTAGTTCAGTATCAAACTTTACTGTCCAAGTCTTCCTCAGAGGTTTGAAGGAACATGCAAGACATTCTTACTTGCTGGAAACATCAATGGGTATAAAATAGGGCTGCAGGAAGATCAATAATTTTAATCACAATTAATTGTGCTGTGCGCTGCCAATTATTCATGATTAATACCCACAAAAGTTCCTGAAAGCAAGCATAAACCACTTATCTGTAGTTTCCCCACTGACCCTTCATATCCAGTCTCTGTCTCCCCAGTTCTGTGCATCCAGTTTCTCCCTTCTTGTCCTCAAGCCCTTCACTGGAACTCTCTCTTCCCTCCCCACCCCCTTTCTAAGTTCAGCATCTCTCTCCCTCTTTGTCCCCCAATGCAGCACCTCTCTCCCTCCTTGCCCTGAGTCTAGCACTTCTTATCCTCTCTTTGCCTCCCCCCCACTCATGCATCACCCCTCTCATCCCCTAATACTGTTTTTCACACTAATCACTGCACAACCACTAGGGGGAGACTGGGCAATGGTGGTTAAATCTGATATGGAGCAAGAATGCTTCTAGCCTGGTACAAGGTGCGTCCCCAAAACCTAGAGCCAGAACTGCTTCTGTGCCCTTTAAGACCACTTTCCACACGCTCAGCAAGTCTGTCCCACTTTTTTCCTCTTTTGCCAGCTTTTGTTCCTCTAGACTCCCTGAATATTTTTTACTTTTTCCCAGCTTTTGTTCCTCCTTGAATATTTTATTCATCTTTTTTCAGCTTTAATCCCCCAGCCTCCCCAAATAGTTTCTCTTCTATTTTTCCCAGCTTTTCTGCAATTCGCATCTGCCCTGTCATCCTGGAATATTCTTTCAACAACCCCCCTTCCCAGCCCAACTGAACCCAGCCCCTTCTCAATGGTCCAGCAAATCTCCATTCCCTTTCTAAGGTTCCAGCATATCTCCTTCTGTTTCCTTCTTTCCCTAATAGTCCAACATCTTTCTCCATTCTCATCCCTCTCCTCCCTAATGGTCCAACATGTCTCCATCTCCCTTCCTCGCCAATGGTCCAGAATATCTCTCCCCCTACCATTTTTCCACGCTCCCAATGGGCCAGCATTTGTTCTCCCTCCCTGCATCTCTGCCTCTTGTTCCCTCCCTAGCTAGCAAACTGGCATCTCCCTTGGCTTCTCAAGTCACCCTGAATGTTCCTTTTTAAAAGTTTTATGATTGGAATGTAGCTGGCAACGCTGCAGTGATGTATACCCATTGCTGGCACCCGATCCATAGCCCTTCACCCCGACATCTTCCTGTTTCCACCCAGGTGGAACGGTCAGAGTTAAGACTGTGGGGAGGATGCGAGCAGCCATAAAAAAACTTTTTAAAAAGGTACACCCGGGGGGGGGGGGGGGGGCAGGGAGCTTGAGAGGCCAAGCATTACAAAAAAAAAAAAAAAACCTCTTGCAAAGGTATACCTGGGGATGAGATGAGAATGGGGGGGAAGAGCTTGAGAGGCTAAGGCTGATATTGTTTTTGCTAGGGAGTAGGAGCGGCATCTGTATAGTTGCAATAGCTGAGAAGAGTAGAGTAAAGTAACCCACGGGGTTAAAGTTGAAGGAAAAAAAAGTACCTGACAAGCTGTC